>NC_047112.1:5094308-5436594 GCF_902500255.1 Thalassophryne amazonica | reverse complement strand
GGACTATTCGGTCAGTGACACCGGCTCCACTTGAGAAATGTTATATACATTTGTGTGTTTTTTTTTTTTTTTGTTATGAAACCTGGCCTTCAATAATACAGTTTGGTGTGAAACACTGCATCTATGTTGAGAGTTTCATGAGAAACGTTTTTTGTTGATAGGAGTCAAAATCTGTGGAGTAGATGTCAGAATCTCACATCTGACGCCTTCTATTTAAAGCTCTGATTTCTGCCATTAATTGATGCTAGACAGCAGGATATTTAGCATGAGATTTTAACGTTACTTTAAATGTCTCATCTGCATTATTTTTCATTGGTGTTATTAACAAAATATTTCTGGTCTTCTCATTGGCCTCGTGGCCGCTGTATGAGATTACAAACTGGACGTGACATGCTATTTTTTGTGGAGATGTAATGCCAAGCAATATTATAGTCATTGTTGATTATTACTGGATAGATAGGATAGATTGGATGCTGTAAGATTGACAGATGGGCACACTGTTGTTTTTGTGAAAATGAAAATTGTGAAAATTTTTGAAAATGTTTTTCCTATGAAGTGAGAATTTGAATACACATTTGAATTTAATTCAGATTCAATGGATAAAATTTCAAGCTGTATGGCCTTTCAAATTTTAAGATTTAATTCATGAAAAGAATTGGCACCACTATAATTTTATTTATTAGCCTTTAAATAGGGGATTCATAATATGAATGCATGTTGTCTAGAGAAAATGATAAATAGTTCTTCTGAATGGGAAAATTTCAAAGAACAGACGGCCTTGAACTACTTAAAGTAGTGACCCATACAGTCTATGATCGTGATGTCATAGATCATGTGGGGGCTTGCGCAACTTGCATCTCTTGCGCAACTTGCGCAAGAGATGCTGGGAAGCACATGACGATAGCCAATATCAGAGTAGAGATGAGCAGCCAGCAGACATCACCAAATAAAATAATCCAGTATGGTGGAAAACGTGTCGAAACGTTTTATTTCTGTATAAATCTGACATGTTTCTCATATGTTTTGTAAATGTAAGCGAGAAATTAACACTTCATAATGTAAAAATGCTGTTTTTGAAGCAGATAACACCTCTGAAGTGATTTACAGACATCTTATGAAGATGTTAGCATGCACGCCCTGTGTAGGCGCATCACTCAAGGTCAAAGGTAACTTCTGGTAATTTCAAAACCTCATGCATGTGCACATGAAATTTTCAGTAAGGTATATATTATATTCCAATTCTAAGGTGGAACTATGCTAGTATATAGAGGTATAAAAGAATAGCTAGGAATAAGTATATAATATACAAACAGTATATGGAACATATATGAAGATTACCAGGCACGAATAAATGTCATATCAAATCTTAACCTAAACCAGTCTGCCGGTGTAATGAAGCCACCAAGCACAGAACTGGAAGTTAAGTAGCTACATGAAAATTCAGTAAGGTATACATGCACATCCTTCTACAAACAGCATTAAAATGAAAAGAAAATATTCACTCATTCATTTTCTTCCACTTTATCCGGAGTCGGGTCGCGGGGGCAGCAGCTCAAGCAAAGCCGCCCAGACCTCCCGATCCACACACACCTCCCCCAGCTCCTCCGGTGGAATCCTGAGGCGTTCCCAAGCCAGCTGTGAGATGTAGTCCCTCCAGTGTGTCCTGGGTCTTCCCTGGGGCCTCCTCCCGATGGGATGTGCCCGGAACACCTCTCCAGCAAGGCGTCCAGGGGGCATCCGGAAAAGATGCCCGAGCCACCTCAGCTGGCTCCTTTTGACATGGAGGAGCAGTGGTTTGACTCCGAGCTCCTCCCGAGTGACAGAGCTCCTCACCCTATCTCTAAGGGAACGCCCAGCCACCCTGCGGAGGAAACTCATCTTGGCTGCTTGTACTCGTGATCTTGTTCTTTCGGTCATGAGCCAAATCTCATGACCATACGTGAGGATCGGAACGTAGATCGATCGGTAAATCGAGAGCTTTGCCCCCCTACTCAGCTCTCTCTTCACCACGACAGTCTGATACAGCGACCGCATCACTGCAGATGCTGCACCAATCCATCTGTCGATCTCATGCTCCTTCTGTCCCTCTCTCGTGAACAAGACCCCAAGATACTTAAACTCCTCCACTTGAGGCAAGGACACTCCACCGACCTGAAGAGGGCAAAGCACCTTTTTCTGGTCGAGAACCATGGCCTCCGATTTGGAGGTGCTGATTTTCATCCCAGACACTTCACAATCGGCTGCAAACCGCTCCAGTGCACGCTGAAGGTCCCAGTTTGACGAAGCCAACAGAACCACATCGTCCGCAAACGGCAGAGACGAGATTCTGTGGTTCCCAAACCGGACCCCCTCTACACCCTGACTGCGCCTAGAAATTCTGTCCATAAAAGTAATGAACAGAACCGGTGACAAAGGGCAGCCCTGGTGGAGGCCAACGTGCACTGGAAACAGGACAGGGACCGGATAGCCCTTAACAAAGGACCCCGGACCTCGTACTCCCGAAGCACTCCTCACATCAACCTATCGGTCGAATTCTCCTCTCCAGTACTCTGGAATAGACCTTACTGGGGAGGCTGAGGAGTGTGATCCCCCTGTAGTTGGAACACACCCTCCGGTCCCCCTTCTTAAACAGAGGGACCACCACCCCGGTCTGCCAATCCAGAGGCACTGTCCCCGAATGCCATGCGATGATGCAGAGGCGTATCAACCAAGACAGCCCCACAACATCCAGAGACTTAAAGTACTCAGGACGGATTTCATCCACCCCAGGAGCCTTGCCACCGAGGAGCTTTCTAACTACCTCAGTGACTTCGGCCTGGGTGATGGCTGAGTCCGCCTCTGAGTCGCCAGTCTCTGCTTCCTCTTCAGAAGACGTGACAATGGGATTGAGGAGATCCTCAAAGTATTCCTTCCACCGCCCGACAACATCCCCAGTCAGGGGACCCTTGACCCTGTGAAAATAAAATATTCATAATGCTGTTCCTCCCAGATAAATATATTCTCTTCATTAAAATGAGCTGTAATTTTGCAACACATTTAAAAAATAAACCAACATTATAATGTTTGGAATTCAGTAGAAACTAAATTTTGCCAGTTTTGATGTGTTGTATAAGTACAATAACTGGCCACATTTTTAATGCAAAAATGAAATTGGAATGGACTTTTAAACATTTTGAGTTTTAGTGCTATTTCACAGTAAAGGTTGGTCATGAAATTTAAATGTGTACTTATTTAACATCTAATTACGGTTTAAACAGCAGCCCAGACTGCAATCAGAGACTCAGCCTCCTAATTATAGTTTGTGAGTTTGTGCGCGCGCGTGTGTGTGTGTGTGATTGGGGGGGGGGGGGTTAACTGTACATTTCAGTACAGTAATCTTTCTAAGACGGTGGTATTAAAAAAAACTAACTTTTTATTTTTGCTTAAATAGAAGCAGTAATTTGTGAAATGATTCAAAAACATTTTACATGGCTGAAAAACTATCCAGCTTTGGATGTTCCATTGGGGCAATCCTTTATTATTTCCTTTTTCACATGAATAAACACTGAAATATGTTCAGGGTGTTTTAATCCTCTTTAAATCAGTGGAACGGAGCCTTAATGAGGACACAGCTGTGGCACATAAAAGCCCCTCGGCCCTCAAAGATCTGCATCTCTGAAATCCCACACAGACAAATGACATCACATCACTTGGATTCGATAGGCTAGTTTTGTACGCACAACATTTAAAGTACATGTTCACTGAACTTCATTCATTGAAATCTAGTCTCCCTGTAGCTTCTGGATTATGGTATTACGAGTGAATTGGTTTTGTGAGGATAAATTCTTTGTCTATTTCATTTTTGCAGAGGTAAGGTGGTAATTATTATATAGCCTGAGTGTATCCTTGTCATTTGATTGGTGCTTTGTATGTCACATGACATGGATTATTTATACCATTTCTGTTGCATTGCATTTAGAGTGCAATTTGGTTTCATTTAGAGTGCAAATTTGGTTCCATATGTTTGGTACCATTGCACTCTCTCTCTCTCTCTCTCTCTCTCTCTCTCTCTCTCTCTCTCTCTCTCTATCTCTCTATCTATCTATCTCTCTATCTCTCTATCTATCTATCTATCTATCTATCTATATATATATATATATATATATATATATATATATATATATATATATATTAGGGGTGTCACGATTCTCCAAATCCTCGATTCGATTTTATTTTCGATTTTAGGGTCACGATTCGATTCTCGATTTTCTTTTTCTTACAACAGAGAGGCCTATGCCAGTTTTAGATTAGTCTATGATCAGTCATTGGTTTGATTCATCAAAGTTGGGCTTGGTATAAGTGATACTTTTTGTAATACATCACATTAGGCACTAATGGTAAAATTTTAATAATTTAATTAAGATATAATGTAACAATCTTCTCAGTCAAGTGGAACAACAAAAACAAATATAACAATAATAACAAAAATTAGAGGTCACAGAGTCACAGAGGGTAGCTGCCATCTAGTGGCTTTTTTTGGTAGCAGCAGTGTGCGCTATTAAAATAGCAATGTGCAACATAACAAAATAATAAAACAAAAATACAGTAACAGTCATGTGCAAAGTAATAGAACAATTAGAGCCATAACAAACTAAACTCTATCCTACAACAGTTGAACATAAAAAAATAAAACTTTTGGTCCCTGAGAATGACAACTGTCATTTTTCTTTAACTAAGGTATAACTTTATGTGGAGAGAAAGATGCTCCTTAAGGTACCAAAACTATTAACATATTTGTGGCTAGACAAGACAACAGTTATTTTTATATTTTCAAGTTTTTGTTTAAGAAGATGAGAATGTCCACATTCTCTGGAGAAAGGGCTGCTCTATGAGCAGTCACAATGTCCCCTGCTGTGGAGAACACTCTCTCACTTGCTACACTTGTTGCTTGCACAGCAAGATAATGTTTGGAAAGCTTGGACAAATTTGGGTACTGATGCTCATTGTTTTTCCACCATTTCAGTGGATTTGCATCCACAGAAATTACTTTTGCCATCCTGTATAGCTCAATCTCCTCCTTGACAACATCAGGCCATGATTTTGGTGTTGTTGATGTAGTGGAGGCTGTGCTATAAAAGTCACCAAACAGTTCACTGAGTGTGATTCTCTTTGCTGGGGAGCTGCCTTCACTGGGTTCTCTGCATGGTATTGGCTGGTCGCATTTCCTGAGGCCTGAGTCTAAAAAAGAATATAAATTTATAAATGTATCAGTATTTCAATTACAAGATAAATTTGCATCACTATTAATAGCTCACATTTCATCATATGAATTTCAATTGGTCACATACCTGTGTGGGATGTTTTTGTAGGATTTTCTCAGCCAGACTGTTGAATATCTCTTTCCGAGAGGGGTCATCCAGATGGGGTAAAGACTTGAACCGAGGGTCCAAAGCAGTGCTCTCATTCAGGAACTGTTGAAGACTGAGATCTGAATACCTCCCTTCAATGTTGGTTGCTATAGCAGATTTAACATCCTTCACAATCTGTGAATCTGTGCCAGTATGTTTCATTGTTGTGAGAATGGAGTGTTTGAGTGGCCGGATCATAGACACAGTGGGCTGCTCTTCTGAGCTCAATAGAGTTGTGATTGTTTTCATGGGCTTCAGAACCTCAACCACATCCTCCAGAACAGTCACATCTTGATCAGAGAGTGTGATGAGATCTTTGGCATTCTTTTTAACATCTTTTTATGTGAGTGCAGAATAAACAGCAGCTTGTTGCACTAAGTAGCGTTTGAGCATGTCATAGCTGGAGTTCCACCTTGTAGTGACGTCTTGAATCAGCTTGTGAGGAGGAAGCTGGAGCATCTCTTGTTTGGCCTTTAAGACAACTGCTGCAGTCGTGCTCTTATGAAAGAAGGTGACGACTCTCCTGACTTTGCTCAACAGACGAGAAATCTGGTTTACTCCCAACCCCTTCTGGGATGCCAGGTTTACTGTGTGTGCAAAACACCCTATATGCGGTGACAATCCAGCTGCATTTGAGGCATTGACAATGTTTTTGGCATTATCAGTGGTCACAGGGATGGTTGTATTTTGTTTATCCAGTTTCCATTCTAATACTGCTTCCTTTAGCATTTCTGCCAAATTATCACTTGTGTGTGATTCATAGATAGGGCGAGTTTGAAGTACTGGACTTTCAATCTCCCAATCATTATTGACGTAGTGTGCTGTCACTGTAATGTAGCTCTCAGTTGCTCTTGAGGTCCAGCCATCTGTTGTTATGGCAACTAACTCCGCAGTGCTTAGACCCCTCAAAACTTTTTCTTTAGCATCTTCATACATGGAGGGCAACAATTTGGTTGTAAGATGTGATCTGCTGGGAATACTGTAGCGCGGCTCAAGTACGCTAATTAAATGTTTAAACCCAGCGTTTTCCACCACTGAATAAGGCTGCAGGTCTGCTGCTATGAATAGCCCTATAGCGTTAGTTATTGCTTTAGCGCGAGCTGAGGTCTGTGCAAGTTTCATTACAAACGAAGAGTCAATAGTTGGCTGGACCAATGATGATGTTTTTCCAGCCAAATCAACATCTTTGTGATGACGGCAAATGTGTCCAGCCATGTTCGTTGTGTTTCCCGTAGCCGGGTAAGGCACACGCGTGTAGCACATTTTGCACACTGTTGTCTTCTTGTCGACAACACGAACGCTGTCGACATAACTCACCGCGAACGCAAAATATTTCCATACTGCTGATTTAAGAGAAGCAGGAGCGGCTTCCAGCTCCAGTAAGGCGTCCTTATCTGCACTTGCCATGGTGACATACTCTGCAGGTTAGCAAACTAGCGGCGTCGGCTACAGTGTACTGCGTCGCGTGCGTGCTTGCGCAGCTTAGGGGGCGGGATAGTCAATCCCCTTTTTGACTTCGAGGCTCGAGACCATGACGTAATTTCGATCGATTTCGATGAAATATCGAAATCGTGACACCCCTAATATATTATATGTACACACACACACACACAAAAAACAAATCCACTGCGCTGTCTGGAGGCTGTTAGCGGGAAGTTGGAATAAAAAGCTACACTAATTTCTGACATGATTTTTTTTTTTTTTTTTTTCTGCTGCACTGAGGATGCACACAGGCTCTTTTTTGGTAGTACATGCGTGTACAAGCGCTGACCTGGTTGTGTGAGCATGTGCTCACGCATGCGCGGGACATTGACATAAGCGAGATGACGATTTGATTGAGCTAACTGACTGTGCTCATTCTTGTAACACACACACACACACACACACACACACACACAATCCACTCAGCTGTAAGCCGTCTGGATGCATGAAGAGCTGTTCAGCTGAAAAGTTGATGTGATTTTTGGTTGGACCGAGGAACTACGCACTTTTTTTTTTTTTTTTTTTTTTTTTTTTTTTTAAGTCTGAAGTCAGTGCACAGCATCACTGGACTGGATGTCACAATTTGGACTTTAGCAGCAGTGGAACACCAAAATGTAAGTCCCTTTTCTGTTGTTTATAAATTAATAAAATATCAAATGACAAGGATCTATTTTAGCCCCTATATGAAACAAATAATGAATGTTTTTACATTCTTTCAATGGTACGAATATTTAATTCAACTCGGCTTTGCCTTGTTGAATGGTTTGTTCCAGCTTTCACCTCATGAAATATTTGTACCATTGAACTCATCATCATTCATTATTTGTATAATAAATGAAGACAGGTGCTTGAGGAAAATCAGAAGCATCTACAGTCTTATTAGTGCAACTGACTTTGGTTTAGTTGGTTTGGTTTTGAACATTTGCAGACTTGTTTTATTTTTCATGTACCTACTTGTTTATTTTGCTCTAAGCATTCGCTGTTTCACAGTTGTGAATTTTGCGCCATCTCTTGTACTCTCCATCTTGTACTTGGCCCCACAAATCTTAGAAACATGGTGTCTAACCAGATCCTTACTCTGGATGGCATTACCGTGACCTCTAGTAATACTGTGAGAAATCTTGGAGTCATTTTTGATCAGGATATGTCATTCAAAGCGCATATTAAACAAATATGTAGGACTGCTTTTTTGCATTTACGCAATATCTCTAAAATCAGAAAGGTCTTGTCTCAGCGTGATGCTGAAAAACTAATTCATGCATTTATTTCCTCTAGGCTGGACTATTGTAATTCATTATTATCAGGTTATCCTAAAAGTTCCCTAAAAAGCCTTCAGTTAATTCAAAATGCTGCAGCTAGAGTACTGACGGGGACTAGAAGGAGAGAGCATATCTCACCCATATTGGCCTCTCTTCATTGGCTTCCTGTTAATTCTAGAATAGAATTTAAAATTCTTCTTCTTACTTATAAGGTTTTGAATAATCAGGTCCCATCTTATCTTAGGGACCTCGTAGTACCATATCACCCCAATAGAGCGCTTCGCTCTCAGACTGCAGGCTTACTTGTAGTTCCTAGGGTTTGTAAGAGTAGAATGGGAGGCAGAGCCTTCAGCTTTCAGGCTCCTCTCCTGTGGAACCAGCTCCCAATTCAGATCAGGGAGACAGACACCCTCTCTACTTTTAAGATTAGGCTTAAAACTTTCCTTTTTGCTAAAGCTTATAGTTAGGGCTGGATCAGGTGACCCTGAACCATCCCTTAGTTATGCTGCTATAGACGTAGACTGCTGGGGGGTTCCCATGATGCACTGTTTCTTTCTCTTTTTGCTCTGTATGCACCACTCTGCATTTAATCATTAGTGATCGATCTCTGCTCCCCTCCACAGCATGTCTTTTTCCTGGTTCTCTCCCTCAGCCCCAACCAGTCCCAGCAGAAGACTGCCCCTCCCTGAGCCTGGTTCTGCTGGAGGTTTCTTCCTGTTAAAAGGGAGTTTTTCCTTCCCACTGTAGCCAAGTGCTTGCTCACAGGGGGTCGTTTTGACCGTTGGGGTTTTACATAATTATTGTATGGCCTTGCCTTACAATATAAAGCGCCTTGGGGCAACTGTTTGTTGTGATTTGGCGCTATATAAAAAAATTGATTGAATTGAATTGAATCTCGCGGTCTGTGACTCACACGAGACGTCACTTTCAGCAGAGTTCCGGTGTAGCAGACTGAACGGTCCACCCCTAAAAATGGGTCCGCCTTTTGCATCTACACATGCATTATTTTGGACCACAGCAGCTCGTCTGAGACCGAGTCTCTTCACCCAAAGCAATCAAATGGATGAATGGGATTATTAACCATCAGATGACAAAGGTAAAACCTCTTAAATAATTCTAAAGTCAGTTTTAAGCAGAAATGAGGCAAAATTCCGTGACACTTCGAAGTGTCTGATGCGCCACGAAGGCATCAGCTAGCAGCTCGTTTAGCAGCGGCACTCTGATCGCTTCTGCCGCCTTTTATGATGAAATAAAGCTGAATTTATGTGGAAATGATTGTTGTACAAAAGCTTCAGATATCTGTTGCTGAGACAGATGATGACTGGAGGCAGTTTGAAGTAGAAATGAGGTGATAATCAGTGAACCGCGTCATCAGGGGGGACCGATTTGTAGGGGGACCGTTGAGTCGGCGACACATTGTAAACACACCTCGTGGACAATATGACAATATGACAACATCGGGGCATGGCAGAAGTCCATCACAGGTGCTACACCTCCTCTAGATAACCCTCTCAACTTGGGAGAGCGTGTCATCATCATAATCGCCCGTGAACTCATTGGATCAGTGCCATCCACATCCTCGCTAGCTATTGTTTACATGCGCGATGAGGCGTCGGAACTCTGCTGGCACCTCGGTACATTCTGGGAAGCACAGGGGGCCGCGCGGGGGGATTATAGGAAATGTTAAAGTACTGATTGAGGAGGTACTTGATCGATATACAAGGACGGTTTGAGGCATCTGTCCAGTGAAATAAATTTTCTATGAGAGCTGTCTGTGAATCTGTTAGTTACCTCACTTGTGTTTTTTTTTTTTTTTTACATGAATGCTAATCACTGAACGTACCAAAATGACTTTCAGTCCATCTTTGTTTCTACCATTAAACAACTGCCAAACATTCATTGGTGCTCCTTTTGGGTGGTGAAATTGTTTTTTTTATGCCTTTGGATAATCCTCGGACTCGAGGTGGTGTAACTTGGTCTTGACCTCAGGGGAGGTGGACTCAACTACAACACTGATAGAAACCAACAACCAACCAGTGTACATCAGGCCGCCTCCATGGCGACTGACAGTCGCCCTGTCACACGGCTCATCATTTGCATAAATTAGACTTCTTTTGTGATTTGGCCCCATCTTATTGGTGGCATAGTGACCTCACAAACAAGTTTCTCCCTGACGCTGTGACCGAAACTCTTCAGCTCGTTGAAACCACCTGTTTACTCGCCCAACTCCAACCATCTGCATCTTTACTACAGACGAAAAAAAAAAAAATAAAAAAACCACCACGCAGTAACCACACTGATAATTACAGTGTGGTCCATACTGGTTTATTATGCGATGCCCCCTGGTGGACTGGTGCTGGTCAGATGAGTACTGTGCTCTCTAATAAGAACCCTGCTGGTTGTCCTCTGAGGAGAAGTTATTCACTGAGAGCCAGTCGAGTGTTTCAGTCTGTTGTCGGCGATTGATCAGCAGCGATTGTTGTCCTGAGGAACAATTTATTTTGCAGCCAAAGAGCCGCTGCATTGTGCTTGTGGTTGAGTCACTTCTTTTTCTTCCTCTTTATTTTTTGCCCCGCCCTCCCTCACCCATCACATTATGTGTTTGGGAGGTCAGACGTGACCTCATGGCGGCTGAGCCATGTTTTCTTATCTCAGTCTGCCTCACTTTGGGCGTCGGCTACATGAACCCTTTAACAGAGTTTTTTTTTTTTTTTTTTTTTTTACACACACGAGTGTTAGAATTCCTCAGCAGCGTGCACACTGATGCTTCGCTGGTTTAAAGATGACCTGCTGCTGTTGCACGCTGTGATGAAGTCGCTGCATGTGACGGCCCTGAGAAATAGAGCAGCAAGCCGCTAACTGCCCGCCTGTGAACTTGTCTTTGTCATTGTGAACTGGAACGTTTGATTTAGAGGTGCACCGATCAGGATTTTTTAGGCCGATCACCGATCACTGAAATTTTGATCGGCCGATACCAATCAAGGCCGATACCGATCAAGTACATATTTGGATCATGCCCAAAATAAGAATATAGGTCTAATGTATAGGACTATTTTTGCATTAAAACTTAATGATGAAAACAAAAAACATGCATTCAAATAAAGACACTAGAATAAACTGCCAACTTTTGTTTTATTACACTGACTTTGTTCTACCAGCAAGCTTTTTTTAATCCATGTTTCATGTTGCTCAGGTGACAGCCTACAGAACGTTGAGAATGTAAAATACAGCCCTCATTCTATGGAGTTAAAATTGTCTCATTAATATTTGTAAATGCACACAGGGTGATCTACAAATAATCATTGATTTGCAAATGTGTTCAGATATCCACAAATGCAAATTATATATTTGTAACTTGTAAATTGGTCTTTGCAAATAATGTTGTATTTGCAAATATAAAACTTAATTTGTAAAAAAAAAAAAAAAAAAAAAAAAAAATTACATTTGTAAAACTGGAAATTATATTTGTGAATTGAGTTTCAGCATTTGTGGATCACCAATTACATGCATTCATCGCTTTCCTCTGTGATGTAATTTTGAGACATTCTTTTCACGAAATCCACAGATCCACAAACAAATGCCTACTGATTCACAAATACACACTCACGCACACTGGATATCCACTAGATGGCAGTGTGGTTCCATTCATTACACAGCAGTCTATTTAGATCTCTCAGAGCCATTTGACTCATTTTGACTTCTGATATGAACTGGACGGACATGGACTACATTAGATGATGGCGACTGCTCTCCTTGTCCATCCAGCTCATATCAGAAGTCAAAATGAGTTACGTCACAGAGGAAAGCAAAAACAAAAATAAACAAAACTGTGTTTCACTTTGAAGTTATTAATTCCGACTGGACTCTATCATTCTAACTTGACTCGTCAGAGAGCCGCGCAGTGTTTGGAGCTGTGTGAACAGAACGGAGGACGATTCTCGTTTTTTTCTCGCAACAAGACAGGAGTCCCAGTTAGTAACTTTAATGACGTGACTCACGATTTCACATATTCAGGGATGAAAGTGGTGAAAAACAAAAAAAGCTGAAACCCAAAATTACCCCCCAACACCACCTGCACAAAAATGTTTGAATTCTAGAAGCTCTGAAATGCAATCTGGGACTATTCCAGACGATAAACTGGAGTGAGTGCAGCATCCATTTAGTAAGAAAAACCCAACTTATTCAACTTCATTCCAGTAGTATTCTACTCTTACTAGGATGCAGCAGTTTTCTAGTTTGGCAGATAGTTCTGGAGGAAATCACTGAAGAAATTAACACATTGACAATATGGTTTGACCGAAACAGTCATTAAACGTAAATAAGACAGGGATGAAATGGAGGTGTAAGAGTCACTAGGTGTTCACAGGAAACACTTATTTATTTCTGTATGTATTTATTTATTTATGTTAATTGCTATTATATATTTTCTGTTGTGTTTCTATTCAGGTTCTTTTTGTCTCTTTCTCTAAAATTGTATATAATAAGCATTAGATTATTAATATATAAACAAAAATAAATTTAAGAAATATTACAATTTGAAAACAAATGCACCCGAACGTGATGAGAGCTGCAAATGCGTAATGCTAACTTTTAATATTGAAAATGCCATAGACATGCTAACGCGTTAGCATCGCTCCCGTTTTTAAGTTATAAAATCCATCTATCAACTGTTTCAGAAGACCATAACAGGTCAGTTTAACATAAAAAGGTAAATAATACTCAGACGTATGCTCTTTAGGGTTTTAGCGGGGGAAAATTAAGTGAAAGAAAAGTATAAATGAAGCAACAGATCGAAGCATTGCTTCAATCTGCGAACCACTGCTTCAGTTGTTTCAAGGTTCAGAGCAAAGCCGTGCTGCAGAAAAGTTGATCACGGACCCGCTGCAGGGTCTGTAATCAATGTAGAGAAATGATCATTTTCCTGACAAACACCCCCCAAAACAACGGCCACTCGGAAGGACCGATAACAGAATCGTTAAGCACAAAGCATATTGATGTCGGTGGATCGAATCATTTCTTAACGATACCCGAAAGGAACCGGTTCTCGATACCCATCCCTAGTCGCAAGTATTGCAAATAGCAAATTTCGTGTCTATTTTTGATACCGCAAAAAAAGTCCAGACCGGCGAAACCATTTTGAAACTACACATGCTCTTGGCTGGGCGTGTCATGACAGGACCAAGCGCTCCCTGCGCTACTGCCTGCACTGTTGTGATCGGTCCTTTTGATCGGCGCATTTTGCCAATCACCGATCAAACCGATCAAGGCGTGATCGGCCGATAATGATCGGTGCCCGATCGATCGGTGCACCTCTAGTTTGATTTGGTATTTACTGGGACTGTCGCTTGTTATTTCAGTACAATACCTAAAACCGAAGTCTCAAAGCTGCAATTATACGTCGGGTGTAGAGACGACAACAGTAGTTTTTCATAAAGAGGCATCACATGGAATATTTCAGTTCTGTATGAAATCAGAGCACGTTAAAACAAAAGGTCAAACGATATCGACAGCAGAATTTAAACAGTCCAATAAAACACGAGCACAGTAACCCATTGGTCACCTTAGCTACAGGTGATGGAGGCACAGCGACCAGCTGCCGTTCATTTTCTATTAGAGTGGGCGTTTCACAGCGACAAGAGAGCGGTTACTATGCCACCAGGTAGGTGGGACCAAAGTAGACAGGAAGTCCCTTTTATGCAAATGCTTAGCGAGGTAACTGGCGACTGTCTACCTGACTGTCTACCTATACTGCATGATGGCGGCGCTCTTAGGTGGTGCAGCGGCTTTCCGGCTCTCCATTCAGTGCTCGTTTCTTTTTATTTTCCTACAGTTTTATTTATTTTTGGACACCATCTGCGCTGCGAGCTTGCAGTACACCCGCCAGTCGCTGTTGGATTTCGGACATTTACATCAGATATCTGTTTTGAGCGACTTTCACCACACACACAACATCCCAGACGACATAACCAGACCGCCGGGTTCTCTGTGGATTGTTATCGGATCTGGGAGGCGACGAAGGCGGAGGAGGGAGAGGAAGCAGAAGCGAGGCCGCAGGTCTGGTGTTATGCTAAGGCTACGCAAACAATCACACAAGCCACCCCTCCCGAGCCTGTTTCTCTCCAATGCCAGATCCCTGGTGCATAAAACGGACGACCTGGTTTTACAACTCACTGGAAATCGCTATGTTTGTGACTGCTGTGTGCTTATTATCACCGAAACCTGGCTACACCCGGACATATCCGATGCTAGCGTGTAGCTAGCTGGCTGCACGCTGCTACGCGGAGACAGGACAAAGGACTCCGGGAAGAGGAGAGGTGGGGGGCTCTGTATTTATGTGCATGATAACTGGTGCAACAACAGGACAATCATAGACAGTCACTGCTCCCCAGATGTCGAGTACATGTCTGTAAAGTGCCAGCCTTTTTTCCTCCCGAGAGAGCCGACTGTTGTTATCATCACTGCTGTGTATATTCCACCCGACGCCAGTGTAAACACAGCGCTCTCTCTCCTGCTGAGAACCGTGAACGAACAGCAGCGGGCTCACCCAGACGGAGTACACATCTGAGCAGGGGATTTTAACAAGGCCAACTTAAAGACTGTACTGCCTAACTTCTACCAGCACGTGAAATGTGCTACAAGAGGGGAGAACACACTGGATCATGTTTTCTCCAACATTAAACTTGCATACAGAGCCATACCCCTCCCCCACCTCGGACAGTCAGACCATCTTTCCCTCCTGCTCACGCCAGCCTACACCCCCCCTTAGACGCAGGTTTGAGCCCACAACAAAGACTGTTACAATCTGGCCTGACAACGCACTCCCCAAACTCCAAGACTGCTTCCAACAGACAGACTGGGACCTATTTGAACATCATGAGCTGGAGACACACAAGGGAACGGTTCTGGACTACATTCAGTTCTGCATCGGGAATGTGACTGTGACAAAAACCATCCGGGCTTTTCCAAATCAGAAACCCTGGATGACCAGCCAGGTCCGCTCACTCCTCAGGGCCCGCGGCGCTGCCTTCAGGTCAGGTGACAGAGCTCTGTATAGTGCTGCCAGAGCTGACCTGAAGAGAGGAGTAAAAAGAGCAAAGGCGGACCACAGGATGCAGATAGAGTCCCATCTGTCTAGCAACAATGCACGGAGGGCAGGCAGGGAATACATGACATCACAAACTTCCGGGGTTGTGATGCTCCAACATCGGACCTGAGTGCACCACTGGCAGAAGAGCTAAACGGCTTCTTTGCTCGGTTCTGATCTTCCCAGCTGCACTCACCTGCTCCTGCCCTCCCCCTTGCCTCCACCTGGTCCCCGCACCACTCCACTCACTGTAAAAGAGCATGATGTCAGGCGAGTGCTCCTCGCAGTGAACCCCAGGAAAGCTGCTGGCCCAGACGGAGTACCTGGCAAGGTGCTTAGAGCGTGTCCCAGCCAGCTCGCAACCACCTTCACCAGGATCTTCAACCTCTCCCTGGACCAAGCAGTCATCCCGTCCTGCCTGAAAACCTCCACCATAATCCCGGTGCCGAAGAAGTCTCCCATCACCAGCCTGAATGATTACCGCCTGGTGGCCCTCACTCCGGTAATCATGAAGTGCTTTGAGAGACTGGTTCTTCAGCACATCAAGGACCACCTCCCCTCAGACCTCGACCCTCACCAGTTTGCATACAGGGCAAACAGATCCACAGAGGACGCCATTGCCATAGCTCTCCACTCTGCTCTAAACCACCTGGAGCAGCCGCAGAGCTACATCCAAATGGTCTTTGTAGATTATAGTTCTGCCTTCAACACAATAATCCCGGACAGACTCAGTACAAAACTGGACACTCTCAGCTTCCACCCTCTCACATGTGCCTGGATTAAAGACTTTCTTTCCAACCGTCCCCAGACTGTGAGACTCGGCCCCCACCTCTCCTCCACCCGCACACTGAGCATCGGCTCTCCACAGGGCTGCGTGCTGAGCCCCCTCCTCTACTGCCTCTACACCTACGACTGCAGACTGGCCCACAAGAACAACCTTATTGTCAAGTTTGCAGACGATACTACAGTGGTCGGTCTCATCTCTGGAGGTGATGAGGCTGCCTACAGAGAGGAGATCCGGCAGCTGGCAGCCTGGCGCTCAGAGAACAACCTCGCTCTGAACACTAGGAAGACCAGAGAGATCATCATTGACTTCAGGAAACACTGCACCGACCCTGCCCCCCTTCTCATCAACGAGCGTGTGGAAAGGGTCCACACCTTCAGGTATCTCGGCGTTCTCATCTCAGACTGCATCTCCTGGTCCAACAACATCTCCTCTATCCTCAAGAAGGCTCAGCAGCAGCTACACTTCCTGAGAGTCCTCAGGAAGTACAACCTCAACACCGACCTGCTGCTGGCCTTCTACTGCTCATCCACTGAGAGCCTGCTGACATACTGCATCACCGCAGCTCCACCGCTGCTGACAGGGAGAGAATGCAGAGGGTTGTAAAGGCAGCACAGAAGATCATCGGCTGGCCTCTCCCCTCCCTCTTGGACATTTACACCTCCCGCTGCCTCAGCAGAGCCAAAGCGATCTCCAAAGACTGCTTTCACCCTGGCTCTGCCCTGTTTGACCTGATGCCCTCAGGGAGGCGCTACAGGCTCACAAGGACAAAAACAAACAGACTGAAAAACAGTTTCTTCCCCAAAGCCATAACCACATTGAACTCTAGCATGCACTGATCCTCCTCGTGCAATCTTCACCATGTGCAATAACCCAATCACCCATGGACAATATACATTTCTGTGCAATATATTTATATCCTAGCCGCACCTCGCACTAGTGTCAATTGTATATATATTTTTCCTTACATTGTTGAATTTTCTTTGTATCTTGTTTTTGATACATACTCTTGCACTATTTTTATCTCTTTTTTTTTTTTTGCACTATTTTTATTTTTATTCTATTTTATTGCACTGCAACTGGATGGCCCTAATCTCGTTGTACCAATGTATAATGACAATAAAAGGCATTCTGATTCTGAGTTAAAAGGCAATGTGACATCAGCTGGTTGCTCACTTGAGGGGTGGGGGACAATCTAAGATGGCAGAATTTGCCCCGAAACAGCAGGATTTCTGTGTAAATCTGGTGTGTTTGACATTCTTTCTCTTGTATTTTGTAAAAGGTAGTGAGAAATAAACACTTCTAAATCCAAAAATGCTGTTTTTGTGACCAGATAACACATCTGAGGTGATTTTCAAGAGATCTTATGGCAACGTTAGCATGCTAACTTCACTGTGACAGTTGAGCTTTTGCACCGTTTAACAGTCGAGCATGAAGGAAAAACTCGTAGTGACCGTGTTGGATTTTTCCATCCTGTCTAATCTACGGTTAAACATTGTGCACAGTAATGCCAAGTAACCACAAGGTGGTGATGCCCCGGGAACGCCCATCAAACAACTTTCAGCAACTGCTTGTCTCTGACTGTAGCTTGAGTTCAGTTTTGTGAATTCTTTGTGCGAATCATAAATGAATAAAAAGAAGCAAGTTTTAGCCCTTAACCTCAAAACTAGACTACGACACAACACTGGAGCGAGACTAGAGGTGACGTCGACGCAAAATTTGCATGCCGATGCGTCGGCGGATCAACAACAAAGATTGCTACCCCAGAGAGTCGTGGTAGCAGTGCAGCGAGTGGCTCTTCTGAGTTTCTAAAAAGCACGTACCCTACAAAGCACGTACCCTACAATACATTGTCTACACCTAGTGTTTTAAGCTACTGTTGATTTTCTGTATAATTATGTAGTCATTTACTGAATGTCTGAAATGATAACGTTACGCTTAGGGATGGGTATCGAGAACCAGTTCCTTTCGGGTATCGTTAAGAAATGATTCGATCCACCGACATCAAACTTTTTGCTTTATGATTCTGTTATCGGTCCTTCAGAGTGGCCGTTATTTTGGGGGGTGTTTGTCAGGAAAATGATCATTTCTCTACATTGATTATAGACCCTGCAGCAGGTCCGTAATCAACTTTTCTGCAGCGCGGCTTTGCTTTGAACCTTGAACCAATCAAAGCAGTGGTTCGCAGATTGAAACAGTGCTTTGACCTATTGCTTCGTTTATTCTTTCTTTCCTTCGCTTAATTTTCCCCCGCTAAAACCCTATAGAGCATACGTCTGAGTATTATTTAACTTTTTATGTTAAACCGACCTTTTATGGTCTTCTGAAACAGTTGATAGATGTATTTTATAACTTAAACGGGAGCAATGCTAACGCGTTAGCAAGTCTTTGGCATTTTCAATGTTAAAAGTTAGCTTTGAGCAGTTGCAGCTGTCATCACGCTCGGGTGCATTTGTTTTCAAATTGTACTATTTATTAAATTTATTTTTGTTTATACGAGGGCTGTCAATAAAGTATAGGTCCTTTTTATTTTTTTCAAAAACTATATGGATTTCATTCATATGTTTTTACGTCAGACATGCTTGAACCCTCGTGCGCATGCATGAGTTTTTCCACGCCTGTCGGTGACGTCATTCGCCTGTGAGCACTCCTTGTGGGAGGAGTCGTCCAGCCCCTCGTCGGAATTCCTTTGTCTGAGAAGTTGCTGAGAGACTGGCGCTTTGTTTGATCAAAAGTTTTTCTAAACCTGTGAGGCACATCGAAGTGGACACAGTTTGAAAAATTAAGCTGGTTTTCGGTGAAAATTTTAATGGCTAATGAGAGATTTTGAGGTGATACTGAATAGAAACACAACAGAAAACATAAATCCAACTAACAATGAACATACATAAATATCCAATCCAATCCACTTTATTTATATCGCACATTTAAACAGAACAGTTTCCAAAGTGTTGCACATAAAAATGGTTATACAACTATACAAAACAATAAACCCACTTAGATACTAATAAATAAATACATACATACAGAAATACATTTTTCCTGTGAACACCTAGTGACTCTTACGCCTCCATTTCATCCCTGTCTTATTTACGTTTAATGACAGTTTGTTTCGGTCAAACCATATTTTCAATGTATTAATTTTTTCAGTGATTTCCTCCAGAACTATCTGCCAAACTAGAAAACTGCTGCATCCTAGTAAGAGCAGAATACTACTGGAATGAATTTGAATAAGTTGGGTTTTTCTTACTAAATGGATGCTGCACTCACTCCAGTTTATCATCTGGAATAGTCCCAGATTGCATTTCAGAGCTTCTAGAATTCAAACATTGTTGTGCAGGTGGTGTTGGGGGGGTAATTTTGGGTTTTGCAATGTTAAGGAATTTGTGTTTTTTCATTCATACATTTAAATCAACATGTTTAAATGGTTATATTAGTGAAGTAATGGTGAAATAATTGTTAATCGAATTGAAAAATTAATCGTTAGATTAATCGATGCATCGATAAAATAATCGCTAGATTAATCGTTTAAAAAATAATCGTTTGGGACAGCCCTACTCGAGACCGCAGGGTTGAAGCCGGTGACGCCAACCGAACGATCCCCCCTAAAAATCGGACTTAAAACGGCCTCGTTTCTGCTTAAAACTGACTTTAGAATGATTTAAGAGGTTTTACTTTGTCATCTGATGGTTAATAATCCCATTAATCCTTTTGATTGCTTTGGGTGAAGAGACTCTGTCAAGTGTCGCATGCGCAGTGGAGGTAGGATGGACCAATTTTAGGGGCGACCCGTTCGGTCTGCGTGACAAGCATATAAGGCTCATCCACTTCTGTTGGATTAAACCATTAAATATTTTAAAATCAAAAACTTTAAAATCAACCGTGAGAACAAACACATGTCGGTGAACGCAGCCCAACACCAAATATGAACAAATTTCCTGTTTCTGGTCAAAATCGAGCATTTATGTTCTGAACCTTTTTGATGATGGTGGTCGCTCAGAAAAAAGACGCCCTGAAGATATCAGCTGTGCAGCAGCCCTGATTAAACTAGCGTCATAGTGGTGAATGTTGGAATTGCGACTGTAATTGATTGATTTAGGTCATTTTGCTTTGCGTGTGTGGACAGTTTCCCACAAACAGATGAGCATCGGCAGTGTTCATCCTGCATCTGCTCACAGTCCTCATGTTCCCTTAGACTGTCCCTCAGCTATTCATCACAGGTTTTTTTTTTTTTTTCGTCATTGAGGCTCCTTTTCTTCTCTCATCATATTTCATTTTTCCTCTAACTCCCAAATGTCTTGTCGTGGCTCAGGCACAGCTGGAACACATCAGCTCTCACATTAACTCAGATTAACTGTCATGTAGTCATTGCAGACAGAAACAGAGATGATCGGATGTAATCCTCTTCAGAAATGTGAGATTACTGTCCTGTTGGAACAGGCTAAAGTCTCTCCATGCCAGTGTGCATGTGGAGTGGTTTGGCTGTTTGTCAGTGTATTGACTTGAGTTGTTTTGAGACCTGGACACTAACCAGTGACCTAAGATGATGACTGGATGTCTATGGTACGAGGCGTTTCTGGTACTGCTGGAACAAATTTGTGTTCGGGAGACACACAGGAGTCGTAACACTCGTGCTGTGTGGGAATGTCAGCCATGACGCTGTGGCCATATGGTGCGTTTCACTGTGTTGAGGATCCCAGTAACTGGACACAGCCAAGGACACACCCACGTATCACCTGATGCGGCAGCGTGTGGCACCAGCACACTGAATTTACCTCGTCTTTCAAACAAAGTACACTAATGTTTCCAAATAGTCATACAGCGTGCACATTCAGCTATATTAAATATGTGTGACTCACAAAAGATGCACACATGGTGTAGGGATTGACTTTTTTAAATATCAGAATTCTCTTATTTCAGCTTCATAAACTGAATGCTTTCTGGTTTATTTTGTTCGTTGCTTTTTTGGCAGGACACTGAATATTCCTGGGTTGGGAGCAAAACACATCTTAAGGCATCATCTTAGATTCTGGAATCTAGTGGCTAAAATTTTTCATAATTTTCTGATATTTTGTGGACCATCAGAACAATCTCAGATTTCTAAATGTTAGACGTAGTTGTCCAGAACATTATAAAATATAAAATGTGGCTCTAAAGCTGAAAGTATGAAATGTGTTTTTAGAAGGTTTTCACATCTTTAGTGAGTATACATTGTTGATCATGTGGGCAAACTGCTTTGATGCTAGAAATGGGTTTACTGGAGCTTTCAGGTCACAGAAGTGTAATACAGTATATGAAGAAGACTTTTAAAACAATGTATAATTTAAAAAAATGCAGTGCAGCAGTGCCAGTCACTAGGAAGTGCATGACAGAGAGCTGGAACATTCCAACACAGCGTAGTTGTAAATTAATATCGCTTACATGTCTGCTGCTCATGTAATATAATTCATTTTTTCATTCTTCATACAGTTCCTTTCTGCATGAATGAAGTACATTAGAGATTGTGATGACTGATGTCAAAAAATGTCTAGTGTTGCATTTAAAAATTAGATAATGCTGCATGTTTTTCCATGACCATTTTCTTTGTAAGACTAAATAAAAAAGTGTTTTTCAGGTTGACAGGGCCATTCTTTTAGAGCTCATGAGTATTTAGTGGTGTCTTTCAGTGAGGATCTCCCACTAACAGATAGGAGACATACCTCTGTGTCCTTCTCCGGTCTCTGGGAATGGCTGTAAGTCAAAGATCGTCTAGTGGAGAGATGGCTTTTACACCTGTTTCAGGAAGGGGTCTATTCAAGTCTCTGATGTTTTGTTGCTGATCTGTTAATAGAATTATGGTGAAAAGTACACTTGGACGCGATGGTGCGTCCATGGCGGGTTGATCCTTGCGTGCAGTTGAGCAGCTTGATGTTGCTGTGTGACTGTGACATCTTTTTACATCGACGTATAAATTGGCCTGAAAACATCCATATGTCGCTCTCGTTATTTGTCTTCATCAAGTTTAGAACACAGCTGTTTCCAGCTGAGTGTGTTGTTCTCATCTGTGGAATTTTTTTAAGTTTTGTCAGAAAGCTGAACAAAATGAAGCAACGTTGTACCTCAAGCGTGCAGCCTGTTGGGTGACATTAATTCTTAAACGAGTTTGTCTGATCGCAGGAGTCACACTGACTGTTCCTGTCACGCCATCATTCCTAACATCCGTCTCCATGAGGATTTATATTTATGAAATTTGTGCGTTAAGATTCAGTTGGAAGACAAATATTTTTGCAGTATTTCTTCAGCTCAGTGAATCAGCATTCTGCAGCCGAGAGCGTTTTTTTTTAAATCTTGTTTTGGATCATCAGTTCTCTTGTGCTGTCAGAAAAACAATATATAAGATGGATGGAGGGTCTTTTGTTTCCCGTCTGTACTGCGGTGAAATTATGAGATGCTGCAGATCTGCTGCTGTGAGTCCCTGCAGAGTGGAACCTGCACGCCGAGTAATGCCTCGTCAGGTTTGTGTCGGTATGATTTTAGTGAGACGTCTGTGCTGAGCTCAGTCACAGCCTCAGAGCTTTGACAGGTGACGTTAGTGTTCCTGCTGCAAGATGGCGGAGGGGAAACGATAAATGTTCACCAAAACGTGATGCAGCAGGAGGAAAAAGTCCAGTAAGAAAGTGGAAGATGAGAGGAAGGACTGAACCAGAAGAGGACTGTGAAAGGATGATTATACTTCCCTCCACTGTGTTTGGGAAGAGCATTTACATTTCAGTGTGACATTCCTGTCCGGCACCTTATTGGTTGACAGTAATTGCTTTTGTTATCCAGTGTAAATCTCTGAAAACTCGGATTCAAAATTCCAATGTCATCTTGACAAATAGTTTTGTCTCATGGTGACCTGTGCACCGATTCATGTCTGGAGTCCAGGCATCTGGTTGTAAAACAAATCAACATGTAGACCACGACACAATATGATTTGATAGCTGGCTAATCAGTGTCACCTCTGAAACATCTGGCAGTGATGAAAACATGATTTCTCAGATTTAAAGGATGGTGCATTAAAATTTATATTTTCTCTACACTGTCTAAAACAGAGGTCTCAAACGGATTCCAGAGAGGGTCGAGACGGTGCAGGTTTTCTCTACAACAACCCACTCCAGCAGGTTATTTCACTACTTTGAGCAGATGGAATCAGTCAGCAGGGGTCGATATACATTTTTTTAACCTACTTGCACTGGTGCTAGTAACATAAATTACTTGCACCAAAAAAAAAGTTACTTGCACAACCAAAAGTCAGTCTTATATCAACCTTAAAACTCCTCCTCTGGGGAGAGTTTGAGGGGAGAGCAGCAGCAGGACAGTTTTTTCTTTTTCTTTTCTCACATGCGTGCACGAGCGAATCGTCTGTGAATAATATTTTATTTATTAACTACACAGATGTGTAATAAAACAAATAATGACAGAGTTTCAGGGGAGAGACAGAGAGAGAGAGAGAGAGGAACTACGGTGCCCTGGAAGTGCCATCGCAAAATGTTTTGCATGTGGAGAGAATGTTCACCCGTTTTATGATATTGTGCACACGTTTTATTAATTTGTGGGCTCAATTAAAGTCAGGTGTAAGCAGAAACAAGGCGAAATTCCGTGATGCTTTGAAATGACCGACGCGCAGTGACCGATGCTAGCAACTTGTTTAGCCACATCACTCTGATCGCTTCCTCCATCTTTTATTATGAAATAATGCTGAATTTATCTAGAAATGATTGTTGTACAAAAGGTTCAGATAGCTGTCACTGAGACAGATGACAATTCGAGGCAGTTTGAAGCAGAAACGAGGTGATAATCGGTGAACTGCGGCTAATGACGCATGCGCAGTGAAGGCAGGGGGGACTGATTTTTAGGGGGGACCATTTTTTGTTGACAAACTCTGTACATATTTATTTTAAATGTAAGCGGGCTGTTCCACAGGGTGTCAAAAAACCCACTCTTCACTTCTGCATCTGTCGCCATCTTGACATTTTCTGTTATTTAAACTGCATCAGATCTGTTCATCTTGTTTATTTTTGCAATTTAAAAGTCATCCACAGGGAAAAGCTGTGTTCGAAAGTGTGTCTGCATACAGAAAAAAGGACAGCTTATACTCCGGAGTGACTTATATCTGTTTTTCCTCTTCAGGAAGTGTTTTCTCTTTTTTTTTTTTTTTTTCCACGGGGACTTGTGCTCCTGAAAATACACTACTTATTTCATAACTGGCAACAATTCTCAAAGCTCACAACTGGAAAGGGAACTTCAGAATCCTATTCGTTCCGTTCCTGGGTCCCTTTGGCTTCAGTACATTTTGGCACTCGATGAAAACTAAACCTGGAATCTAATTATGAGGACTTAAGGTCTTCATGGAAAGTAATAATCCATGAAGCCAAACAAGAGATTGAAGTTTTTGCATTACCATATTTTCTATATTTTGGGTCAAGTTTTTTGGGATGCAGTTCCTGGTCGGTGGTGTCTTTGTGTGCTGTGGTAAAAACCCAACAACAGAGTAACACATAATACAGCTGTAATGACAGGAAGTTGATAAAACCGTTAACCAATGTGGATTCAAAGCATCGATTTCTATTTAATCCACTAGATGGCGGATGCAGCCTGTGAGCTGTTTCCAGCAGCCGCCATCTTTCTTAGCGTTATTCCGCGTCGTCAGGCATTAGATTAAATTGAAATATATGATGTGCTGACTTGGGTTAAAGTGATCTGAAAGTGATGTTTTGTGCAGCATTCAGGTGCTGCGACAAGCTGACAAAGGAGTATCAGCTGGTTAAATAAAGGTTCAATAAAGTAAAAAATAAATAATAATGAATTGCAGAGTGAGCGCTCATAAGTTTGTCAGCCTCTCTGCCAGTGCATGGCAGCCCGTGATCGTGGTGTTGGCCAGTGCTGCGTGCACATGAGGAGAGAGTTGCTGCACAAAAAGTCCGGCATTCATCCAGAGTGAATCAGCTGGAGAGAAGGTGAAGTGTGTGTGTGTGAGAGAGAGAGAGAGATCAAAACTGGCAACTGAACCCGCGTGCGTGCGTGTGAACTGGCGCACAGCTGCAGCACCGGTGATCAGAAACACCACACTTTTGGGGGAAAAAAAAAAATCAGAGAGACAAGACAGTGTGTCTCCCTCCCCTGTACAGACAGCGATTAGAGTTTTGGTATTTGAGAGATTTGAGAAATATTTGGCATGATTGCAGTGTGTGTAATTTTGGTGGCATATTTAGCATGTGTGGTGTGGTGTTTTTTTTTTTTTTTTTTTTTTTTTTTTTTTTTTTTTTTTTTTTTTTTTTTTTGTAAAAATGAGGCATCTTATGAATGTTGAACAAGCACTTCAGTTTTGTTTTTTTTTTTTAATTGGAGCAAGACACAGTCTGAACCAGACAGTGAGGATTCTGACGATGAAGGAAATGATCCCTCTTTCGTTGTGGATGAGGAACCAGAGCAGGTGGATCCAGATCACGCACTTCTGTTTGTAGCTGAACTCCATCCCAGCGCCGAGTCCTGGAACGCAGTGATGCAAACACACACTGCTCCAGCAGTGGCTCCAAGCGCGTTTCGTTTAAAGTGTGGAGATCAATGTTAGCTTTGGTTTCGTTTTGTTCCTCTTTTTTTTTCCTCTTCTTTTTTCTTCACATCAGGTTTTCCATCCTAAGATATTCTGTCAGAGCAAATTCATAGAATAGAAATGTTTTTTCTCTGTTTGGTGGGTCACATGACAGTCGCTTTGACTTTGTATATTCTACTAATATAAGAATATACACGAATGACATTAATTTCTCTCTGATATACTGAGTATTTCAGTGAAGTGTTTTCAGATTTCTTTCAACTTGTTCCAGAAAATTCAGATTTATGGTGAAACTGTCTTGAAAACATGGATCATGCCCACATTGATTTCACTTTATGTCTGGTTGTCAGACGCTAACCAACAAGGCAACAGCCAGTGAATGAGCGGGTCGCCACAGTCCTCCATCTAGTGAGTAAATAGATATCTGTGATTCAAAGTTATAGAATCTATACAATCATAACGTTGACATCCCATCACTCGATCCACAGGTTTATTCTTAAACTGGACTTCTTCTTTGGCCTTTCGGATGTTTTCTCACTTACCTGAGGGAGTGTAAATAAATAAATTGTGGAAGTCAGTTGGATGAGCGATGAAAGGACTTAAAGACCAAACATCACGTCCAGTCACATTCGACTAAAGTTGTGGATCAAATTTGTAACCATCATAGACTTCCCATCATGCATTGGTTTGGTCATACTTGTTGAGGTCAAAGTTTTTGATGGGAAACGTGGCCAGCATATTACCTGTTGCTCGTTTAAGGACTTTTAGATGTGGAAAAACATGAGCTTATGTTCATCTGTGATGCTCAGCTGTTTGAACATTTTTAGCTGCACGTTGGACTTGACGTGTCCTTTTTAACCCGTTATTTTTGTTTGTTGTCTTCCCAACTGTGTTCGCTCTGTAGAAGGAATTTGCAGCTCCGCCTCCTCCGCTTTTCAGGAAGTTGAGCAACCCAGACGTGATGTCTGCAGCAACCACCGGCACCAAATCCAAACTGCAGCGACAACTGAGTCAGGACGAGAGCCGCTGCCGCCGCAGCAGCGTGGCCATGACTGGTAACGCACACACGCTTTCAGCTTTCCAAATCCCATGTCACTCAGTGTTTTCCGTAAGTAGTCAGAGGTTCTTAACCTTAGGGCTGCGGTCCAGGAGAGGACCACAAAAAATCCCAGGTACACAGACCACATACAGTAACTGGTTGGCTTTTTATCACGTCAGACAAGAAATAACCTCAGAATTTACTGAGGAACATCACCACAGTGAGGTGATGTTCCACGTCCCCAGAGCTAGCCCCTGCCACGTAGTGTCCGTTGAGACCCTTGACTTTCACTGCCACCCACTGGGCAGAGCACCCACCCTCAGTGGTTCCCCCTGCAGGTTGTGAGCCCAAATGGAGATGGAAAGTCCACATTGCCTTTTCAGGCTGAGCCTGGCTGGACTTTGTGGCAAACCCAGTCACCAGGTGCTCGCTGACGGGCCCTCCATCCAGACCTGGCTGCAGACGGGGGCCCCTGGGCTTCCTCCGGACCAGCTCACATTCTCTCTGCCTTATTTTTTCATGAGGTCTTTATTTTTTGGTATTTATATTTGTATTTACATTTTGCAAATTGTTTTTTAATTATACTTTTGATACTCTGTGTGCTTCTTACCCTGTGTGCTGCTATACAATGCTGCTGGAACCTCAGTTTTCCTGAGGGAGTCTTCCCAAGGGATTAGTACAGTTCTATCTAATCTGAACCATTCTTAGTCCGGCCCCTCGCCTGAGACCAGTTTGCCATGAGAGACTCTACCAGGGACACGAAGGCTCCAGACAACACAGCTCTCGGGTTCATAGGGACACACAAACTTCTCCACCACGATAAGGTGATGGTTCCCGGAGAGGCGCATCATGCACCCAGAAAGTAGCCCTCGCTCACTTTGCACCTGACGTTCCCTTCATTGTTCTGATGCTGCGTTTTGCAGTTTTGGTCAGATGTCTGAGCAGCACAGCGGCAGGATGCTGATCAGTGCGAGTGTGACATCAGCAGTCCAACGCCGGCTGAAGGTGCGGCTGCAGCCTGAGGATGACTCATCTTATAATTTTATTCAAAAAACAATTAAACAGTTTGTTCTGAAATTAATCCATATAATAAATAATGAAAACAAATAGATAATATCCTCTATGGGCCTCTACTGGTGGTTGGCTCTCACTGCGGTATTGTATCACTTCCTGTTCCGGAGCACAGCGGTGTTTTGCTGTATCTGTTAGCTGTTTAATCTGCGCAGTTAGATTGATCTAGTTAACTAGATAACGATTTGTTTCACAGTGTAATCTTCACATGCCTTAACTAAAGCACTCCCTCTGCTGAATCATCTCTAAATTATTTACACATTATTCACTTTGTGTGTTTTTAGGAATCCGCTAGCTTAGCGCAGCTGCTAGCTCTTAGCCGGTTTAGCATGGCGGCTTCTCCTGTCTCTCACGCACTTTTCTGCTCTGGGTGTGAAATGTTTAGTTATTCCTCGGCCTCCTTTAGCAGTAATCGTACTTGTAATAAGTGTAGCTTATTCGTAGCTTTGGAGGCCAGGCTGGGCGAATTGGAGACTCGGCTCCGCACCGTGGAAAATCCTACAGCTAGCCGGGCCCCTGTAGTCGGTGCAGACCAAGGTAGTTTAGCCCCCGTTAGTTCCCCTCCGGCAGATCCCGAGCAGCCGGGAAAGCAGGCCGACTGGGTGACTGTGAGGAGGAAGCGTAGCCCTAAACAGAAGCCCCGTGTACACCGCCAACCTGTTCACATTTCTAACCGTTTTTCCCCACTCGGCGACACACCCGCCGAGGAACAAACTCTGGTTATTGGCGACTCTGTTTTGAGAAATGTGAAGTTAGCGACACCAGCAACCATAGTCAGTTGTCTTCCGGGGGCCAGAGCAGGCGACATTGAAGGAAATTTGAAACTGCTGGCTAAGGCTAAGCGTAAATTTGGTAAGATTGTAATTCACGTCGGCAGTAATGACACCCGGTTACGCCAATCGGAGGTCACTAAAATTAACATTGAATCGCTGTGTAACTTTGCAAAAACAATGTCGGACTCTGTAGTTTTCTCTGGGCCCCTCCCCAATCGGACTGGGAGTGACATGTTTAGCCGCATGTTCTCCCTGAATTGCTGTCTGTCTGAGTGGTGTACAAAAAATGAGGTGGGCTTCATAGATAATTGGCAAAGCTTCTGGGGAAAACCTGGTCTTGTTAGGAGAGACGGCATCCATCCCACTTTGGATGGAGCAGCTCTCATTTCTAGAAATCTGGCCAATTTTCTTAGAGCCTCCAAACCGTGACTTTCCAGGGTTGGGACCAGGAAGCAGAGTTGTAGTCTTACACACCTCTCTGCAGCTTCTCTTCCCCTGCCATCCCCTCATTACCCCATCCCCGTAGAGACGGTGCCTGCTCCCAGACCACCAATAACCAGCAAAAATCTATTTAAGCATAAAAATTCAAAAAGAAAAAATAATATAGCACCTTCAACTGCACCACAGACTAAAACAGTTAAATGTGGTCTGTTAAACATTAGGTCTCTCTCTTCTAAGTCCCTGTTAGTAAATGATATAATAATTGATCAACATATTGATTTATTCTGCCTTACAGAAACCTGGTTACAGCAGGATGAATATGTTAGTTTAAATGAGTCAACACCCCCGAGTCACACTAACTGCCAGAATGCTCGTAGCACGGGCCGAGGGGGAGGATTAGCAGCAATCTTCCATTCCAGCTTATTAATTAATCAAAAACCCAGACAGAGCTTTAATTCATTTGAAAGCTTGTCTCTTAGTCTTGTCCATCCAAATTGGAAGTCCCAAAAACCAGTTTTATTTGTTATCTATCGTCCACCTGGTCGTTACTGTGAGTTTCTCTGTGAATTTTCAGAACTTTTGTCTGACTTAGTGCTTAGCTCAGATAAGATAATTATAGTGGGCGATTTTAACATCCACACAGATACTGAGAATGACAGCCTCAACACTGCATTTAATCTATTATTAGACTCAATTGGCTTTGCTCAAAATGTAAATGAGTCCACCCACCACTTTAATCATATCTTAGATCTTGTTCTGATTTATGGTATGGAAATTGAAGACTTAACAGTATTCCCTGAAAACTCCCTTCTGTCTGATCATTTCTTAATAACATTTACATTTACCCAGCAGTGGGGAATAAGTTTCATTACAGTAGAAGTCTTTCAGAAAGCGCTGTAACTAGGTTTAAGGATATGATTCCTTCTTTATGTTCTCTAATGCCATATACCAACACAGTGCAGAGTAGCTACCTAAACTCTGTGAGTGCGATAGATTATCTCGTCAATAGTTTTATATCCTCATGGAGGACAACTTTGGATGCTGTAGCTCCTCTGAAAAAGAGAGCCTTAAATCAGAAGTGCCTGACTCCATGGTATAACTCACAAACTTGCAGCTTAAAGCAGATAACCCGTAAGTTGGAGAGGAAATGGCGTCTCGCTAATTTAGAAGATCTTCACTTAGCCTGGAAAAAGAGTCTTGCTCTATAAAAAAGCCCTCCGTAAAGCTAGGACATCTTACTACTCATCACTAATTGAAGAAAATAAGAACAACCCCAGGTTTCTTTTCAGCACTGTAACCAGGCTGACAAAGAGTCAGAGCTCTATTGAGCCGAGTATTCCTTTAACTTTAACTAGTAATGACTTCATGACTTTCTTTGCTAATAAAATTTTAACTATTAGAGAAAAAATTACTTATAACCATCCCAAAGACATATCGTTCTCTTTGGCTGCTTTCAGTGATGCCAGCGTTATGTGTCGGACGCAGCTCGGAGAACCGACCAGCGTTTGAAGGACCCAGTATGAAATAAGCAGAGCACGGTACAAAGGCTAACTGAATTTAATACATAACAGTGAAAATATAATAACAAAAAGGTGCGGCCTGGCGTGGTGCGCTCCCAGCAGCGCTAACGGTCCGGAGCCAGAAGCTGTTTCGGACCCAAGGACCCCGCCGACACCCCCCCAGGTGGCCGCAACAACCGAGTCTGTGAAAGAAGGAACCATTATGCGAGTCCACACTCTACACACAGAACACTTAAAGGTGTACAAACAGCAAACACTTCCTGGCTTGATTACTGATCAGCTTCCAAACCTGCAGGCATGGAACATCCAGTTCACAAAACTCCACCGCAGTGGAAGCTGATACATGACTAACAAACAGCTCAATACAATAAGGTGTGAGGGACACCACATTTACTGACTGTATAACTGTTAGTCACAAAATTTAACGTACCTCAGGAAGTGTGCTGACGAGCGTGAGACCTCACCCCCTCCTCTTTCACAGACTGTGCATCAAACCTGGACGTTCTCAGCATCCGCTGTTGATGAGATGGCTCCCGAGACGACGATCTCACCCGTCTGGTCACAAGGTCGAGTCTCTGGCAAATACACACTGTGCACTCCAGTCTTAAATGCCAACATGTTCCAATCCATCCAGATGCACCACAGCTGTGAGTCCTGACGAGTCGCAGGTGATCAGGGTGAGGTCCTGACAGCCTCAGCAACACAGCCACTCAGTCCCAAATGCACGCCACCTGGGAGGAAAACCAAAAAACAGAAACAAACCGGCAGCCAGGCCCCCCCCAGCCATATAACAATCAATCAATCAATTCAATCAATTTTTTTATATAGCGCCAAATCACAACAAACAGTTGCCCCAAGGCGCCTTATATTGTAAGACAAGGCCATACAACAATTATGTAAAACCCCAACGGTCAAAACGACCCCCTGTGAGCAAGCACTTGGCTACAGTGGGAAGGAAAAACTCCCTTTTAACAGGAAGAAACCTCCAGCAGAACCAGGCTCAGGGAGGGGCAGTCTTCTGCTGGGACTGGTTGGGGCTGAGGGAGAGAACCAAGAAAAAGACATGCTGTGGAGGGGAGCAGAGATCGATCACTAATGATTAAATGCAGAGTGGTGCATACAGAGCAAAAAGAGAAAGAAACAGTGCATCATGGGAACCCCCCAGCAGTCTACGTCTATAGCAGCATAACTAAGGGATGGTTCAGGGTCACCTGATCCAGCCCTAACTATAAGCTTTAGCAAAAAGGAAAGTTTTAAGCGTAATCTTAAAAGTAGAGAGGGTGTCTGTCTCCCTGATCTGAATTGGGAGCTGGTTCCACAGGAGAGGAGCCTGAAAGCTGAAGGCTCTGCCTCCCATTCTACTCTTACAAACCCTAGGAACTACAAGTAAGCCTGCAGTCTGAGAGCGAAGCGCTCTATTGGGGTGATATGGTACTACGAGGTCCCTAAGATAAGATGGGACCTGATTATTCAAAACCTTATAAGTAAGAAGAAGAATTTTAAATTCTATTCTAGAATTAACAGGAAGCCAATGAAGAGAGGCCAATATGGGTGAGATATGCTCTCTCCTTCTAGTCCCCGTCAGTACTCTAGCTGCAGCATTTTGAATTAACTGAAGGCTTTTTAGGGAACTTTTAGGACAACCTGATAATAATGAATTACAATAGTCCAGCCTAGAGGAAATAAATGCATGAATTAGTTTTTCAGCATCACTCTGAGACAAGACCTTTCTGATTTTAGAGATATTGCGTAAATGCAAAAAAGCAGTCCTACATATTTGTTTAATATGCGCTTTGAATGACATATCCTGATCAAAAATGACTCCAAGATTTCTCACAGTATTACTAGAGGTCAGGGTAATGCCATCCAGAGTAAGGATCTGGTTAGACACCATGTTTCTAAGATTTGTGGGGCCAAGTACAATAACTTCAGTTTTATCTGAGTTTAAAATCAGGAAATTAGAGGTCATCCATGTCTTTATGTCTGTAAGACAATCCTGCAGTTTAGCTAATTGGTGTGTGTCCTCTGGCTTCATGGATAGATAAAGCTGGGTATCATCTGCGTAACAATGAAAATTTAAGCAATACCGTCTAATAATACTGTCTAAGGGAAGCATGTATAAAGTAAATAAAATTGGTCCTAGCACAGAACCTTGTGGAACTCCATAATTAACTTTAGTCTGTGAAGAAGATTCCCCATTTACATGAACAAATTGTAATCTATTAGACAAATATGATTCAAACCACCGCAGCGCAGTGCCTTTAATACCTATGGCATGCTCTAATCTCTGTAATAAAATTTTATGGTCAACAGTATCAAAAGCAGCACTGAGGTCTAACAGAACAAGCACAGAGATGAGTCCACTGTCCGAGGCCATAAGAAGATCATTTGTAACCTTCACTAATGCTGTTTCTGTAGTATGATGAATTCTAAAACCTGACTGAAACTCTTCAAATAGACCATTCCTCTGCAGATGATCAGTTAGCTGTTTTACAACTACCCTTTCAAGAATTTTTGAGAGAAAAGGAAGGTTGGAGATTGGCCTATAATTAGCTAAGATAGCTGGGTCAAGTGATGGCTTTTTAAGTAATGGTTTAATTACTGCCACCTTAAAAGCCTGTGGTACATAGCCAACTAACAAAGATAGATTGATCATATTTAAGATCGAAGCATTAAATAATGGTAGGGCTTCCTTGAGCAGCCTGGTAGGAATGGGGTCTAATAAACATGTTGATGGTTTGGATGAAGTAACTAATGAGAATAACTCAGACAGAACAATCGGAGAGAAAGAGTCTAACCAAATACCGGCATCACTGAAAGCAGCCAAAGATATCGATACGTCTTTGGGATGGTTATGAGTAATTTTTTCTCTAATAGTTAAAATTTTGTTAGCAAAGAAAGTCATGAAGTCATTACTAGTTAAAGTTAATGGAATACTCAGCTCAATAGAGCTCTGACTCTTTGTCAGCCTGGCTACAGTGCTGAAAAGAAACCTGGGGTTGTTCTTATTTTCTTCAATTAGTGATGAGTAGAAAGATGTCCTAGCTTTACGAAGGGCTTTTTTATAGAGCAACAGACTCTTTTTCCAGGCTAAGTGAAGATCTTCTAAATTAGTGAGACGCCATTTCCTCTCCAACTTACGGGTTATCTGCTTTAAGCTACGAGTTTGTGAGTTATACCACGGAGTCAGGCACTTCTGATTTAAAGCTCTCTTTTTCAGAGGAGCTACAGCATCCAAAGTTGTCTTCAATGAGGATGTAAAACTATTGACGAGATACTCTATCTCCCTTACAGAGTTTAGGTAGCTACTCTGCACTGTGTTGGTATATGGCATTAGAGAACATAAAGAAGGAATCATATCCTTAAACCTAGTTACAGCGCTTTCTGAAAGACTTCTAGTGTAATGAAACTTATTCCCCACTGCTGGGTAGTCCATCAGAGTAAATGTAAATGTTATTAAGAAATGATCAGACAGAAGGGAGTTATCAGGGAATACTGTTAAGTCTTCTATTTCCATACCATAAGTCAGAACAAGATCTAAGATATGATTAAGTGGTGGGTGGACTCATTTACTTTTTGAGCAAAGCCAATAGAGTCTAATAATAGATTAAATGCAGTGTTGAGGCTGTCATTCTCAGCATCTGTGTGGATGTTAAAATCGCCCACTATAATTATCTTATCTGAGCTAAGCACTAAGTCAGACAAAAGGTCTGAAAATTCACAGAGAAACTCACAGTAACGACCAGGTGGACGATAGATAATAACAAATAAAACTGGTTTTTGGGACTTCCAATTTGGATGGACAAGACTAAGAGACAAGCCTTCAAATGAATTAAAGCTCTGTCTGGGTTTTGGATTAATTAATAAGCTGGAATGGAAGATTGCTGCTAATCCTCCACCCCGGCCCGTGCTACGAGCATTCTGACAGTTAGTGTGACTCGGGGGTGTTGACTCATTTAAACTAACATATTCATCCTGCTGTCACCAGGTTTCTGTTAGGCAGAATAAATCAATATGTTGATCAATTATTATATCATTTACCAACAGGGACTTAGAAGAGAGAGACCTAATGTTTAATAGACCACATTTAACTGTTTTAGTCTGTGGTGCAGTTGAAGGTGCTATATTATTTTTTCTTTTTGAATTTTTATGCTTAAATAGATTTTTGCTGGTTATTGGTAGTCTGGGAGCAGGCACCGTCTCTACGGGGATGGGGTAATGAGGGGATGGCAGGGGGAGAGAAGCTGCAGAGAGGTGTGTAAGACTACAACTCTGCTTCCTGGTCCCAACCCTGGATAGTCACGGTTTGGAGGATTTAAGAAAATTGGCCAGATTTCTAGAAATGAGAGCTGCTCCATCCAAAGTGGGATGGATGCCGTCTCTCCTAACAAGACCAGGTTTTCCCCAGAAGCTTTGCCAATTATCTATGAAGCCCACCTCATTTTTGGACACCACTCAGACAGCCAGCAATTCAAGGAGAACATGCGGCTAAACATGTCACTCCCGGTCCGATTGGGGAGGGGCCCAGAGAAAACTACAGAGTCCGACATTGTTTTTGCAAAGTTACACACCGATTTAATGTTAATTTTAGTGACCTCCGATTGGCGTAACCGGGTGTCATTACTGCCGACGTGAATTACAATCTTACCAAATTTACGCTTAGCCTTAGCCAGCAGTTTCAAATTTCCTTCAATGTCGCCTGCTCTGGCCCCCCGGAAGACAATTGACTATGGTTGCTGGTGTCGCTAACTTCACATTTCTCAAAACAGAGTCGCCAATAACCAGAGTTTGATCCTCGGCGGGTGTGTCGTCGAGTGGGAAAAAACGGTTAGAGATGTGAACGGGTTGGCGGTGTACACGGGGCTTCTGTTTAGGGCTACGCTTCCTCCTCACAGTCACCCAGTCAGCCTGCTTTCCCGGCTGCTCGGGATCTGCCAGGCGGGAACTAACGGCGGCTAAGCTACCTTGGTCCGCACCGACTACAGGGGCCTTGCTAGCTGTAGAATTTTCCACGGTGCGGAGCCGAGTCTCCAATTCGCCCAGCCTCGCCTCCAAAGCTACGAATAAGCTACACTTATTTCAAGTACCATTACTGCTAAAGGAGGCCGAGGAATAACTAAACATTTCACACCCAGAGCAGAAAAGTGCGGGAGAGACAGGAGAAGCCGCCATGCTAAATCGGCTAAGAGCTAGTAGCTACGCTAAGCTAGCGGATTCCTAAAAACACGCAAAGTGAATAATGTGTAAATAATTTAGAGGTGATTCAGCAGAAGGAGTGCTTTAGTTAAGGCACGTAAAGATTACACTGGGAAACAAATCGTAATCTAGATAACTAGATCAATCTAACTGCGCAGATTAAACAGCTAACAGATACAGAAAAACACCGCTGTGCTCCGGAACAGGAAGTGATACAATACCGCAGTGAGAGCCAACCACCAGTAACAGCCAGTATTTGGTTAGACTCTTTCTCTCCGATTGTTCTGTCAGTTATTTTCATTAGTTACTTCCTCCAAACCATCAACATGTCTATTAGACCCCATTCCTACCAGGCTGCTCAAGGAAGCCCTACCATTAATTAATGCTTCGATCTTAAATATGATCAGTCTGTCTTTATTAGTTGGCTATGTACCACAGGCTTTTAAGGTGGCAGTAATTAAACCATTACTTAAAAAGCCATCACTTGACCCAGCTATCTTAGCTAATTATAGGCCAATCTCCAACCTTCCTTTTCTCTCAAAAATTCTTGAAAGGGTAGTTGTAAAACAACTAACTGATCATCTGCAGAGGAATGGTCTATTTGAAGAGTTTCAAGTCAGGTTTTAGAATCCATCATAGTACAGAAACAGCATTAGTGAAGGTTACAAATGATCTTCTTATGGCCTCAGACAGTGGACTCATCTCTGTGCTTGTTCTGTTAGACCTCAGTGCTGCTTTTGATACTGTTGACCATAAAATTGTATTAGAGATTAGAGCATGCCATAGGTATTAAAGGCACTGCGCTGCAGTGGTTTGAATCATATTTATCTAATAGATTACAATTTGATCATGTAAATGGGGAATCTTCTTCACAGACTAAGGTTAATTATGGAGTTCCACAAGGTTCTGTGCTAGGACCAATTTTATTCACTTTATACATGCTTCCCTTAGGCAGTATTATTAGACAGCATTGCTTAAATTTTCATTGTTACGCAGATGATACCCAGCTTTATCTATCCATGAAGCCAGAGGACACACACCAATTAGTTAAACTGCAGGATTGTCTTAGACATAAAGACATGGATGACCTCTAATTTCCTGCTTTTAAACTCAGATAAAACTGAAGTTATTGTACTTGGCCCCACAAATCTTAGAAACATGGTGTCTAACCAGATCCTTACTCTGGATGGCATTACCCTGACCTCTAGTAATACTGTGAGAAATCTTGGAGTCATTTTTGATCAGGATATGTCATTCAATGCGCATATTAAACAAATATGTAGGACTGCTTTTTTGCATTTGCGCAATATCTCTAAAATCAGAAAGGTCTTGTCTCAGAGTGATGCTGAAAAACTAATTCATGCATTTATTTCCTCTAGGCTGAACTATTGTAATTCATTATTATCAGGTTGTCCTAAAAGTTCCCTGAAAAGCCTTCAGTTAATTCAAAATGCTGCAGCTAGAGTACTGACAGGGACTAGAAGGAGAGAGCATATCTCACCCATATTGGCCTCTCTTCATTGGCTTCCTGTTAATTCTAGAATAGAATTTAAAATTCTTCTTCTTACTTATAAGGTTTTGAATAATCAGGTCCCATCTTATCATAGGAACCTCATAGTACCATATCACCCCAATAGAGCGCTTCGCTCTCAGACTGCAGGCTTACTTGTAGTTCCTAGGGTTTGTAAGAGTAGAATGGGAGGCAGAGCCTTCAGCTTTCAGGCTCCTCTCCTCTGGAACCAGCTCCCAATTCAGATCAGGGAGACAGACACCCTCTCTACTTTTAAGATTAGGCTTAAAACTTTCCTTTTTGCTAAAGCTTATAGTTAGGGCTGGATCAGGTGACTCTGCACCATCCCTTAGTTATGCTGCTATAGACTTAGACTGCTGGGGGTTTCCCATGATGCATTGAGTGTTTCTTTCTCTTTTTGCTCTGTATGCACCACTCTGCATTTAATCATTAGTGATTGATCTCTGCTCCCCTCCACAGCATCTTTTTCCTGGTTCTCTCCCTCAGCCCCAACCAGTCCCAGCAGAAGACTGCCCCTCCCTGAGCCTGGTTCTGCTGGAGATTTCTTCCTGTTAAAAGGGAGTTTTTCCTTCCTGCTGTCGCCAAGTGCTTGCTCACAGGGGGTCGTTTTGACCGTTGGGGTTTTTCCGTAATTATTGTATGGCCTTGCCTTACAATATAAAGCGCCTTGGGGCAACTGTTTGTTGTGATTTGGTGCTATATAAATAAAATTGATTTGATTTAATAAATCAGGAGAATAAGCAGGGGTGGTGGCCAAGTGGTTAATGTGCTTGGTTTCAGTTCAGAAGGCTCTGGTTTCAAATCCCACCCCTGCCACATTTCTCCATATAATGTGGAGAGTCAGGAAGGGTATCCGGCGTAAAACCTGTGCCAATTCAACATGCAGATCCACCTTGGATTTGCTATTGCGACCCCGAGTGCAAAGAAGGAGGCAGCCGAAGGGACTTACTTACTAATAAATCAGGAGATTAGCCAGTATACGTTTTAAGCAAATGAGTCAGCAGGTGTGTTTAGAGTCTTTTTCAGTGTAAATGTGAACTGAGCTGTTTGCTACAGACGCACAACATATTCACAAAAACAAACAAGCAAAAAAAAAAAAAAAAAAAAAATTGGACACTTGAGCTCATAATTATGACAATCTGTTAATTGTAAGAAAATATCTCATAATTACGAGATCAATATCAGGAAAGAAAGAACAAAAAACCCACCAGTGTTTTGATGTATTCAGTCTTTGAATGGTCAGAAAACCAATTCCCTAATTCCTAATTCCCAAGAAAACTTATTTTTTTCTTTTATTTAGTTTCCAGTGGGAAGTGAAACGTGACCATATTGTTGTCTACAGGTAAGCAGCTGCTTCCTCTCTCCAGCAGTCTGCACACTGGTGTCAGTCAGCTAGCCTCCCAGGTGCCTGGCGCCATTGGGGGCGTGTCCACAGAAGACGACGTCAATAACCTGGTCCGAATGAGGAGCCACACCCTGGGACAGTCTGCTCCATCACTCACCGGACTGGTCAGTACCACAAAGTGCAACTGGTGAAGGGTTCTTTATAGTCCTGCTTTGTTCCGGTGTCCTCGCACAGTATGAGGACTCCCTGTCTGAAAGACACAAAGTTTCTCTCTGTCACAAACATTTCATTTTCTTTCATTTCATTTATTAATTTATTTGAATGGGACAGTGCATATTAATGAACAGAAAACAACTACTGAAAATATGCCAGATTTAGCTCAAGGCTGTTTTCCATCTGCAGTCCCGTGGGGTAAAAATACCACCAACACAAAACATACATGACCCCTTACAGAGAATACAATATAATACAATACAGTACGACACAACATAACACATTACAAGACAAACACTACAGTAAACAAAATAACACAAAATCAGTACTATTGCTAAAGTGCCTAAATGTTAAAGTGCTGATCATAAAAAAAATTACACACTCCTCTGTATCCTTCCTCTTCATCTAAAATCTCAACTAATGTTCACAGTTTTGCTGACCAAGGAGCCATTCTTTTAAGTCCCCTCTTAAATAAAATATACGTGTTGCTTTCTCTAACTATAATTGGTAGAGCATTCCAACTCGAACAACCCTTGATAGAAAGCACTTTTTGTGCAAATGTGGACTGTCGAAACTGTACCAAACAGTCCCCCCGCACTGTCGAGTACTAGTCTTACTATTCCTTTTTTTTAAATAAATTCATTAAGAGGTGGTGGTACAAGCCCATTCAGTACCTGATACAATTAATAATTATTTTAGAAATTTTTAAACTTTTAAAAAGTAAAAAATGTATATTTCTCAAATAGTTCACAAGTGTGATAAGACTGAGGCTTTCGATCAAGTATCTTAATTGCTTTTTTATATAGCTATTCGACTGGCTTTAGTACAGTAACACTTGCGAAGGACCATGTAGTGAAGCAGTATTCAATATGAGAAAATATCATAGTGGAGGTAGGACTTTGCTGCTGCAGTTGTAATGAATGGTCTAATTTGTTTATAATTTTGTAAATTAAATTTTATTGTGTTTGAGACCTTTTTAATGTGTTTCTTGAAAGTGAGGTTGGAATCCAAAAAAACCCCAAGACATGCAACATGCACTCAGAAAGTAAACCCCGCCCACTGGGGGGTACACGACCGTTGCAGCTGAGGTTGCCTTCATTGTTTTGATGCTGCAGTTTGCAGCCCTTGTTTTGGTCAGATCTCTGAGCAGCACAGCGGCAGGATGCTGATCAGTGAGAGTGTGACATCAGCAGTCTGACGCAGGCTGAAGGCGCGGCTGCAGCCTGAGGATGACTCGGCTTCTGAGCGTGCCTTTGTCTTGGCATTTTTCTGGATGTGATAAAATGTGACTGTAGTGGGTCACAGGGTGCATGAAGGCTGCTCTGCAGTGTGAGGGATGTTATGTGGACCACTCTGCCCCCTGCTGGCTGCTCATTTAAGGAACCGGCGTTTCTTAAATGAACCTGCTGCACTGGTTCACACCAAGGTTCTCTTTAATATTTAAATGCTTATTTCAGATGTTCTGCTTCAGGACTCGAGCTGTGAGTCACTTTCAATATTAGTTCATCTGAAAACAAACCTTTCACAATTAATCAGTTTTGTCTCACAGGAAAAAGGCCCCTTAGTGCACATAGCCACCCTGTGCCACGTTCAGTCGGGATAAACATACTACAAATAAGCACTAGTTGCTAACTCCAGGTCGTCCTGTCCATCAGTGACCAATCCTTCACTGGGTGTTGGATCTGTTGTCTGTCTGTGGTGAGTGAGGTCTCGGCAAGGGAGACCTTTTGGTCCCAGAGGTGACATTACTGGTCAGAGATGATCTCACTGTGACTGCTGACTGGTTCTGAGGTCGACATTGATCCACAGGGATCTGGTAACTATGGTGAAAATGGCTCAGTGCTTGTCCCCCGACTGCAGAATCTTGGGGCTACAAGTTGCTTAATCCTGCTCCAATCAGCAGCTGTTTAAAACCAGTCTGAAACTAGCTGATATCTTCTTTAAAAGTTTTATAAATCATACAAATGTGCTGCTCGAGGAAGATCTCCTCTAATGCAGGAGATGTAGTGTAGAAACTGGGTTAAAGGTATTACCAGCAGATGGCAGCAGTGTTTAATTCTGATCCACAAGCTGAGGTTGTGTGTGTGTGTGTGTGTGTGTGTGTGTGTGTGTGTGTGTGTGTGTGTGTGTGTGTGTGTGTGTGTGTGTGTGTGTGTGTGTGTGTGTGTGGGGATCGGTCTGGTCAGTGAAATGTGATGTCGATGGGCTCTGTGCTTCAGGACATGTTTGTCTTTTGTCTCTGTCCATTCAACGAGACAGACAGAAACATTTCCTTTGTGAACGCCGCCAGCGGGTGTGTGACGCCTGGATTCAGACGGTGAAATGTGAACGTGTACAGTTACTCCAGCTGAGCAAACGCTGGCAGGTTATTATATTTCTCAAGGCCGAGCGTGCTAATGTTTCCTCTTTCCGGGCCGCCGTTTCTTTCTCTTTGTGTTTTTTGATGCATGGGATGTTTCTGCAGGATCACGCTCTCTGTTTTTTAGATTACAGGGTTTACAACTCTATCTCTGGCTTTGAATTGACTTATTTATGGATTTAGGAATAACACCTGCGCCTCTGGCTCTCATGTTATTCACTATTCTTGCTTTTTTTTTTATCCCTCTTCTAATTATTTCTTACCTTTTGTGTTCACACTGTAGAATTTTTCTTTTTCAAATGTTGTCGTGGTGATAACTTTTCTGATCTGTGGATTTTTGTCCTTTTTTCAGCTTTGACATTGACTTTCACCTTCATATTGTGCAGTAATGTGTTGTGTATGACTTTCATGCCGTGAGGTCAAAGCTCAGAAACACCTTTGTGCAAAACCTGCAGGGATTTTTCTGTCTGTCTGGTCATAATGTAGACTCTCATAAACCCACAGCTTTACCTGCTGAAGCATTGGTGCATACGTCATAAATCTTTTGAATTGAAGCTGAAAGTCAGTGCGACAAAAAAAGGGTCTTGTTTTATTTTGATCTTGTTGCCATGACGTACAGAGACAAAACCACAAACAGTCGCTGTCCACATACTTATGGACCTGAGTAGAAATCTGAAATAAGTGGCGCTAATGATATATATATATATATATAGTTGATCGCTGTTGTGTTGCTTCTAAATTTTATTGAGTTTCTGTGTGTAGGATCATTGCAGGGGTGGTGGACAAGTGGTTAAAGCAATGGGTTTCAGTGCAGAAGGTTCCGGGTTCAAATCCCACCCCTGCCACATTGCTCCATGTAATGTGGAGTTGCGTCAGGAAGGGCATCTGGCGTAAAACCTGTGCCAATTCAACATGCAGATCCACCTTGGATTTGCTGTGGTGACCCCGAGTGCAAACAAGGGAGCAGCTGAAGGGACTTAACTTTTTCTGTGGGTAGGAACATTGTTTTTTCCTGTGTGTTGGGATTCGAACCCATGGCGAGCTGCCTGTGATTGCACAGAAATCTGTTCTTGTCCCTTGTGTTGTTGACGTGTTACTGGGTGAAGTGAACGCGTGCGTGCGTGTGCTCTGTGTGTTGGGGAAAACATGAGTGGACGTCCAGATGGTGTTTACCTCTCGACTAATGGACACAGGTTTCCTGAGAGACCTTGTCTCACTAATAACTCCATCCTGCCTGGTAACGCTAAGTGCCAGGTGCTCCGCGTGCTTTCCTGTTTACACTTGAATTAGCCCCAATGCGGGAAGGCTGAAATACTAACATTTTGGAATAAAGTGAATATTTTCAGAAAATAGTCTGACAATAATTCATTTTCTTTTGAGGTTTTTCGGGAGCAGCCGGTTTATTTGCTTGAGGAAGATTATCAATAAGGTGTAATTACGCCACGTTGTCATGGCAATGCGCGAGCAGCATGGAACACTTTGAAAAGGTGGAATGTTGCTTTGGTCAAAGAATTACTGCAAACCTCAGTTATTGGTGGAGCCATTGTGGAAGATCTTATTGCAAGGGCGGCTTTCTGATCAGAATCACAAATCGCACGTGTACGTCTGGTCTGAGCTTCGGGGTTGTGAGAGAGAGAGAAGTAAGTCCTCTCTAGGTCCTGAGGCCTGCTGGTTCTGGTGCTTATGTCTGGATTCTGTAGTGTGAAGTGGATGAGAATCCCCCATCCCCTCCCCCAGTGTGAGTGGGAATCAAACCCAGGTCTACACGTTGGCAGCCTGACTCCATGTCCACTGAGCTTTTTGGGCTACAGCATCATAAAAGACACATTTTTACTTAAGTTACATGGTTGCTGAAGTAATTTGACTTATAACAATAACAAAGCCAAATGTTTCTCTTTTTTATGCCTGGAACTCACTTGAGTGCACAAATGACGGTGATTCAAGCGCTCAGACCATTAACGTAGGCACGGGACCATAACCGCTCTTATCTGTATATTTATTGGTTTTGGCTCATATCAACACTGGGTTTGGCACAAGTTTTATGCTGAATGTCCTCAAGATGGACCTCCAGTTCTTCATGGTGAAACCTGCTCACAGCTCCTGGTCTTCCAGGCCAAGTACCTGTCAGGACCTTCACTGATCCACTCCTGAGACCTGACTGGCTCCGGTGTGCTTAGAGCAGCACGGCTGTGGCCCAGTACCAGTTTGAAAATGCCAGACTTGGTTCCAAAACCATGAAGATTTCCTCTCCAAATACAAACCTGGCATCATTCCTCACGGCTCGGATCTCAGAGCTCAAATCTGTCCATCATGACTAAAGGACTGTTTCAGTTATTCAAACTTAAAAAGGCAGAGAAGTCTGCAGCTGAGGGGAGGAAAGTCACCCAAAGCACGATTTAAAGAGTAAAAACAAAACATTCCTCTGCTGAAGTCGTCGTAGAGCCATTTAAAAAAAAAAAAACTTCATCAGTAACTTGTTTGAGAGCTGCTGTATTAATTAAATTAATGCTGTAGCTTTGTTAACCAGGCAGATACCACTGTTTCACTTCACAGGGTCAGAGGTCAAAGTAAAACCATCTGTCTACACGTGCTGTCATCTTTCTCACTTTGCTGTAAAAACTTCATGCATAAAATAAAAATATTTAAGGTTCTAATAATCCTCTGGACTGGAACTCTCTCTCTCTCTCTCTCTCTCTCTCTCTCTCTCTGTGTGTGTGTGTGTGTTTGCGTTTGCGTGTTTGCCTCCTGATGTACGAGCTGCTGAAGAGCAGAAACGTTGCGATCAAACACAGCCACATTAACATATTATTTGCATTTGTTTTTCAGAGAAAAATAAATGAAAGCTTCTGCCGGAGGCTGGAACATGAAAGAGAAGCTCGGCTGCTGTATTTTTTTATTTTTTGGTGGTGCTGTGAGACGCTGACGGGGAGGGAAGCAGAAACAACAGAGCAGCTCTGTGTCTGAAAACACAAGATCACAAACAAACAACCACACAAAGCCCTGTTCATTTCCATTCCAAAAATCAACACAAATTCTGCACCTACACACAGTAAGCAGATTCTCTTTCATTATTTGGACAGAAACTAGAAACAAATATGTTAAAACTTCAGTTAAATCATAAATTAACCCCAAAATGCCACAAAATTTAAAGAAGTAAACTGAGTACTAGAGTTTTACCATTTAAGTCTTTGCATGTTCTGGAGGCAGATGATTCCCAAAGTGTGGGACATGCCCCCTGGTGGGCCTTGAAAGTAGTGATGGCAACATCACCTCATTAAGTATTTGGTGTTTTGTTTTTTGTTTTTTTGTTCTTTCTGAGCTCACTAGATGACAGAATTCAAAGCACAATGAACTTTAGTTTCCTTCAAACCCTTTTTTTTTAAAAGAAATACTGCCATCTTGTGGATAAATTGGTTTTGCCAAACAGTTTGAACAGTCAGTTAAAAGCAGTTTGTGTCACCTGTTTGCTGCTGTTATGGAGGTGTTGAAAACCAGTTTGAAAATTTATTTATTTAAGCTTTTAAAAGCAATTTGAGTACATTTGTGATGTGCAAGAACAAAATTGTTTAACCAGAAGAAACAGACTTTTCAGTTTACTATCTGTTTAAAGACAGTTAAAAACATTCACAAACTTGATCTTAAACCAGATTAAAACATGATTGAACTGGTTTGAAATGGGGCCATCATCATTTGAATACACACACACACACACACACACACACACACACACACACACACACACACACACACACACACACACACACACACACACACACCTTAACATTTTAACCCTCAGGAGTCCATAAAATGTTCTTTGTTTCTGGATGTCAGGGTAAAAACGAAAACTTCATGGTTGTTCTTTTCTCTGCCTAATCTCTGAGTGGCGTCTGTGTGATGAAACCGTTTACTCCAGTTTACACGTAAACCACATGCAGGACTCCTGATGTCAAGTTAGCCACAAACATCCGGTGCATGTTTGTGACTCTTGGTATTAAATTCTTGTGTTTCTGGAAATTTGACATCTTCAAATGTATGTATCACATAATTATTTTAAAAAATTGTCTTTTATTTAAAAACTTTAGAACCAGTAAAGAAAATCACTTAAGTCCACCGTGTACATCACCAGTCTGTTTTTGCTGGTGTCTGACCACAGGTTCAGCTGCACTCTGCATCGCTGTTTGTTTGGGTTTTTTTTTTTTTTTTTTAAGTCACACAAAATGTGCCAAAGCTCTGTGGTTCCAGGCCTGTAGCCAGGGGGTGCAATTGGTCTCACCCCTCCCCCCCACAAGCAACCTTTTTTTTGTCTTTCTTGATGACTGGTGGTGGTGATGATGCTGTTTGCTTAAAATGGGAGACGACCTGTGAAAGGTGAGCGCGGCTGCAAATAAAGAAACATGCAGCGACGACACGCGCAGAGTGCCGACGGTTTTTATTCAAGCTGAGACAGGGGCCTCGACCTCAGTGACCTCTGAGAGCAGCCTGATGCAGCAGCTATCTTTTAAATATACATGAGAACACGTTGAATAATTTGCCGATATTGTATCCTGTCAGAGATTTTACTGCAGTCTGCAAATTTTATTTCCTCCCAGTGAAGTGAGGAGTGGCGGCGATTGTCAGTTTGATCTATAAACTGAGGCTGTCTGCTGTGGACAGTTGAGGTGAAAAGTTGTATTTGGTGATTCGTTCTTACAGCCTTTTTTAAAAAATGAATACATCTAAGGATGGCAGTTTGCAAACAGGATTAGACTAATGAACCAATTTTTACTCAGTTGGCAAAACAAGCAGTTCAACTCCTCATTGCACATACAGTCACCGTTTAAACATGAAATTCAGAATTTAATATGGATTCCTGAACAGTCCAGCAGGTGGCAGTACATCATGGGATGTCTTACTTTTCTTGCAAACTGCAGACATTGTCTGAAACTGATGTTTGAAAGACTTTGGAGTAGTGTTTTGACTGTGCAGTGAGTAACTTCCAGTCCCGGAAACAGCTTTATTGTTTGTCTGTTACTCATTGTTTAATTGAGATCTTACCTTCCTGTTGTACATTTTGTCCCTTATTTTACCATGTAGTGGAATTTGTGTTTCTCTAAGTGATTGTTAGCTTAAATTGTTAGTAGCGCCTGACCCTTGTGGATGTGTTTTTGCTGGGGTGGGGGAGGGCAGTGCTAATATTAGAGAGGAAGAAATGAACAATACGATGTATCTGCCAGTTATATGTACGTTATATATGTGGCATTGATTCCTAAAATTTAGGCCTCAAACCCTGATGACAAAGAAATATAATTGAGACTTAGCAGCGACCAACGCACATCACGCTGATACAAGAGGCATCGAAACGAGCCAGCTGAGGTGGTTCAGGCATCTAGTGAGGATGTTCTGTGGTCTTCTCCAGAGTGAGGTCTACCAGACATGTCCTACTGGGACGAGGCCCCAGGGAAAACCCCGGATACACTGGAGAGATTATATTTCCCACCTGGTTTGGTAGTGCCTTGGGGTATCTCCCAGGAAGAGTCAAAGGACTTGGCTGAGGGTAGGGAAGTTTGGGATGAACTGCTTGGTCTCCTGCTACTGTTAGCTGGAGAATGAACGAATGAATGTCAATAACACGCTGTGATGTGACTGCATGAATACGGCTGCTTCATAAATAGATTCTACCAGCGGGCAAAAGAGTTGTGAGACGTTTATGATGGTTGACCTTTTTTTTTAAGGGTCATGAACCATTTTGGGAGGACCTGCTGATTTGTGCGGTTTGAAGTGTTTGAATGGTTGTATTTTCCGGCTGGTTTCAACAAACTGGCGTGCCGCTCCTGTCTCTTTTTCCCGTGATGGAGCAGCTGCTCTCCACCCCTCACTTCACCTCCATTTCTAATTCATGACCTCCGCTGTCGCCTGTGTGAGTTTTCTGATTGGACTCCGAATGGATTTATTTATTCTGTCCGTCACAGCGTTCCTGCTTCGGCGCAGTTTTTCCCGGTCATCAGTTACGGCTGTGCTGCCGTTGTCCAATCTGCAGTCACGCTCATGTGTGAGAAAGACGCCAAACCTGTCTGAGGGTTTGTGTGACCTTCAAATCTGACACCAGAAACAAACAAACAGACTGCTGATGTTCAGAATAAATTGTTAATCAATATGTTAATGATTCTCTACTTTTAAGATCAAGGCAGTTAAACATAGTTGGAAGCTCAAAATACTGATCCCAACAATTCCTCATCTCTGGAATTCTGGACATTAATTTTCCATATTTTTGGATGAAAATGTGACAAAATCTCAGAAAGATGTGTTCTGGTAGGAAAAAAAAACCCCCCAGATCAACAAAGATTTAAAGTCAGGGCTCGAAATAGTACGTGCATGTGCTAATCTGTGCATGTATTATTCGAGCGGTGCGCGTAATTTTATACTGCACTGGTGCAAGTAACTTTATCCAAGTTTTATCAACTAAGCAGCAGTAGAATGAACCAATAAAGGAATAAATAAGGAAAAAAACAATTTCCAGTGTGTTGTCTTCGTCTTCCCTGCGTTTTATGACTCACACACACGGAGCGAGTTGCTGTGCTCTATTTGTTGTGTTCGTGCGCGCACATGTAAACAGAGAAAAGAAAAAAAAAACTGGCTGCGGTTCCTCTCTCTCCCTGCTCTCAAACTCTGTCATAATTGTGTTATAAACCAGTCACCATTTGTTTTATTATACATCTGTGTAGTTAATAAAATTATCTGCACGGACGATTAGTTTGCGCGTGTAACGGAGGCCAGCAGGTGTCGCTGTGCAGATGTAGTTAGTAAATCTCACTCCCAACAGCTCAAAAGGATTCTCTGGTCACAAGGCCAGAGCCCTGGGTTTTAGCCTTCTGGTTAGAGTCCAACTCCCATGCTGGATCTTGTGAGTTCACGTCCCGAGGGGAGCAAATGGGCGGAGTCATAACACAATGCAGAGTGCAGCCGCTACATGCGCACACGTGAAAAAGAAAAAAACTGGCTGCCGCTGTGATTCCTTTACAAAACCCGTGAGACGTCACTTAAAGTGATATTTTTTTCTGGCCGTGATAATTTGTGCGCACGTTTTCCTTTGAGCCCACGAATTAATAAAACGTGCTCTCAGATTAATAAAACGTGTGCACGTTTTTCTGGCTGTGGTAATTTGTGCGCATGTTTTCCTTTAATTGAGCCCTCGAATTAATAAAACATGCACGTTTTCCTTTCGTTCAAAATGAACTCCATAATATGACCTAAATTGTCATCCTCACGACGGGGAGACGCTTTGACCTCAGCATCCTTTTTAATGTGCTTAAATTCCAGATGATGTCATGCTGGGCAGCTGGAGTTCTCTATATGTCCTTGTGCGCCCAAACCATGATGATACACTCTGACCAGATCCGTTTCTAATGGGGAAATGTATTACACTGTCTGCTGGTTTGTTGGCTAATAGTCAGCATTTATGTGTCACGACAATATTGCGTGCACGTTTTACAAATTGTGGCCACGTTTAAGTAGATCGTGCCCTTGTTTTACGCAAATGATGCTTAAAACGAGCGCACTATCATAAAACAAGCGCACAATATCATAAAACGTGCGCACAATATAATAAAACATGAGCACATTCTCTCCACATGCAAAACATTTTGCGATGACACTTCCAGGGCACTGTAGGTCCTCGCTCTCTCCCCTCAAACTCTGTCATAATTGTGTTATAAACCAGTCACCATTTGTTTTATTATACATCTTTGTCATTTTTGTGACCTTATTCATAAAAGACAAGTATTAATTTTAAAAGTATTTGAGTTTAAATCTTTATTCTATAAATGTAATTAAATTTAGGCTGTAACTGAAGTTTGTTCCACAGCCAATAAATGAAGTTTATAGTCTGCAGCATTAAAAGTTGGTTTGTTCGGGTTTATTACAAATAATTTTTCACTGAAATTAGATTTTTCTTTTTTTTTGAGGCACTCGTTGAGTCTGAGTTTCTGTGTAATGAGCTCGCTCTTAACCAGCTGCGTGATTGGAAGATTAAACAGGCTCATAAATAATTGAAGGCTGAGGCAGAATGAACAGAATGTCTCCACCACAGCAGAACGTCCAGTCTGATGAACCGTCTGTGACACACACACACACACACACACACACACACACACACACACACACACACACACACACACACACACACACACACACACACACACACACACACACACAAGGAGTCCAAATCTGATACAAAAACAAAAAAAAGATTTGGTTTAATATTCAAGATCACAGCAGCATTATGCAGTAAATTGATAAATCAATAAATGAACAAGCCAGACATCATTTCCTTTAGGCAGTAATGTAAATGTAGAGTTTCACCTTTCAGAGTCCTGAGGATCTTTTAAGTTCCAACCACAGAGGGTGAACTTCTCAATGGTACAGGAACTACGGGACTAAATGTTAGTGATTGATTAGGTGCTAATGTTTGAGCACTGTGATAGTCTGCTTTTTCAGAAGAGTCATGTCTAAGGTGTATTTGTGCTGAATTTGGTGCTTGTATCACCATTTCAAAGATTCCTCTGTAAATATTGTATCTGCTGCACTATATAAATTACATGCACATACAGTAAATTCATGCACTTTTCTTCTTCTTGTCCCTCCTGTATAAATTATAAATTACATGTAGTTGCAGTAAATTCATGCAGTTTTTTGCACAAATGCTGTGTTTGGTCCAGAGTTACTGTGCAAGTTATCTCTTTTCTGTCATTATTTTATGCTAGTCACACTGACTGGAGGAGTCCTTTTGTTTACCGCTAACGTGGCTGATCATATGACCTGATGAGTGTCATGGGGTCTGTGAAACCTTTGAAGACAGCTGAAGCCTTTATTGTAGGAAAGCTGAGCAGCAATTGGAGCCACCTCACTGGTTTTTCCACTGCTGGTGTAGAAAACATTAACCCGAATCTGCTTCCAGCTTTGAAAATGTTCCGTTATTGATCAGCTCCAGGGCAGAGGGCAGAGGTCAGAGGTTTTGGATGACTATACTGTATTTGGTTTTATTGTCTGCCTAACCTCACTTGGCCCAGATGTACACCATCACCGTGTTGCTTAATTTGCTTCTACTTGATTTGTGAATAAATTAAGTTAATTAGCCGCCAACACGCGCGGCCGCCTCCTGCGGCGAGATCAGTTTGACTGGCTTCAGAGAGCAATTAGGGACAGACTATGAAAAATGAAGTGCCTGCGTATGATCAGTGAATGTTTGGGATCCACAGAGGGAAAACAAAGCAAGACATTAACCGAGGCTGCAGGCGGCTAATGTCTGTGGAATAATTAGGTTTTAGTTTCAGGCCCGTCTGTGTCCCGCTTCATCACCATGTTTCCCCTCCAGGAAGAAAATCATCCCGCTGTTTTTCCTCTTGGAATATTCGCTGACAAGGATTCACATGAAATAGAACCTGGTGGCGAGTAATCGGATTACCTTTAAGGATGTTTATGGCATAAATAAAAATAAGCATCAATGTAAACATAGAAAATGCAGTTAAATATACAGTAGTGTTCAGAATAATAGTAGTGCTATGTGACTAAAAAGATTAATCCAGGTTTTGAGTATATTTCTTATTGTTACATGGGAAACAAGGTACCAGTAGATTCAGTAGATTCTCACAAATCCAACAAGACCAAGCATTCATGATATGCACACTCTTAAGGCTATGAACTTGGGCTATTAGTAAAAAAAAAAAAGTAGAAAAGGGGGTGTTCACAATAATAGTAGTGTGGCATTCAGTCAGTGAGTTTGTCAATTTTGTGGAACAAACAGGTGTGAATCAGGTGTCCCCTATGCAAGGATGAAGCCAGCACCTGTTGAACATGCTTTTCTCTTTGAAAGCCTGAGGAAAATTGGACATTCAAGACATTGTTCAGAAGAACAGCGTAGTTTGATTAAAAAGTTGATTGGAGAGGGGAAAACTTATACGCAGGTGCAAAACATTATAGGCTGTTCATCTACAATGATCTCCAATGCTTTAAAATGGACAAAAAAACAGAGACGCGTGGAAGAAAACAGAAAACAACCATCAAAATGGATAGAAGAATAACCAGAATGGCAAAGGCTCACCCATTGATCAGCTCCAGGATGATCAAAGACAGTCTGGAGTTACCTGTAAGTGCTGTGACAGTTAGAAGACGCCTGTGTGAAGCTAATTTATTTGCAAGAATCCCCTGCAAAGTCCCTCTGTTAAATAAGACATGTGCAGAAGAGGTTACAATTTGCCAAAGAACACATCAACTGGCCTGAAGAGAAATGGAGGAATATTTTGTGGACTGATGAGAGTAAAATTGTTCTTTTTGGGTCCAAGGGCCACAGACAGTTTGTGAGACGACCCCCAAACTCTGAATTCAAGCCAGAGTTCACAGTGAAGACAGTGAAGAATGGTGGTGCAAGCATCATGATATGGGCATGTTTCTCCTACTATGGTGTTGGGCCTATATATCGCATGCCAGTTATCATGGATCAGTTTGGATATGTCAAAATACTTGAAGAGGTCATGTTGCCTTATGCTGAAGAGGACATGCCCTTGAAATGGGTGTTTCAACAAGACAATGACCCCAAGCACACTAGTAAACGAGCAAAATCTTGGTTCCAAACCAACAAAATTAATGCCTCGCAACTGTGAAGAAATCATGAAAAGCTGTGGTTATACAACTAAATACTAGTGTAGTGATTCACAGGATTGCTAAAAAAGCGTACGTTAGAATCTGTTAAAGTGCTTTCACTCAGAGATAATCTGGTTTTAAATGGTTTTATCAAAGCTACTTTAGATTCTAGTTGTTTTATAACAGATCTGTGCTCAAGACTGTTTTCAACTGGATTATTATGCTGAAATTTAAAAACTGGTTTTGTGTGGCCTTTTTTTTTTTTTTTTTTACATTTTGAAGTTTAATCATAGAAATGGTGTGAAGATTAATCATCTGTGAAAATCATCAGTAGCCTTAAATTTGTGAAAGGTTTATTCATGTACCTTGTAGAATGATAGGCTGGATTGATCTGTGTCTTCATCCAATAACACAGAAACCATAAATCCTGTGTTGGTTTTTTCATCCAGATTAAAAGGGCAAAGAATGAGGATAAAGTGATTCAAATTTTGTGAACGTTGAACCACATCAATTCGGTACTTTAACATTTCCCATAATCCCCCTGGCGGCCCCTTGTGTTCCCAGAATGCACTACCTTGCCAGGTGAGTTCTAGCGTCTCACAGTGCACATAAACAATGACTAACGTGGACATGGATTGCGTTGATCCAGTGAGTTCCCAAATTGAGAGGGTTATCTAGAGGATGTGTAGCACCTGTGATGGACTTCTGCTGTGCCCACTGTTGTCTTGTTGTCCAGACTTCACGAGCTGTGTTTACATTGTGCCCTGAACCAGAATTCTGCTGAAACTGACCTCTCGCATGAGTCACGTACCGTGAGATGGCACGAGATTGACAGCTGCAAAACAGCGAATACAAAAAGCAACTTTGTTTGTTCAGTGGTGGACACAGTACAGCTAATCCGCTAATCGATAATTATCAAAGTTAATGTTTTTGATAGCGGATTAACTTTTAAACCATCAGCAGACCAATTATCTTCCAATAAGTTTAGTTCCGATAACTTTCAGTCCGCTAACATTTTTTTTTTTTTTTGCCAGTAAAGTGAGCAACGTTTAACGGTCAGAAACGTTTGTAAACCCTCAAATCAAACACTTTAGTCCATCTGTTTTGTGTTTGTGGCATATTTACTACGTGTCTTTTACTCTGCCAATCAATGCATCAATGGACATATTTTGGTTGTTTAAGCCATAGGGTTCAAAGCGTGTGAAAAAAGCAGCAGCTTTTAGTTCCTAAATGACGGTGTATATAATACCGAGATAAGCTGTGACTTCTAATACTGTGTTTGAAAGATTATGACAGTGTTTGGGGTTTTATTTATTTATTTTTATTCATTTATTTTTTGTCCATTCTTTTTGTGTTTGTCATCCTTGACTTTACCCAGCAGCCACTGCGGCGCTTAAAGTGAAACTGGTTAATCAGAAGCCGACAGTGTAATCTGATGTGGCCGCATCCGAATCAGTACTAAAAGTTATTGGTTATCTGTAATAAAGATACATTTTTTAGCAGTTTATCGGTTTAGCATCATAAAAGATAACTTTTCAGTTAGCGGGTTAATGGTTATTGAAGCTAACTTTTTGCTTAGCTGTGCCCACAACTGGTTTTGTTTATGTTACATCCCGGCTGATGGTGTGCAGGCATTGATTAGTGGGGTCCAGTCAGGCGGACCTTCTTGAAGTCAAACAGCGCGTGAACTGGATCTGTCAAATTATTGAGCATTTTATTTGCTTTTGCTTCAGTGTTACTGTGTGGAATGGCGAGTGTGCATGTAAGTGTGCTCGTCTGTTTTATTGCCAAATAAGGCCAACCACGAATGAGGTCATCTGAAATGCTAAACTCTGCTTACACTAGCTTCAGTGTAACTATACTGATGAGAAGGACTAAAAAAATAATCAATTAACCTGAAAAATTCCAATAAAAATGTTTGATTTATTACTGAAATATCACACTGTCACCTGCTGTTTCAGTCTAAAAAAAAAAACCTACAACTATAAGCAACAGAATGGTGGTTGTTGTAGTGTCCCAAGGTTCATGAAATGGAGCAATATCTCCACCTGGTGGACATTTACCATTAATTCAAGTACAGTAGACTTTCGCCAAAAGCTGTAGCTGTATAGAAATAAAAAATATAAGATATTCTTCCTGTGTTTGGATAAGCAAGAGCAATCGGTTGCCTGGTTTTCCGTCTATCTTAGCGACAGATCTCAGTGCATTTCACATGATGGTCTATGCTCTGAATTTGTATCAGTCTCCAAGTGTGTACCACAGGGTTTTATTTTAGGTCCACTTTTATTTATGTTATATATAAATAATCTGGGTCAAAATGTGTCTGATACTAATGTTCATTTCTATGCAGATGACACAGTCATTTACTGCTGTGCATCTACTCTTGCCCTGGCCATTAAGCACCTGCAGGATGCTTTTAATGTTATCCAGGGTAACCTACATCAGGTAAAGCTTGTTCTTAATGCTGAAAAGACTAAACTCATGAACTTTAGCATCTCAAAGCTCAGAGCACACACCCCTGCTGTGGTCACCCTGGATGGAAGGATCATTGACACTTAGTTCTTATAAATACCTGGGTATTTTAATTGATGACTCCCTAAAAAACTAAGACTGAAATTGGGTTTTTATTTTCGCATTAAGTGTTTTTCTTTTAATGTGAAAAAGCGGCTTGTTGCTGCCACTTTTTTTTTTTAATCAGTGCTCAACTATGGTGATGTTTTGTGTGCCTCTGCTCTGTGTCTTTCCCAGAATTGATTCAGCTTATCATGCTGCCTTGAGATTTATAAGAAATTGTAAAGTCCTGACTCATCATTGCGAGTTAGATTCTTGGGTGGGACAGCCTTCTTTGGCCACCTGCAGGCTTCATCATTGGTATATTGTTATATACCAGGCGATTTTAGGTATGCTTCCATGTTACCTTTGTGTCCTTAGCAAGCCACGGAGTACTGGACAATATTATTTGCGCTCTGATGACCTTTACTTACTTTCAGTCCCAAACGTTCATACTTGCTTGGTTCACACGGCAAGATAATTAGGTCGATATTGGACCCGATCTTCCCCTTCCGACAATCTTGAGGACACCCCGACAGTCGTGATGACGCTAAATATAATATCAGATATTCCTGCCGTGTGTGGTGTGTTCAGAGTGCGCTGATCTGCTCAGAAGCATGTCAGGAACGCACCGATTGCAGATCAGGGATATTCAACATGTTGGATTTTTTTGGCCCGATATCGTAGCGTGTGGTGTCCTCCGACCACAAGTGAGCACGCAGCCTGCTGAATGTGAGGTGCAGCCAATCAGAAAGCGAGGTGACGGATGCACGGAGTGGAAAATAAAATCAAAACAGCTGTTCTGACTTACCAGAAAGTCCGGTGGTCACATTGTCTCCACTCCTTTTAAAGAACGCCTTTTCTTTTTCTTTTTGTATTGTTTTTTCCCTCTGTTTTAATAATAGTCCACAAAGTATCTCTGAAGTCACGTTTAATCTCGAGAGATTTTGCGAGATTTCCTGTCTGAGCTGGGAATGTTGGTGTGTGAAATCTGTTGGTGTGTGGTGGTGTTGTCCTCAACACCACACACTGTACCACCAAACCTGTTAGATCTATGATTTTTTTTTATTTATTTAATCTCTACGTGTGTGGTCTCTCAGGTTTTGGAAACCTACAGACGATTTTAATATCCTGCAGTGTGAACCAGGCTTGAGTTTTGAGAAAAAGGCATTTGCTTATTCTGCCCCCACTGCATGGAACAATCTGCAAGAAGCTTTACAACTTGACTGCCTAGTTTCTCTGAATGAGTTTAAATCTAAGTTTAAAGACTTAGAGGCAGCTTCTTTGATTTGTCAATGCTTTCAGTTCGGTGCAATTTTTAAATTTGTTACTGATGCCCTTTTTACTGTATGTGTTCTTGTGATGTTATTCTTGTGATGTTATTCTTTTGATGTTATGTCTGTAATCGTGCTTATTTTATGTTGCTGCCTGTCTTGGCCAGGTCTCCTTTGAAAAAGAGGTTTTTAATCTCAATGGGACCTCCTGGTTAAATAAAAATAAAATAAGCGGCTGAAAATGAATGAATGAAAGAATTTTGTCAAACATTAAAAAACTGTGAGTTCCAAAGTAACAGCACATACAGCATTTGTAACTTAATATCAGCAAATGTTAGTCTGATTTGTAATAAAAACACAAACTATAGAAGCTTAAGAAGATAGAAGTTATTGACATTGTACAGAGCCAGTAGCATGTCACGTGTCAAAGTAATTGTGTGACTGTCAACACGGGTCTGCCCACTTCCTGTTGACAGTGTGCAGCAGTTTGTTTTGCTAATGAAGTTACAGTGAATGGTAGAAACTGGTAAACATTTAGTACAGAAGTCCAAATATCCAAATGGAGAAGCTTAACAACCAGTTGCTCAGATGACGTGGATAATCCAGATGAAGTAACACCAAGATGGTGGGCATTAGGGGGCAATGGATCACAAAACTGTTGCTTGTTTTCTGAGTGGAGCAGCAGTCGAGATCTCAGTTTGCTTTTTCTTTTTTAGCTCCGTGGAGCTCTGCCTTGGCCCCGCCCACGCTCGGCTCAGGGGGCTCAGCTCCGTTATCTTTGCTCAGGACACGGCCACAGCACACACTACGTTCACTCATGATATTTCAGAATGATACTTTCTGTGCTTGGACCCTAATGTGCATCTCTAGGCTGCCTCCAGCCGAACACACGGCAGCAGAGGCTCCCTGTGTTTAACATCAGGCAACTGCATTGATTTTACTGAAATATTGCAGTGGGATTTATGCAGTTATGACTTTGAAACAAGTCGCCATGACGGTAAATTTGTGTTTTACACTATTATGGCAACTTTACAGTTAAACTGGTTTGTGTGTTGGCCATACTGTGGGCATACGTCCATCTTTACATATGTACTATGGTTTGTTACACCACTAGTAGAAGTGCTTTAAAGTCCACCACAAACAGCTGTGGCCGACATTGTAAAAAAAAAAAAAATCTAACTATAAAGCAAGAAGTGTCTGTGTGAGTGTGTGTCTGTGGTTCGCATATCTCTCTATTTGTCAGATCAACCTCAGCTTTCAGATATGGCTTGCGCATAGGACGATTATATGCATCCTTTATTCTGAAAATTTTGGGAATTAATTTTCAAAACCTTTATTTTGATTAACGTTGTAACATTTGTACTTCAAGATGAAGCGGCTAGCTGATGTTACTGGTAGCAAAGTTAAACAACATCAGATACGAGGTCTGTTCGAAAAGTATCGGACCTTTTAATTTTTTTCAAAAACCTGATGGATTGGAATCACGTGTGCTTGCATGAGCAAACCTTGAACCTTCTTGCGCATGCGTGAACTTTTTCACGCCTGTCGATTGCGTCATTTCCTGGTAAGCAGCCTTTGTGTGGGACGTGTGATGTGCGCTCGGCGGATTTTCATTTCAAGGAAAACGACGGAACGACTGGAGCAGCGCCGCATCAAAGTTTGTCAGAAACTGGGCAACAGCCAAGTGGAAACCATTCGGGTGATTCAGACGGCTTTCAGTGATGATCCTTTGGGCATCACACAGATTAAGGAGCGGTACAACCGGTTTAAAGACGTCTGCACAACGGTGGAGAGCGAGCCGCACTCCGGTCGGCCATCAACATGCTGAAATGACCAGATTATTTCCAAAGTGAACGCTGTGGTGATGCGGGGCCGTCGTGTGACTATCTGAGAAATTGCGGAAGAGGTGGACATCACCACTTTTTCGGTACATTCCACTGTAGAAGATTTCCACCGTAGAAGACAGAAGATTTGGCCATGAAAAGAGTGGCGGTGAAATTCATGCTGCTTCTGACGGTGGAGCGCCTTCATGTTGAAGTCTCACAGGACATGCTGTGACATGCCCACCTCTTCCACAATTTCTCGGATAGTCACACGACTGAAAAGTCACTGAAAGTCGTCTGAATCGTCCGAATGGTTTCCACCTGGCTGTCGCCCAGTTTCTGGCAAAATTTGATGCGGTGCTGCTCCAGTCGTTCCGTCTTTTTCCTTGAAATGAAAATCCGCCGAGCATGCTGCACGTCCTCACAGAAAGGCTGCTTACCAGAAAATGATGCAATCGACAGGCGTGAAAAAGTTCACACATGCGCACGAAGGTTCAAGGTTTGCTCATGCAAGCACACGTAATTCAAATCCATCAGGTTTTTGAAAAAAATAAAAAGGTCCGATACTTTTCTAACAGACCTCGTATTTCATGTTGCTCGCACCGTTTGACAATAAAACGTTTAATTCCAGCATCCCAGCAAATGCTTTTACTGTGAAAGCATGCTGTCAGTGTTCCTTGCAACTGTTTAACTTGACATCACTGAGGAGATGTTGGCGAAAATCCGTTTTTTGCTAACACCAGCAAATTTCCCACTATTTGTACAACGTTTCAGTAAGTACATAAGCTGAATAAAATCTTATATTTGCTGTGAGTTCAAGTTTAAATAAACTGTGTTCAAGAGGTGGTGGTGGTGTGTGTGTGTGGGGGGGGGGGGGGGGGGGGCGTGCTGAGGATTTAAATATTCTTAATGTTCTGTTAAATTTTGTCTGAGTTTCTTCCAGTAACCTGTTTAATAAGAATCCTTTTATTTTCATATCATTGATAATAAAACAGATTTTTTTTTAAAGAATATGAAATACTATATTCAAATAATAATAGAATAATAATAATAATATAACATGAGTGCACCTCTTTTTATATCCCATCTTCAAACACAACCTCATATAACCATCCATGAGAAATCTACTTAAGCTCTCAATTTTCTACTTCCTCCGGGTCGTGGACTAGTAAATGAAAATGTGCCAATAGCTAACATCACCAAACAGGAAATATGTCATATACAGCCTACGTTGGCATTATTTCTCTCTCTCTCTCTCTCTCTCTCTCTCTCTCTCTCTCTCTCTCTCTCTCTCTCTCTCTCTCTCTCTCTCTCTCTCTCTCTCTCTCTCTCTCTCTCTCTCTCTCTCTCTCTCTCTCTCTCTCTCTCTCTCTCTCTCTCTCTCTCTCTCTCTCTCTCTCTCTCTCTCTCTCTCTCTCTCTCTCTCTCTCTCTCTCTCTCTCTCTCTCTCTCTCTCTCTCTCTCACATATATTTGCACTTTTTTCCCCCAACAAAGAATGTTTTTGACAGTAAATGGGGTTTGAATTTTATTTTGGGTTTAGTTCTCCTGTTTTTTTTTTGTTTTTTTTTTAGTCATATTTTGATTTTCCGTAAAGGCACGCTAATTGAAACATAAAATTCAACAGAAACTAGTTTTCACGTGTTACTCTGCCCATTGTAATCCAACTCCTATTGTTTGTGATTTAAGCCTGGGTCCCACCGAATAATGAAGGATGAATAATGAGCCACACAGCATGTTTTCTTTGCTACAAGAGGGTTTCTTCAACTATCATGGGAGAATAGTGGCTCTGAGTGGCTCTTAGAGGCGTTATCTTCAGTTAATGAGGCCCCTCTCTGAGCATGGCGCTAATTTCAAGAAGTTCAAAATTTAGCAACAACAGCATGACGCAGTTTGTGTACAAGTTACTGCGACTGCTTAGAGGCGTGTGTGGTGCACCTGGCAGCTACGCAGGACCTGAGAGGCTGTTTTTGGAGCGGCTGTCCTCTTGCACACACCTGCTCTGCGCTGGATGCTATATATAAAATAATTATTTTGTAGCAGATTGATCATTTTCTGCGAAACCTTGGATGCTGAAAACACCTCTACTCGCTTCTGGAATCACAGAGGACTGTTTCATCTGGAAGCTTTTTTTCCTCTCTTTCCTGCTCCATGTGGAATGTATTTTGAACAGCTTAAGATAACTATTTTTATTGTTTTTATAGCTTGATAAAACAGTTCCTAGCTCTAAAAGTATGTCTATAGTTGATTTAATATCTTGTTAATGAATCACATGAGCTCCGCTGTGTGTGCGCACTGACGCAGTGACTTATCACGCTTCAACCGAGCATTTAGGCAGAACGGCACTGCGTGCAAAAGAGCGATTTTGCAGAAATAAACGGACAAACATAAAGTTAAAAGTGGGATCACGGTATGAAAATGACTGTGTTTAAAGCCAGGGAAAAAATAAAGCCAGCAAGCCATGGATGGAAAGGAAGCCAGTGAGAAGGAGCACACAGGAGGCTGTCCATGAATGGAGAACAGCAACGTGCACGCAAAAGAGTGATTTTGCAGAAATAAACAGACAAACATAAAGTTAAAAGTGGGATCATGGTGTGTGTGTTTAAAGCCGCAGAAGAAATAAAGCCAGCGAGGAGCACAGAGGCGGCTGTCCAGGAACCCACCGTTCGGTTCTAGCTGGTCTGGTGCATTATAGGTGGGCAGGTGAGCAGCCCGGCGCACAGCGCACACCTGGGGGACTGTACTGGAGCGTCTATTTTTGGACTGCATTTTAAAAAATGTGACATCTTTAAATGTTGCTGTGAATCTGTGAATTGAAAACTCACACTTTAAAGGGACCAGGTGTGGGAGGGCTGGAGGTTTGGACCAAACCCATGCCTAAATGTGCGCCAACATGGCGTTATCATGGCGCTATCACGGCACCACCTGGCTTAGTGTGGCTGATGTGAGCCATTCGAGGCTCTAATGACAGGTCGGTCGTGGCTTACTAGAGGCTGCTACGTGGCACATGTGGGGTACAGAGAGGCACATAAAGGCACCTTCATAGCGGATACGTGTTAAGCCTCGGCCCCACCGAATAATGAAGGCTGAAGCTAGAGCCACGCATGGGTGTGGGGTGATTATTTGAAGAATCACCCACGTTTTGATCTATCACATATCCACTATGAAGGTGCCTCTATGTGCCTCTCTGTACCCCGCATGTGCCGCGTAGCAGCCTCTAGTGAGCCACGACCACCTGTCATTACAGCCTCGAATGGCTCACATCAGCCACACTAAGCCACGTAGCGCCATGATAACGCCATGTTGGCGCACGTTTAGGCAAGAGTTTGGTCCAAACCTCCAGCCCTCCCACACCTGGTCCCTTCAAAGTGTGGGTTTTCAATTCACAGATTCACAGTAGCATTGAAAGATATCCCTTCTTTTTTTTTTAAAACGCAGTCCAAAAATAGACACTCCATCACAGTTCCACACATCCACTTTCACGCAGTCACCCAAATTTTAACTTTGTGTTCGTCCAATATTGACTGAAATATCACTCTTTTTTGAGCTGGCGTTCTGCCTAAATGCTTGCTTGAAGCGTGATGATGAGTCACTGCCTCAGTGCGCACACACAGCGGAGCTCATGTGATCCATTAATTCCAGAAGTGATTAGAGGTATTTTTGGTATCCAAGGTTTGACAGAAAATGATTAATCCCCTACAAAATAATTATTTTATATAGAGTCCAGCGCACAGAGCCGGTGGAATTGTGTGCGCAAGACAGCCGCTCCAAAAATAGCCTCTCAGGTCCTGCGAAGGTGCCAGACGCACGGATAATGGACTTTTTGCAGACTCGTAAGCACCACGCAAATGCCTCTAAACCGTCACAGTAACTTGAACACAAACTGTGCCACGTTGTTGTTGCTAAATTTTGAACATCTTGAAATTAGTGCCACGCTCAGAGAGGAGCCTCGTTAACTGAAGATAATGCCTCTAAGAGCCACTCAGAGCCTCTATAATGCCACGATAGCTCATGAAACAAAAAAAAACGGTGCGTGGCTCCTTGTTCACTCGGTGGGACCGAGGCTATAGATGAAAACGTGGGTCATTCTTCAAATAATCACTGACACGCCCATGCGTGGCTCATTATTCATGGCTTATTATTCGGTGGGACCCAGTCTTTAATGGTTTGGGGTTTGTGTTGCCCTGTGAACACAGTGACAGTAAGTTTATAAAAAACTGTGTGTGTGTGTGTGTGTGTGTGTGTTCGTTCAGATGGGTGTGTTTGAATCTCGGTGCAGAATGTGGCGTTCACAGAGACCCTGTAAGGAGCCTCACACCGCAAACAGCTCCTCTTTGAACTGCTCACAGTTTACAGGAAGCACATTTGATTATCTGGTGAAACATCAGGGTTCAGCTAAATACACCAATATGATCCGAAGTGAAAAAACTGCTTTAGAACAAAAGCAGAGAGTTTGTTCAGTGAAATAAAATCTTTAAGGTCACAGGTCAAGGTGGTTAGTGGTCCAGTTATACTTCTTAGTATAACATAAATTTAAAATAAAAATAAAAGGACCTAAAACAGCACCACCACCTGGTGAGGGCCTGATTATGGCTTATTGATACGAATGTGGTAAGAACCACAGCACAACTTGTTAAAAAGGCAAAATAAAAAGTGAAGGGTAAAAAGGGTGAGACAGTCTTGTTTTTTTAAGGTAAAATTTCTGTGATATCTAAATTATTATTATTTTTTTTTACAGTTTAATCTTGCTTCACCAATATAAAATTTGACTTGAATGTCTTGTTCTGATTTATATGAATAAATTTAACGTGTTTCTTTGTGATCATGAAGCAGCTTCACTCGGCTCCCTCCTTTTTTTTTTTCTCTTTTTTTTTCCCCTTTTGAACGTACTGTATGTAGAAACAGTGACTCTTAAACGAGTGGTGGTTAATTAGCAGAGTGAGCTATTGGCTTGCTAATGGAGTGAGGCGGGGAAATACAGGTTTAGGATGGAGCAGACCTGCAGTCTTTCCTGGGCTAAAAGCTAATGCCCTTCATCAATCACTCTAACAGGGTTATAGCACATACGCCATTAACTGTTAGCTTTACATCTCCTCCCTCCTCCTGCTGCTCTTTATCTCATTCTTTCATCTCAGTTTTGTCCTGCTGCTGCATTTTAACTGTTCTAAATTCTCAAAAAGTCATGGAGACCTTCTACTGGTGTCCAGTTCCACGTCCAAACCAGATTAATCAGATATGTGATGATCCTTCTCGACAACATCGATTTCACACGGGTCTGAATAACGGGTTTTGTCTGTTCCTGTGCTCGTCTGTACTTTAAAGCATTGATTTTTTTATCTATACATCTATCTATCTATTTATCTGTCTGTCTGTCTATATATCTATATATATCTTCTTTCTTCTTTTCCTTTCGGCTGTTCCCGTTAGGGGTCGCCACAGCAGATCAATCGTTTCCATCTCACCCTGTCCTCTGTATCTTCCTCTGTCACACCAGCCACCTGCATGTCCTCCCTCAGCACATCCATAAATCTCCTCTTTGTCCTCCCTCTTCTCCTCCTGCCTGCTGGCTCCATCCTCAGCATCCTTCTCCCTATATACCCTGGGTCCCTCCTCTGCACATGTCCAAACCATCTCAATCTCACCTCTCTGACTTTGTCTCCAAACCGTCCCACCTGAGCTGACCCTCTGATATGTTCATTCCTAATCCTGTCCATTCTTGTCACTCCCAAAGAGAATCTCAACATCTTCAGCTCTGCCTCCTGTCTTTTTGTTAGTGCCACCATCTCTAAGCCGTCCAACATAGCTGGTCTCACTGCTGTCTTGTAAACTTTCCCCTTCACTCTTGCTGATATTCTTCGGTCACAAATCACTCCTGCCACCTTTCTCCACCCACTCCACCCTGCCTGCACTCTCTTCTTCACCTCTCTACCACACTCTCCATTACTTTGAACAGTTGACCCCAAATATTTAAACTCATCTACTTTCAGCACTTCTACTCCTTGTAACGGCACTATTCCACTGGGCTCCCTCTCATTCACACACACGGACTCAGTCTTGCTTCTACTGACTTTCATTCCCCTTCTCTCCCGAGCATATCTCCACCTCTCCAGACAAGACTCAACTTGCTCTCTACTCTCACTACCGATCACAGTGTCATCTGCAAACATCATAGTCCATGGGGACTCCTGTCTGATCTCATCCGTCAACCTGTCCATCACCATTGCAAACAAGAAAGGGCTCAGAGCTGATCCTTGGTGTAATCTCACCTCCACCCTGAATGAGTCTGTCATTCCTACTGCGCATCTCACCATTATCACTCTGTTCTTGTACATGTCCTGCCCTGTCTCTTGGCACCCTATCATAAGCTTTTTATAAGTCCACAAACACACAATGTAACTCTTTCTGTCCTTCTCTGTACTTCTCCATCAGTATTCTCAGAACAAACATTGTATCTGTAGTGCTCTTTCTTGGCATGAAACCATATTGCTGCTCACAGATCTTCACCTGTTTTCTAAGCCTAGCTTCTACTACTCTTTCCCATAACTTCATGCTGTGGCTGATCAACTTTATGCCTGTGTAGTTACTGCAGCTCTGCGCATCACCCTTGTTCTTGAAAATAGGAACCAGTACACTTCGTCTCCACTTCTCAGGCATCCTTTCACTTTCAAAGATTTTATTAAACAATCTGGTTAGAAACACCACTGCCATCTCTCCTAGTCATTTCCATGCTTCCACTGGAATGTCATCTGGACCAACTGCCTTTCCACTCTTCATCCTCTTCATAGCAGCCCTCACTTCTTCCTTATTAATCTCTTGTACTTCCTGATTTACTCTCACCACATCATCCAGCCTTTTCTCTCGCTCATTTTCTTCATTCATCAGCTCTTCATTACCATGTGCGTCTTTTACCACCCTAACCTGCTGCACATCCTTTCCAGCTCTGTCCCTTTGTCTGGCCAATTGGTACAAGTCCTTTTCTCCTTCCTTACTATTCAACTTCTTGTACAGCTCGCAATATTGCCTTTTCCTTTGCTTTTGCCACTTCTCTTTTCACCTTACGCCGCATCTCCTTGTACTCCTGTCTACTTTCTTCATATCTCTGACTATCCCAAAACTTTTTCGCCCACCTCTTTCTCCTTATGCTTTCCTGGACCTCTTCATTCCACCACCAAGTCTCCTTATCTTCCTTCCACTGTCCAAATGTCATACCCAGTACTGTCCTAGCTGTCTCCCTCACCACATCTGCAGTACTTTTCCAGTTGTCCAAAATTGCTTCCCTTCCAACCAGTGCTTCTCTCACCTGCTCGCAAAATTTCACACAACAGTCTTCCTCCTTCAGCTTCCACCATCTGATCCTTTGTTGAGCTCTCACTCTCTTCTTTACTTCTAAAGTCATCCTACAAACAACCATCCTATGCTGTCTAACGACACTCTCTCCTGCCACCACCTTACAGTCTGATTCTTTTAGCTTGCATCTCCTATAAAGAATGTAGTTCACCTGTGTGCACCTTCCTCCACTCTTATATGTTACCCTGTGCTCCTCCCTTTTCTTAAAGTCGGTATTCACCACAGCCATTTCCATCCTTTTTGCAAAACTGACTACCATCTGTCCTTTCCCATTCCTATCCTTGATACCATATCTACCCATTACTTCCTCACCTCTGTTCCCTTCACCAACATGCCCATTGAAGTCTGCTCCTATCACCACTCTTTCATGCTTGGGCACACTCTCCACCACCTCATCTGACACACTCCAGAAATCTTCTTTCTCCTTCATCTCACAACCTACCTGTGGGGCATATGCACTGATGACATTCATCATCACCCCTTCAATTTCCAACTTCACACTCACCCTGTCAGACACTTGCTTAACCTCCAACACACTTTTAACATACTCTTCCTTTAAAATGACCTCAACACCATTTCCCTTCCTGTCCTCACCATGGTACAACAACACCGCTGATGCTCCTGCTCTTACTTCCCTTCCACTTGGTCTCTTGCACACACAATATGTCTACCTTTCTCCTCTCCATCATATCAGCCAGCTCTATCCCCTTACCAGTCATACTACCAACATTCAAAGTCCCCACGCTCATTTCAACCCTTCTAGTTTTCTTCTTCTCCCGCTGTTTGTGGAAACGCTCTCCTCCTCTTCTTTGTCGTCTTCGCCTAGCAGTAGCCCAATTTCCACCGGCACCCTGTTGGACAACAGCACCGGTGGCGGACATTGTTAACCCGGGCCTCGACCGATCCGGTATGGAAATTCTATTCTTAGTGTGCATAGTTGGGTTGGCTTGTTTTATGCCGGATGCCCTTCCTGATGCAACCCTCCTCATTTATCTGGGCTTGGGACTAGCACTCAGAATGTACTGGCTGCACACCCCATGTGGCTGAGTTTTATATATATATATATATATATATATATATATATATATATATATATATATATATATATATATATATATGAAAACTAAGCCGCAAAATACAGAGTCACTCTTAAGGTGAATTTATGCTCAACCTTAAATATGAATGTGGGCGAAGCCTTTTGTATGCTCTCTGCATACATTTTTGTCTGTTTTCTGGAATCTTGCAGAAAATGTTGCCAAATTTCAAGCAAAACAAACTTAAAGAAAAAGGACACGAAGAATAACAATCGTTACCTTGTTTGATGGTGTCAGAATGCTTTAAGAGGGTCTCCAGTGCCCTCTAGTGGATATTTGTCTTAGTGTCCATGCCAAAATAAAGGACCTTTACAAGTATGTGGGCAGTGATGGTTTGTCCATTTTAACACACAGACAGCTTTACATATAAAAGTACTTTAGGGGTCTGGTATTCATTAAAATACCTTTTAAATGTGTGACTTATCATTAACTGCATCAAAGGCAAACCATAGACAATTTGTTCAGATCCTTATCAATTATTGTTACTTATGAAGCATAATTGTTTAAGACAACTTTTGTGCTTTAAATTGTTAACTTGCTGTCATCGAACAGCGGGTAATTTTTCTGCACAGATTGTGTTCAGTGGCTCGCTTCGGTTGGTCAGTGTGTGGCACAGCAGCCAACCAAAGCCTTGTTTATCAACACAAAAAACACTGATCACGTGTGTCAGTCTGATGTTTTGTAAGTTCATGGCCAAAGTGTCTGTATCACTCAGCGTCACAGTCAGTGCTGCTGCAAAGCAAGTTTTAAAAACATATTTCACTCTTCTTTCCTTCAAATGCACACCGTCTGTTTCTGATGCATGGTGCTTGTGATATTACTGCTCAGTCATACAGAGATTTCCACATAAATACATTTTCCTCCGCGTTATATATTTTGCTCATGGTGATGGAGACACTACAGGTGCATAGCCAGGGGGGACGGGGATAACCCCCCCCCCCCCCCCCCACCAAAGGTCTTCTTCTGAAGACAGTTTAAAGACATTTTTCACATAATATCCAATAATAATAAGAAAAGCCTTTATTGTTATTGTGCATAAAACAAAATTTGTCCTCTGCATTTAACCATCCTAATTAGTTACACACAATCTAACCACTAGGGGCAGTGGTCTACCACACTCTGGAGCCCGGTGGACAAATCAAAATGTAGAAAGGTTGCCTTGATCATGGGGAGAGAAAGGAGCTGACCCTAAATAATCATGCTTGTCGTGAATAATAATGACAATTAATGTATTTTTAACAATAAAACAGCATTCAGTCAGTATTACTGAGTGTCCTAATTTTACTACTGCAATGCTGCACTAAGTGGAATTAATGAGTCACGTAAAAATAAAATCTGTTCACTGAAATTTTTCAAAGTAAATAAATAGTTTTCTCATGCCAAGAATGCGTCAGTATTTCAAATATAAAATGTCATACATGTACTTTAATTAATATTTTTTGATAGTTTTGTATCTAAAAGATTATATTGTTGCACTCTTAAAATGAACTGATGCAGCTGCACAGTTTCAGATTGTTTTTCAGGATGCATGGATGAGATTTTTCCGCGGATCCGCGGATTTCCACAGATTTGACAGTCCCGGGGGTCGATTTTGTGAAACGTCCAAATCCGTTGAGAAAATTTTAGGGGGGGGGAAGAATGCAAAAAAAATTGCCAGGAGTACCTTTGTTTAATAACATTTGTCTATTCAGAACACTGAGTGGTCTTTGTTATCGCCGATGCAGCAAGTTCGATCAGTCCATCAGTCAGCCGAACGCGGAAGTAACGCTGTGCTGATCAGTGACCAGTATGAAGTAGGTGCACAATGAGCATGTAGTGTAAGGGAGGCAACTGTGTAGTCTTTCAACTTCCAATACTCAATAGTTTCCCTCCAACAAATCATAAAAACCGAGAAGATATCGAAGTGCAGTCGAAGCTATTACTTACGCACGTTTTCATTGGTTATTACAAAGCTTATGACCAATCAGCGCAAAGGTTATATATGCGTTTCTCCCGCCCTTTCCTTTCTCTTGCCCTTACATGTATGTTTGTTGACAAGTGTGCCATGCTGAAAGTGGAGAATGCTGAAAATCAAGTAAGTCTAGTTATGAAAAAATATTTTGGTCACAAAAATACACATGTACAGTAGATGGTCTTAGTAAGGGTTTACAGTTTGAATTATAGATATGAACACCTGGCATTTATAGTAGTTTTTAATATCATTTTAGTGCAATTTACATGTTTTAAAACAGCAAAAATGCCTGCGGCCCCTGGACCCTGGCTTATTTTCCTCTGAAAATCGAATTTCCCAATCTCATCCCTGAGGATGTGGTCTTCCTCCTCCTTCAAACACTGTCCAGTCCTCTCCTGGCTGAAGTAATCCAATTTGGACTTTATCTCCCATCTCTGACTGTATGGAGAAAATTAAATTGTTTTCCATTGCTCTCGCTCTCTCTGTCGCTGTCTCTATCTTTGTCTCTCCGTCTCTCATATCTGTCCATCTTTGTTGTTTCTTCATCTTTCTTTTTTTTGTCTGACATCACAAACAATTTATGCCTCTCTGGTCATCTTCTGGGGCAGTAAACATGCACTCTGGGGGAAAAAAATAAAATATTGATAGTTTAACATTCAACAACTCAAATGTTAGAATATGTTAGATGTTCCGGCTGAGAGTCACCATGTTCTTATCGATGTGTTATTTTAAGACCTAACCCACAGTGGTTTCTGGTCCATATCAGAAGGAATTCATTCATTTTTCCCTGAACTACAAACTGTGTTGGACCTGTACAGCAAAAATATAGATGAAAGGGTGAGTGAGTTAGTTCATCCCAGCCAGCATTCTGTAAGCGGTAACTCAGAAATGGCAAAAGCTACCATCTTGTAACTCACCACGTTAATAGAGCTGGACTTGGAAAACGTAGGAAAATTATGTGTATATATTGATTCCATGTTTTTCAATTTTTTAAAAGTAACTTATTAAAGAAATTCATCTTAACTTTTATGTCCCGCTACACATTGTGATGTTGTACATTTGCTGTCCAGAAAGTAGATTTCAAGTGTCTTTTCTGTCCTGGTTGAGTTGTCATGTTGAATTTTTCTCCTCTTCGAATTCGTCTCTGTCGTCTTTATAAAGCCCGTGGTCTCACACACAGAAACTCAACCAAGATGTTTTTCTGACCAGTATTGATCTGTAATAAGCAGTTTTATTGAAAATCAATCGGTGCTGCTTTTGTCTGGTTTTACGTCCTGACTCGTAAAAACGTTGAAACACATTTTTCTAGAACTTGGAGTCAATGAAAGCAACTACATTTGTCATTTGTGTCATCATGTTTTGTGGGACGATACAATCAGAAAGCAGTGAAGAAGAAGTTTGACTCTGCAGGTTGTCGTCTTTTGTCCTAAACGCTCGCTCTGTGTGTGAAGCTTGTTCAGGCTGACTCAGCGTTTTCTTATCGTCCCCTTGGAGGAGGAAAAGCTTGATGCATGTCCTCTTTAAACCCTCCTTCCTTCCTTCCTTTCCTCGCTCCTCGTCCTCTCTCCGGCTTTGATCCACTCTCACAGTCGGATCTCTGCATTACTGAAAATGGGAACGTGTTCTCCTCCACTTGGCTCTCAGCGACGGCCTGCAAGGCCTTATCCAAGGTTACATCTGCGATTGAATGTAAATGTCTTTTATATTATTGATGCAGTGAAACAGATGGAGAGAAAAAAGAGGCAGTTTACTGTTGATGCTTTGAAATATTAAAATGAGAAGAAATTGGACCAAAATTATTTTTTTCCCTTCTGATTATATAAATATGACAGCGATCAACATTCAGATCCATTAAAGGATCTCTTGTTTTCACGGCTAGCAGGGTTTTGCATTTGTGACTTGATGTAAATGTGTTACATCGCTGTAATTGTTGTCATGGTAATCCCTCGGCGGCGAGGAAGATCGTCTCTTGATCGATTCCCAGATGGGATATCTCCATCCAGGGCCGATCCAGAGATGCCTGTGTGTGGGCTTGTTTTTCATATGGGAATGTCGTTGCACGCTAACAAACACATGGCTCTTGTTCGATACTCAGCCTGGTCTGATCTGATGGCTGGGAAATCAATCAATCAATCAATCAACTTTTTTCTTGTATAGCGCCAAATCACAACAAACAGTTGCCCCAAGGCGCTCCACATTGCAAGGCAAGGCCATACAATAATTATGAAACAGTCTACGTCTAAAGCAACATAACCAAGGGATGGTCCAGGGTCACCCGATCCAGCCCTAACTATAAGCCTTAGCGAAAAGGAAAGTTTTAAGCCTAATCTTAAAAGTAGAGAGGGTATCTGTCTCCCTGATCTGAATTGGGAGCTGGTTCCACAGGAGAGGAGCCTGAAAGCTGAAGGCTCTGCCTCCCATTCTACTCTTACAAACCCTAGGAACTACAAGTAAGCCCGCAGTCTGAGAGCGAAGCGCTCTAATGGGGTAATATGGTACTATGAGGTCCCTAAGATAAGATGGGACCTGATTATTCAAAACCTTATAAGTAAGAAGAAGAATTTTAAATTCTATTCTAGCATTAACAGGAAGCCAATGAAGGGAGGCCAACACGGGTGAGATATGCTCTCTCCTGCTAGTCCCCGTCAGTACTCTAGCTGCAGCATTCTGAACCAACTGAAGGCTTTTTAGGGAACTTTTAGGACAACCTGATAATAATGAATTACAATAGTCCAGCCTAGAGGAAACAAATGCATGAATTAGTTTTTCAGCATCACTCTGAGACAAGACCTTTCTGATTTTAGAGATATTGCGTAAATGCAAAAAGGCAGTCCTACATATTTGTTTAATATGCGCTTTGAATGACATATCCTGATCAAAAATAACTCCAAGATTTCTCACAGTATTACTAGAGATCAGGGAAATGCCATCCAGAGTAACGATCTGGTTAGACACCATGCTTCTAAGATTTGTGGGGCCAAGTACAATAACTTCAGTTTTATCTGAGTTTAAAAGCAGGAAATTAGAGGTCATCCATGTCTTTATGTCTGTAAGACAATCCTGCAGTTTAGCTAATTGGTGCGTATCCTCTGGCTTCATGGATAGATAAAGCTGGGTATCATCTGCGTAACAATGAAAATTTAAGCAATACCGTCTAATAATACTGCCCAAGGGAAGCATGTATAAAGTGAATAAAATTGGTCCTAGCACAGAACCTTGTGGAACTCCATAATTAACTTTAGTCTGTGAAGAAGATTCCCCATTTACATGAACAAACTGTAATCTATTAGACAAATATGATTCAAACCACCGCAGCGCAATGCCTTTAATACCTATGACATGCTCTAATCTCTGTAATAAAATTTTATGGTCAACAGTATCAAAAGCAGCACGGAGGTCCAACAGAACAAGCACAGAGATAAGTCCACTGTCCGAAGCCATAAGAAGATCATTTGTAACCTTCACTAATGCTGTTTCTGTACTATGATGAATTCTAAAACCTGACTGAAACTCTTCAAATAGACCATTCCTCTGCAGGTGATCAGTTAGCTGTTTTACAACTACCCTCTCAAGAATCTTTGAGAGAAAAGGAAGGTTGGAGATTGGCCTATAATTAGCTAAGATAGCTGGGTCAAGTGATGGCTTTTTAAGTAATGGTTTAATTACTGCCACCTTAAAGGCCTGTGGTACATAACCAACTAACAAAGATAGATTGATCATATTTAAGATTGAAGCATTAAATAATGGTAGGACTTCCTTGAGCAGCCTGGCAGGAATGGGGTCTAATAAGCATGTTGATGGTTTGGATGAAGTAACTAATGAAAATAACTCAGACAGAACAATCGGAGAGAAAGAGTCTAACCAAATACCGGCATCACTGAAAGCAGCCAAAGATAACGATACATCTTTGGGATGGTTATGAGTAATTTTTTCTCTAATAGTCAAAATTTTGTTAGCAAAGAAAGTCATGAAGTCATTACTAGTTAAAGTTAATGGAATACTCAGCTCAATAGAGCTCTGACTCTTTGTCAGCCTGGCTACAGTGCTGAAAAGAAACCTGGGGTTGTTCTTATTTTCTTCAATTAGTGATGAGTAGAAAGATGTCCTAGCTTCACGAAGGGCTTTCTTATAGAGCAACAAACTCTTTTTCCAGGCTAAGTGAAGATCTTCTAAATTAGTGAGACGCCATTTCCTCTCCAACTTACGGGTTATCTGCTTTAAGCTACGAGTTTGTGAGTTATACCACGGAGTCAGACACTTCTGATTTAAAGCTCTCTTTTTCAGAGGAGCTACAGCATCCAAAGTTGTCTTCAATGAGGATGTAAAACTATTGACAAGATACTCTAACTCCCTTACAGAGTTTAGGTAGCTACTCTGCTCTGTGTTGGTATATGTGTTGGTTAGTTCCCCCCTGGCAGACCCCGTGCAGTCGGGAAGGCAGGCTGACTGGGTGACTGTGAGGAGGAAGCGTAGCCCTAAACAGAAGCCCCGTGTACACCGTCAACCCGTTCACATCTCTAACCGTTTTTCCCCACTCGACGATACACTCGCCGAGGATCAAACTCTGGTTATTGGCGACTCTGTTTTGAGAAATGTGAAGTTAGCGACACCAGCAACCATTGTCAATTGTCTTCCGGGGGCCAGAGCAGGCGACATCGAAGGACATTTGAAATTGCTGGCTAAGGCTAAGCGTAAATTTGGTAAGATTGTAATTCACGTCGGCAGTAATGACACTCGGTTACGCCAATCGGAGGTCACTAAAATTAACATTGAATCGGTGTGTAACTTTGCAAAAACAATGTCGGACTCTGTTGTTTTCTCTGGGCCCCTCCCCAATCAGACCGGGAGTGACATGTTTAGCCGCATGTTCTCCTTGAATTGCTGGCTGTCTGAGTGGTGTCCAAAAAATGAGGTGGGCTTCATTGATAATTGGCAAAGCTTCTGGGGAAAACCTGGTCTTGTTAGGAGAGACGGCATCCATCCCACTTTAGAGGGAGCAGCTCTCATTTCTAGAAATCTGGCCAATTTTTTGGGATCCTCCAAACTGTGACTGTCTAGCGTTGGGACCAGGAGGCAGAGCTGTGGTCTTATACACCTCTCTGCAGCTTCTCTCCCCCTGCCATCCCCTCATTACCCCATCCCCGTAGAGACGGTGCCTGCTTCCAGACCACCAATAACCAGCAAAAATCTATTTAAGCAAAAAAATTAAAAAAGAAAAAATAATATAGCACCTTCAACTGCACCACAGACTAAAACAGTTAAATGTGGTCTATTAAACATTGGGTCTCTCTCTTCTAAGTCCCTGTTGGTAAATGATATAATAATTGATCAACGTATTGATTTATTCTGCCTAACAGAAACCTGGTTACAGCAGGATGAATATGTTAGTTTAAATGAGTCAACACCCCCGAGTCACACTAACTGTCAGAATGCTCGTAGTACCGGCCGGGGCGGAGGATTAGCAGCAATCTTCCATTCCAGCTTATTAATTAATCAAAAACCTAGACAGAGCTTTAATTCATTTGAAAGCTTGTCTCTTAGTCTTTTCCATCCAAATTGGAAGTCCCAAAAACCAGTTTTATTTGTTATTATCTATCGTCCACCTGGTTGTTACTGTGAGTTTCTCTGTGAATTTTCAGACCTTCTGTCTGACTTAGTGCTTAGCTCAGATAAGATACTTATAGTGGGCGATTTTAACATCCACACAGATGCTGAGAATGACAGCCTCAACACTGCATTTAATCTATTATTAGACTCTAATTATAGTCTATTAGACTATTTGTCTAATAGATTACAATTTGTTCATGTAAATGGGGAATCTTCTTCACAGACTAAAGTTAATTATGGAGTTCCACAAGGTTCTGTGCTAGGACCAATTTTATTCACTTTATACATGCCTCCCTTAGGCAGTATTATTAGACGGTATTGCTTAAATTTTCATTGTTACGCAGATGATACCCAGCTTTATCTATCCATGAAGCCAGAGGACACACACCAATTAGCTAAACTGCAGGATTGTCTTACAGACATAAAGACATGGATGACCTCTAATTTCCTGCTTTTAAACTCAGATAAAACTGAAGTTATTGTACTTGGCCCCACAAATCTTAGAAACATGGTGTCTAACCAGATCCTTACTCTGGATGGCATTACCCTGACCTCTAGTAATACTGTGAGAAATCTTGGAGTCATTTTTGATCAGGATATGTCATTCAAAGCGCATATTAAACAAATATGTAGGACTGCCTTTTTGCATTTACGCAATATCTCTAAAATCAGAAAGGTCTTGTCTCAGAGTGATGCTGAAAAACTAATTCATGCATTTATTTCCTCTAGGCTGGACTATTGTAATTCATTATTATCAGGTTGTCCTAAAAGTTCCCTAAAAAGCCTTCAGTTAATTCAAAATGCTGCAGCTAGAGTACTGACGGGGACTAGAAGGAGAGAGCATATCTCACCCATATTGGCCTCTCTTCATTGGCTTCCTGTTAATTCTAGAATAGAATTTAAAATTCTTCTTCTTACTTATAAGGTTTTGAATAATCAGGTCCCATCTTATCTTAGGGACCTCGTAGTACCATATCACCCCAATAGAGCGCTTCGCTCTCAGACTGCAGGCTTACTTGTAGTTCCTAGGGTTTGTAAGAGTAGAATGGGAGGCAGAGCCTTCAGCTTTCAGGCTCCTCTCCTGTGGAACCAGCTCCCAATTCAGATCAGGGAGACAGACACCCTCTCTACTTTTAAGATTAGGCTTAAAACTTTCCTTTTTGCTAAAGCTTATAGTTAGGGCTGGATCAGGTGACCCTGAACCATCCCTTAGTTATGCTGCTATAGACGTAGACTGCTGGGGGGTTCCCATGATGCACTGTTTCTTTCTCTTTTTGCTCTGTATGCACCACTCTGCATTTAATCATTAGTGATCGATCTCTGCTCCCCTCCACAGCATGTCTTTTTCCTGGTTCTCTCCCTCAGCCCCAACCAGTCCCAGCAGAAGACTGCCCCTCCCTGAGCCTGGTTCTGCTGGAGGTTTCTTCCTGTTAAAAGGGAGTTTTTCCTTCCCACTGTAGCCAAGTGCTTGCTCACAGGGGGTCGTTTTGACCGTTGGGGTTTTACATAATTATTGTATGGCCTTGCCTTACAATATAAAGCGCCTTGGGGCAACTGTTTGTTGTGATTTGGCGCTATATAAAAAAATTGATTGATTGATTGATTGACTCTATTGGCTTTGTTCAAAAAGTAAATGAGTCCACCCACCACTTTAATCATATCTTAGATCTTGTTTTGACTTATGGTATGGAAATAGAAGACTTAACAGTATTCCCTGAAAACTCCCTTCTGTCTGATCATTTTTTAATAACATTTACATTTACCCTGATGGACTACCCTGCAGTGGGGAATAAGTTTCATTACACTAGAAGTCTTTCAGAAAGCGCTGTAACTAGGTTTAAGGATATGATTCCTTCTTTATGTTCTCTATTGTCATATACCAACACAGAGCAGAGTAGCTACCTAAACTCTGTAAGAGAGTTAGAGTATCTCGTCAATAGTTTTACATCCTCATTGAAGACAACTTTGGATGCTGTAGCTCCTCTGAAAAAGAGAGCTTTAAATCAGAAGTGTCTGACTCCGTGGTATAACTCACAAACTCGTAGCTTAAAGCAGATAACCCGTAAGTTGGAGAGGAAATGGCGTCTCACTAATTTAGAAGATCTTCACTTAGCCTGGAAAAAGAGTTTGTTGCTCTATAAAAAAGCCCTCCGTAAAGCTAGGACATCTTTCTACTCATCACTAATTGAAGAAAATAAGAACAACCTCAGGTTCTTTTCAGCACTGTAGCCAGGCTGACAAAGAGTCAGAGCTCTATTGAGCTGAGTATTCCATTAACTTTAACTAGTAATGACTTCATGACTTTCTTTGCTAACAAAATTTTGACTATTAGAGAAAAAATTACTCATAACCATCCCAAAGATGTATCGTTATCTTTGGCTGCTTTCAGTGATGCCGGTATTTGGTTAGACTCTTTCTCTCCGATTGTTCTGTCTGAGTTATTTTCATTAGTTACTTCATCCAAACCATCAACATGTTTATTAGACCCCATTCCTGCCAGGCTGCTTAAGGAAGTCCTACCATTATTTAATGCTTCAATCTTAAATATGATCAACTTATCTTTGTTAGTTGGCTATGTACCACAGGCTTTTAAGGTGGCAGTAATTAAACCATTACTTAAAAAGCCATCACTTGACCCAGCTATTTTAGCTAATTATAGGCCAATCTCCAACCTTCCTTTTCTCTCAAAGATTCTTGAGAGGGTAGTTGTAAAATAGCTAACTGATCACCTGCAGAGGAATGGTCTATTTGAAGAGGTTCAGTCAGGTTTTAGAATTCATCATAGTACAGAAACAGCATTAGTGAAGGTTACAAATGGTCTTCTTATGGCTTCGGACAGTGGACTTATCTCTGTGCTTGTTCTGTTGGACCTCAGTGCTGCTTTTGATACTGTTGACCATAAAATTTTATTACAGAGATTAGAGCATGTCATAGGTATTAAAGGCACTGCGCTGCGGTGGTTTGAATCATATTTGTCTAATAGATTACAGTTTGTTCATGTAAATGGGGAATCGTCTTCACAGACTAAAGTTAATTATGGAGTTCCACAAGGTTCTGTGCTAGGACCAATTTTATTCACTTTATACATGCTTCCCTTAGGCAGTATTATTAGACGGTATTGCTTAAATTTTCATTGTTACGCAGATGATACCCAGCTTTATCTATCCATGAAGCCAGAGGACACACACCAATTAGCTAAACTGCAGGATTGTCTTACAGACATAAAGACATGGATGACCTCTAATTTCCTGCTTTTAAACTCAGATAAAACTGAAGTTATTGTACTTGGCCCCACAAATCTTAGAAGCATGGTGTCTAACCAGATCTTTACTCTGGATGGCATTTCCCTGACCTCTAGTAATACTGTGAGAAATCTTGGAGTCATTTTTGATCAGGATATGTCATTCAAAGCGCATATTAAACAAATATGTAGGACTGCCTTTTTGCATTTACGCAATATCTCTAAAATCAGAAAGGTCTTGTCTCAGAGTGATGCTGAAAAACTAATTCATGCATTTATTTCCTCTAGGCTGGACTATTGTAATTCTTTATTATCAGGTTGTCCTAAAAGTTCCCTAAAAAGCCTTCAGTTGATTCAAAATGCTGCAGCTAGAGTACTGACGGGGACTAGCAGGAGAGAGCATATCTCACCCGTGTTGGCCTCTCTTCATTGGCTTCCTGTTAATTCTAGAATAGAATTTAAAATTCTTCTTCTTACTTATAAGGTTTTGAATAATCAGGTCCCATCTTATCTTAGGGACCTCGTAGTACCATATCACCCTAATAGAGCGCTTCGCTCTCAGACTGCAGGCTTACTTGTAGTTCCTAGGGTTTGTAAGAGTAGAATGGGAGGCAGAGCCTTCAGCTTTCAGGCTCCTCTCCTGTGGAACCAGCTCCCAATTCAGATCAGGGAGACAGACACCCTCTCTACTTTTAAGATTAGGCTTAAAACTTTCCTTTTCGCTAAGGCTTATAGTTAGGGCTGGATCGGGTGACCCTGGACTATCCCTTGGTTATGCTGCTTTAGACGTAGACTGTGGGGGGGTTCCCATGATGCACTGTTTCTTTCTCTTTTTGCTCTGTATGCATCACTCCGCATTTAATCATTAGTGATCGATCTCTGCCCCCCTCCACAGCATGTCTTTTTCCTGGTTCTTTCCCTCAGCCCCAACCAGTCTCAGCAGAAGACTGCCCCTCCCTGAGCCTGGTTCTGCTGGAGGTTTCTTCCTGTTAAGAGGGAGTTTTTCCTTCCCACTGTTGCCAAGTGCTTGCTCACAGGGGGTCGTTTTGACCGTTGGGGTTTTTCATAATTATTGTATGGCCTTGCCTTACAATATAAAGCGCCTTGGGGCAACTGTTTGTTGTGATTTGGCGCTATATAAAAAAAAAGTTGATTGAGTTGAAATTGTAATATTTCTTACATTTATTTGTGTTTATATATTAATAATCTAATGATTATTATATACAATTTTAGAGAAAGAGACAAAAAGAAATAGATCACTGTGCCAAGGAGGGAATCTCTTTAGGGTCAGTGACCCTATGGCCTTGTTTAGAGAAGTGTTTCATAAATGTTAAAAAATTCATATATTTGCAGTTTAGTTGAATAATAAACTGAATTTTGTCTCTTATTTGTTTTTGTCTATAAGCACATGCAATATCAATATCAGTGCTCAGATGACAGTAGCTTCTGGGAAAGGTGCAAGTTGCAATAAACTGTGATGCCAAGTGCTAAGGATACATGCTATCCGGTCACAGCAGATGAAACTTTTTTTACTACTGAGCAAACATCATCGTTAGACTTTTTTAGGTTCAATGATTCCACGGCGTGTAGATGTTATGGCGTCAGTGACCCCACGGCCTTGGCAGAGGTTTGCACTCTGAGTGCTTCTAGTTTTAAAATTTGTTTTAACATTATTTTTCAATGATTAAATCATGGAGCGATACTGCTTGGCTCCAGCTTACACTACAAGATTTCATTTCCACTGAAGATCATTTGTTAGGAACAGACCTGTCACTCCCACCTGACTGCAAATATTTTTTTATCCTTGACTTCAAATACTGTACTTGTGTGTGTGTGTGTGTGTGTGTGTGTGTGTGTGTGTGTTGGCGGGGGGGGGGGGGTTAGATCTATAGGAGCCATTTTCCTTGTATCCAGAGAGAGTTTAGCATTATGATTTCATGTTTGTTGTGATATTGTGATATTAAGTTTTTGCAACGATTATGATGAATTGAAAAATTTGGAAGTGGTTCTTGATTCCCGTCTTGACGTACTGAACAGCGTTTGAACATTATTAAAGTTTACAGTGTAAAAATAGACTCATCTTGTTAATCAGTTATCATTTTAACATCAGGTTTGCAAGCTGTCTCAAAGGCCAAAACCTTTCCTGACTGACTTTGTTTTATTTTATTTTTTAAAATGGGATCATGTTTCTTTTTTCAGCTTGTGCAGCTTTGGTCTGGTTGTGTCCAGCTTTGGTCTGGTTGTGTCCTGGAGTGGCTGCAAACTAAATTGCAGCTTCCTCTCCGCTCAGATCCGGTTATTATCTGATTCGCTCTTGTAGTTACTCGGGTTGAACATGTAAGGCTTCGGCCTCGGTGGCTCCTTTGGCGCCGAGCTAGTGAGCGAGCCGCAGTCAGACAGATGTCCAGCTGGACAAGGGACAAAGCAGCGCGGCGTGACGGCTCTTCAGAGTACACAAACCGCTTCATGGCTCGTCCATCGTCACACAATGAAAAGGAGCGAGTCATCTGGCATGAGAGCGTCATTTCATTCATCTGTGTGTGTAACGTTCCAGTCATGCTTCCCCATCGCTCATCCAGTTTGGTCCACGTGCACGCCCGTACTCTGGTCCCAGTCAACAGTCTGTAATTAAACAGACTGTAAAGAGACGGAATAATAAACTGCTTTTGTTTGGATGGCACGTTTTCTGCAACAAACAGCTCCCAGTGCCGGTTTCTCTGTGTGAACATTCCTGTCTGGTTGACCTTTGACCTTTTCTCTCATTAACACAGAGCCTCTGAGGAGGAGGAGTTCCACGTGACTGGATCTGGATTCTGCTCACACAATGTGAGGCGTTCATGAACACTTAGTACGAAACCAGCTGGTTCATCAGTCTGAACGTCCTTCATCTCTGAAGGAGTCATCATGCGGGACCACCTGCACCTCCTCCTCCCCGTCATGTCCTCCTCCTCCTGTAGGAGGCTGTGAGCGCCTCCTCGTACCGCCTCCTTACCTTCGTATCCTCCTTTTCTTTTCTCTCTTTATTTTGGAGGAAGCTCACCTGCTAAAAATAGCGTCCTAGTTTTCATCAAACCCACACTGGTCTAAATAATCTGCTTCTGTCGTCTTCATAAAGCAGACAAGTTAATGACAGTGAGGAGTCCCAGACGGAGACAGACTTCATTGTGACTTATTTCAATTAATCAGTTCATATTTAGTCTATATAATCTCACATAACTGAAAACAAACACCAGTTGCTGCAGCTCTTGTTGGTGTTTGTGAAATGTTTGTTGTTTTTTGTTTTTTCTCATTGCAAAATTACAAAATTCAAAACATTAAAATTTTTACCTTTTTGAAAGTTAAAATCAAACTTCCTTCCTAATTTGCTGAAAGTAAAGGATTTGTTACCACTGGTTTCACACCAGGTTTTGACTGTTAAAAAAACCCAAAACATTATTTTGGTTTAAAGTGGTTTAAAATATGTCCAGAGAGTCTTACAGCAGTTTGATCCGCTCTGTCTTTGATGACTTTGAACAGTCGTGTCATGTGGAGGGTTTGCAGCCAGGCAGACGTTGGCTGTTTAATAGCTTCAGTTTAGGATTTGAACCCAACACAGACTCCTCTTCTGGAAAACTGAAGTCACAAGGTTTTTCATTTGTGAAGAGATTTGGTTTGTCTGTCGGACTTGTTCTTGTATTTTCATAGTGGTGGAGGAGCAGTTGATATCTGTGCTGTAACGTCTGATCTCAGTGACCTTTGAACTTGTTTTCCAGAATGTATGTAGGTCATGACCAAGCACCAAAACTCGAGTTTGTATTTTCACCCCAACCACGAAGTGCAGTTCCTTGACTGGACACTTGAGATTGGCTTCAAAATGGGTCACATTCCCATTTTAAAACTTCCGACATTCGAGCAGAAATAAACATGTTTACAGCCCGGTACAAAGAAATGGTTTTGGTCTCTGCAGATGGTTTCTTCCTCCATGACAACTGCATATACGAGGTCTGTCCATAAAGTATAGGTCCTTTTTATTTTTTTCAAAACCTATATGGATTTCATTCATATGTTTTTATGTCAGACATGCTTGAACCCTCGTGCGCATGCGTGAGTTTTTCCACACCTGTCGGTGACGTCATTCGCCTGTGAGCACTCCTTGTGGGAGGAGTCGTCCAGCCCCTCGTCAGAATTCCTTTGTCTGAGAAGTTGCTGAGAGACTGGCGCTTTGTTTGATCAAAATTTTTTCTAAACCTGTGAGACACATCGAAGTGGACATGGTTCGAAAAATTAAGCTGGTTTTCAGTGAAAATTTTAACGGCTGATGAGAGATTTTGAGGTGATACTGTCGCTTTAAGGACTTCCCACGGTGCGAGACATCATGCAGCGCTCTCAGGCGCCGTTGTCAGCCTGTTTCAAGCTGAAAACTTCCACATTTCAGGCTCTGTTGACCCAGGAAGTCGTCAGAGAACTTTCAGAAGAAGTCGGCATGAGGAGTTTATTCGGACATTCCGCTGTTAACGGACATTTTGTAATGAAAGAACGTGCGGGCAGAGTCGCATGTCGGGCCGGACCCGACCACGGGGGGGGTCGCGACAGGAAAAACACCTCCGTTGGAAACCTTAACGGACAAGTTGGAACATGCCCAAGCTGTTAAACAATTTCTCAGTTACTCACTTGTTGAAAGCCATCAAAAGCCGCCTGAATTTTACAAATGGTTTTCAACACAGAGGTGTTTTTCCTGTCACGGCGCACACAGATTCGCAGAGTCGTCACGGAAACAACTCGCCGAATTTGCGCGCACGTCTTTCATTAAAAAATGTCCTTAAACAGTGGAATGTCTGAATCTTCTCTTCTCTCACGACATCCTGGGTGAATTAAACCTTAAATTAGAATGTTTTCAGGTCGAAACAGGCTGACGACGGCGCCTGGAAGCGCTGCGCGACGTCCCGCTCTGTGGGAAGTCCTTACACCGACAGAAACACCCCATAATCTCTCATCAGCCGTTAAACTTTTCACCGAAAACCAGCTTAATTTCTCGAATAGTGTCCACTCGGATATTCCTCACAGGTCCAGAAAAAATGTTGATAAAGCAGCGCACGCCGTCCGCAGCAGCTATTCAGACAAAGAGATTCCGACGGGCGGGGTGGAACACTCCTCACTCAAGGCCTGCCCACAGGCAAATGACGTCACCGACACGTGAAAAAACTCACGCATGCGCACGAGGGTTCAAGCTTGTCTGACGTAAAAACATATCAATCAAATCCATTTAGTTTTTGAAAAAAATAAAAAGGACCACTTTTTTCATCACAGACCTCGTGTGTGTGTGTGTATATATATATATATATATATATATATATATATATATATATATATATATATATATATATATATATATATATATATATATATATATATATATATATATATATATATATATATATATATATATATATATATATATACACACACACACTTTTTTTTTTTGTGGGTGTGGTTCCTTTGAGTGACATTGGTTGTGTCCATTGACTCCTCCTCTCATAGTCTCTAAATTAAATGGAGCCACTTGCTTTTGTGTCTGTTTGGAGTATTTCCCTTTACCAGGCCACATTAACCACCTCTGATTGGGGGATCCCGAGGCGTTCGCAGGCCAGTGTGGAAATATAATCTCTCCACCTAGTCCTGGGTCTTCCCCGGGGTCTCCTCTCGGATGGACGTGCCTGGAACACCTCCTTAGGGAGGCATCCTTACCAGATGTCTGAACCACCTCAGCTGGCTCCTTTCAACATGAAGGAGCAACAACTCTTCTCCGAGCTCCCCACAGATGACCGAACTTCTTACCTTATCTGTAAGATAGACACCAGCCACCCTCCTGAGGAAGCCCATTTCAACCGCTTGTACCTGTGATCTAGTTTGATCTAATTTGCCCCTCACGTGAACAAAACCCCAGGGTACTTGGAACTCCTTCACAGGGCAAGACCTCATTCCCTACCTGGGGTAGCCAATCCATCGGTTTCCTGCATGGCATCAGATTTAGAGGTGCTGATCTTCATCCCAGCCGCTTCACACTCGGCTGTGAACCAATCCAGTGAGTGTTGGAGGTCACAGGCCGATGAAGCCAACAGAACCACATCATCTGCAAAAAGCAGTGATACGACCCTGAGCCTCCCAAACTGGAAACCCTCCTCCCCCCCGACTACACCTCAATATCCTGCCCATGAATATCTAACACAGGATTAGTGACAAGGCCAACCCCCAACCCCCACCAGAAACGGGTCCGACTTACTGCCGAGCACCCGAACACAGCTCTCACTTTGTGAGTACAGAGATTGGATGGTCCTGAGAAGGGACCCTCTCACTCCATACTCCCACAGGACCTCCCACAGTATCTCCCAAGGTACCCGATCATACGTTTTCTGCAAGTCCACAAAACACATGTAGACTGGATGGGCATACTCCCAGGACCCCTGCAGGATCCTTGTGAAAGTCAAGAGCCGGTCGGTTGTTCCACGACCAGGATATACAGCGCATCTGGAAAGTATTTAAAGCGCTTAACTTTTTCCACATTTTATGTTACAGCCTATTCAAAATGGAATCAGTTCATTGTTTTCCTCTCAAAATTCTACTCTCACAACACCCCATAATGACATGAAAATGTATTTAAATTTATTTAATTTATATAGCACCAAATCACAATAACGCTGCCTCATTTTCATCTTTCCCTCAATCCTGACTAGTCTCCCAGTTCCTGCTGCTGAAAAACATCTCCATAGCATGATGCTGCCACCACCATGCTTCACTGTAGGGATGGTGCCTGATTTCCTCCAAACATGATGCCAAAGAGTTCAATCTTTGTCTCATCAGACCAGAGATTTTGTTTCTCCTGGTCTGAGAGTCCTTCAGGTGCCTTTTGTCAAACTCCAGGTGGGCTGCCATGTGCCTTTTACTAAGGAGTGGCTTCCGTCTGGCCACTCTACTATACAGGCCTGATTGGTGGATTGCTGCAGAGATGGTTGTCCTTCTGGAAGGTTTTCCTCTCTGCACAGAGGAATGCTGGAGCTCTGACATTGTGATTATTGGATTCTTGGTCACCTCCGTGACTAAGGTCCTTCTCCCTTGATCGCTCAGTTTAGATGGGCGGCCAGTTCTATGAAGATGATGGAGGCCACTGTGCTCATTGGGACCTTCAAAACAGCACAACTGTTTCTGTACCCTCCCCCAGATTTGTGCCTCGAGACAATCCTGTCTCAGAGGTCTACAGACAATTCCTTTGATTTTATGCTTTGTTGTGTCAACTGTGGGACCTTATATGTAGACAGGTGTATGTCTTTCCAAATCATGTCCAATCAACTGAATTTACCGCAGGTCGACTCTAGTTAAGCTGTAAAGAACATCGCAAGGATGATCAGTGAAAACAGGATTCACCTGAGCTCAATTTTGAGCATCATGGGAAAGCCTGTGAATACTTATGTACTTGTGATTTCTTAGTTTTTTATTTTTCATAAGTTTGCAAAAATAAAATAATAATAATAAAAAAAAACTTTTCACATTGTCATTATGGGGTATTGTGTGTGGAATTTTGAGGAAAAAAATTAATTTAATCCATTTTGGAATAAGACTGTAACATAACAAAATTGAAGTGCTGTGAATACTTTCTGGATGTACTGTATACAGTCTGTGGTCATGACCCTGTCAGGTGTGGGATTGAAGGTGAAGGTCAGATTTTTTTTTGTGTGTGTTTGTTTTTTGGAGGCACATGCAGTTCACTGAGGTTAAGATCAGCATCAAAGGTCACAGTCAGGACACTTTGTAATAAAAAATGGGTTTTCTCCCACACTGTATCATTCAGTGACTTTGGTTCTTTGAATAAATCCTGTTCATGATGATGATCGCTCTGACCCTGACTGACGTTAGAAATAATTTTAGTGTCAAAGTTTTAAGTCCCTGTTTGTAAGTTGCCTTGACTGAGGCAGTCTGATTGCTTTTTAGTTTCATATTAATAATGTTTTTAGTGTTTGTTAATTTGCTGAAGCTGGTTTATGGGACAAATTTTTTTCTTTTCTTTATTACCAAAACCAGGAGGTTAAATATTCTCTGCATCTGTTTTTTTTAATTGTGTCAAATTTATCACTGCTCTCATCATTGAACTCATGATTAATTCATACACACACACACACACACACACACTGAAGTGCACCGCCGTCTATGTTTTGCTGTGAATACACCCTTGTGTTTTTCTAAGAGCGGTGAGGCGGCGCCCTCGCCTTCCTCCATTCATCGCATCTGAAGCCTCTTGCTTGCATGTAATTGGCCGCCTCAGGGAGCCGGAGGGGGAGGAGGGAGGATGTGATGGGAGCGCAGGGGAGGAGTCGGTGCATGTGAACATACTGACACATCCAGAGAGAAAAGAAAGCCAAAACAGATGGGGTCTTTGGGACCTTTGTTGTCCCAACAGAACCTGTTTCCGCTCCGAACTTTGCCAGATCGGGTCCTGCTTTCAGCCAACATCTGGAGATGAGATGAGTGCGGCGAGGGACAGACTCGGACTGGGACTCAACAGTCGTGCAGACGAGTGTGTGGGAGCCGGCGTTATGCAAATGGAATCCGGCCTGGCCCGTTGGCATGGCGATGGATGGAAGGTCCCACCACCAATGGACTGCCACTAACAGACAAACAAGCTGCTGTTGTCCGTCTTGGTATCTGCCTGATGTCCAGCAGCTGTAAGCAGGTTTCATTGTTTCTGGATTTTCTTCTTCTTCACCAGACTGTGCTGACACTTTGAGTCTAAGTGGACGACTTACCTTCACTTACGAGTGGACCTTGTTTAGTTAAGCCAGAGGGCAGCAGGCTGGTGCCTTGGTCCTGTTCTCACACCCCGAGTCCCCACGTCACCATTAAAGTCTGCTGTCGGCTCGCTGTGAATAACAGAGGGACCGGGCTCGCTTTTGGACTGGGAAATGGGAAGAAAGGAGAAGTGAAGGCGGGGTGTGCCCGGTGCTGGACGGACAGATGGATGGATGAAAAATCGACATGTTCCCTGACAAATGAACCCGTAAGTCCTTACAGATGTCCTCTGTGACAGGCTGGGGAAAACAAAAACTTTTTGATGGGACATTCAAAAACCACTGACTGACCTGTAAGCCTTGTTTTATTTTTAAGGAGAAACTCTGTATTATCTGCTGGGACAGTTTCTAAACACAGTCACGTTTTAATAGTCATTGAAATGCCGGCTCTGGACTGGACAAGGACCGGGAGCGAACCAGGCCTGGACCAGTTTTTCCTGGAATATGAACGGATGTACCAGCTGTGAAAAAACGTTGTAGTTTACTGTGCGTCCCGTTTTTTTTTTTGTTTTTTTTTTGGTCCTTGTTGTAAGTTGATGGACAAAGAAACAGAGTGAGCTTTCAGTGATGTAATTCCTCAGTGCAGACGAACCACCTGACTTTGTAACATTTTGAAGAAACCAAGAACGCAAAATTACCCAAACCCTCATTGTCATGGATGATTCCAGTATTCTGAGGCGCCGGGGACTCCAGGTAAGAGCGAGATTTTTAAAAAAAATTTTTTTTATCTTTTCGGATAGCTGTATGTTCATTAATACTTTGATTTGCAGCAACTGATTTGGTTAAAGGAAAAAATGTTGGGAACTGTGATAGACTGGCGTCCTGTCCAGGTCGGACGACAGGAAGGCAAACTGAGTTGTACAGGACAGTCAAGTGCTTAACAGTTGAGAAACCACATGGTGCAACACTGTATGGTCTTACATAAAAAGCTATTTCTTACATAAATGGCTATTTTGGGGGTAATTTTCAGTTCAACTTTTTAAAAAATGGTACCAGTTGGTTCCCCATGTCGTGAGGATTCAGAATATATATAGTTTTTAGGGCTACATATTATAGTTTGGGTGGGGTGCAATTGGAATTAACCACTTTCTAATTGTTGTACTCAGGCTTTCTTGATGACATGATCAGTATTTGGGGGGAGGGGAGGGGCAGTGAAATTAGATACATTTTGTATTTCTTGTTGACATCATCGGGGGGGGGGGGGGGGGGGGGGGGGATTGAAATTACAATTCTGACCACTTTATACTTTTTGTACTCGGGCTTTCTTGATGACATCAAGAAACCATAAAAGATAAATAGATAAAAAGAATAGATTAAAGCATTAAATTATTGGTTTGCCAGAACTAAAAAACAAAACAAAAATGGTAGCAGTTTGTAAAAGTGGGATCACAGTGTGAAAATGACTGTGTTTAAAGCCAGGGAAAAAATAAAGCCAGCAAGCCACGGCTGGAAAGGAAAACAGTGAGAAGGAGCACAGAGGAGGCTGTCCATGAACGGAGAACAGCAGAACAGCAAAAGAGCGATTTTGCATAAATAAACGGACAAGCATAAAGTTAAAAGTGGGATCACGATGTGTGTGTTTAAAGCCGCAGAAGTAATAAAGCCAACGAGCCGCGGAGCCAGCGAGGAGCACAGAGGCAGCTGTCCAGGAACCCTTGGTTCGGTTCTAGCTGGTCTGGTGCACTACAGGTGGACAGCAGCCTGGTGCACAACCTCGTGTCTATCACTTCATATCCCTTGTGTCTGTCTCTTCGTATCCCTCGTGTCTATCGCTTCGTATCTCTCGTGTCTATCACTTCATATCCCTTGTCTATCTCTTCGTATCCCTCATGTCTATCGCTTCATATCCCTTGTGTCTATCTCTTCATATCCCTTGTGTCTATCTCTTTGTATCCCTTGTGTCTATCTCTTTGTATCCCTTGTGTCTATCTCTTTGTATCCCTCGTGTCCATCGCACCGTATCCCTCGTGTCCATCGCTTCGTATCCCTCCTCGTGTCTATCGCTTCGTATCCCTCCTCGTGTCCATCGCTTCGTATCCCTCCTCGTGTCCATCGCTTCGTATCCCTCCTCGTGTCCATCGCTTCGTATCCCTCCTCGTGTCCATCGCTTCCTATCCCTCCTCGTGTCTATCGCTTCCTATCCCTCCTCGTGTCCATCGCTTCCTATCCCTCCTCGTGTCCATCGCTTCGTATCCCTCCTCGTGTCCATCGCCTCGTATCCCTCCTCGTGTCCATCGCCTCGTATCCCTCCTCGTGTCCATCGCCTCGTATCCCTCCTCGTGTCCATCGCCTCGTATCCCTCCTCGTGTCCATCGCCTCGTGTCCATCGCCTCGTGTCTATCGCTTCGTATCCCTCCTCGTGTCCATCGCTTCGTATCCCTCCTCGTGTCCATCGCTTCGTATCCCTCCTCGTGTCCATCGCTTCGTGTCTCTTTTATATTTTTTCAGTGTTAGCTTTCAGTGTTTTTCTTGATGGACAGATGTCGACTTACTGTTTGTGTTGCTTGTTTGGCCAAATAAATCTAAATGTGCAACTTCAAATAGTTAAAGAGAAGAAAAACTGTGCATATGGTGTAGTTACCACCAGGAGCTGCACATGCTTAATATATGATGATAATAGATGATATCCACCTAATTAAGCCTTCCACATACACACTAATCTACAGAAAAAATTGTAGAAAAAGGTGAAAATTTCTTTTCACTGTTTTACAAAATTTCAGTGCTACTGCACTATTGTGCACAGCAATGTGCACGAAGAGTGAAATCCCATTCAGTGATACAGGGTTTGGTTTCATGTTTGCAGGCTGTCAGATGTTGCGTTCCCCATTCAGATGTAAAGGCTGTAGTAATGCAGAATCAGCTGAGTCTCTCACTCTCTCTCACACACACTCACACACACACACACACACTGTAAACTCGTGTTTATGCCTCTGACGAGCTGATTCAGTGAGAACACCGAAGCTGCAGAACCATCGGTGGAACTCTGTGTCCTAGTACATGCAGCTAAACCGAGTTTAGATTCCAGGATGTCACTGCACCTGGTTGTTTATCTTGAACTTTAATTTATAGCGTGATATTGACAACCAGTTTTTAAGAAACACCTCTCGTATTCAAACACAGAAGGATCATGGACCACGTGGCACTGATTCAGCGTTTCCTCTTTCTCTGTCCTTTATTTAAACAGTCACCAGGCTGTGACCCTCCACCTCCAGATTAAATATTAGAAGTCCTTTTTCAGAAATATAAACTCTGACATTCATTTCTGGGAGCATGCACTGACACATACTGCTTTGGGTCCTGGATGGCAACCACCCAGGCAGACAACTGGTCTAATCCCACGTGTCTAAAATAACCATCTGTCTGCTGCAGCCAGGTGAAACCTGGGTGTGTTCAATACCTTCTCCAGCTACTGGGGTCCTCAGCACTCTGGCACCTAGATGCTGGGTCAGACACAGAGAAACGGGTCACGTGGACAAAATGTCGTATCTGATGTTCCCTCACAATGCAAGTGATCCTCCTCATCTTAGTCTCTCTTAGTACTGCTCCTTTGATACAAACTCATTCCAGCAGTACCTGAGGATCTTTCAGAGTATCATAATATCAAAGACATCCAGTCTTTGCCTTAGGTCACTGGTTAGCATCCAAGTCTCACAACCATACAGCAAGACGGGTAGTACCACGACCCTAAAGACCGGAAGCCTCATGTACAAAGGCTGTTTATGCACAAAAACATGGAGTACATCCGTCTCCATGTGTATACAGTGCAACATAACACAGTACAACATTCAGATAGATTGTTGGGGGGTGGGGTTCCCAGGTTTCAGCACCAGGTTGGTCGGGGAGGTTTTCCCCAATTGGTTCTTGGAATGCAACTCAGCATTCTTCTTCCTCCAAACACGACGAGCTGAGTTTTTACTAAAAAGTTCTATTTTGCTTTCATCTGACCACATGATATTCTCCCAATCCTCTTCTGGATCATCCATATGCTCTCTGGCAAACTTCAGACGGGCCTGGACATGTATTGGCTTAAGTAGGGGGACACGCCTGGCACAGCAGGATTTGAGTCCCTCTCTGCGTAGTGTGTAGCCTTTGTTACTTTGGTCCCAGCTCTCTGCAGGTCATTCATCAGGTCCCTCCGTGTAGTTCTGGGATTTTTGTTCACCATTCTCATGATCATTTTGACCCCACAGGATGACAACTTGCGTGAAGCCCCAGATCGAGGGAGATTATCAATGGTCTTGTATGTCTTCCATTTTCTTACAACTGCTCCCACACTTGATTTATTAACACCAACCTGCTTGACTATTGTAAAGTCACTCTTCCCAGCCTGGTGCACATCTACAATGTTCTTCCTGGTGTCCTTCAACAGATCTTTGGTCTTGGCCATGGTTGAGTTTGGAATCTGACTGTTTGAGGCTGTGGACAGGTGTCTTTTATACAGATAATGAGTTCAAACAGGTGCCATTAATACAGGTAACAGGTGGAGGACGGAAGAGCTTCTTAAAGAAGAAGTTACAGGTCTGTGAGAGCCAGAAATCTTGCTTGTTTGTGAGTGACCAAATACTTATTTTCCACCATAATTTACAAATAAATTCTTTAAAAATCCTACAATGTGATTTCCTGGATTTTTTTTTTTTTTCATTTTGTGTCTCAGTGTTGAAGTGTACCTATGATGAAAATTACAGACCTCTCTCATCTTTCTAAGTACGAGAACTTGCACAATCAGGGACTGACTAAATACTTTTTGGCCCCACTGTACAAACTTTGTTGGTGGCAATTGAAAAATTCCAGCCTACAAGAGTGCACTCATTAAAACAGTCATGTGACATAGTGAGTGTACCCCACGACCCTTCAGAGGACTTGTTGTGGTGCTGCTGAAGGTCTGTCAGGTCTGGCGTCCTCTTATTTGCAACCTGACCAGATAGCATGTAGCGCGAGGTGAGAGGTCACAGAAACACAGCTCCCCACTGCTCCAGGACTTCTATCGGTAGGAAAAGATTAAGAGAGCGCTGAAAATAACTTTGGTGAAGTGGGTGGGCTGTTAGAGACCATTAATGGAACATAAGTCTGCTGTTTGACCTGTGAAGTGGGAAATGGAGAGAAAACCGGGTCAGGGGTCAAATTGATAGCTATTGAGTCTGTTTTTAGGTCAGTGTACTAAAGGAAGACGGTGATAAATCTCCAGAACATTCTGTTTGTTGGCCTCGTTTTATTTTAGACGTGTGTGTGGATGAAGATTTGAATAAAATATAAATTAATTAAAAATACAACATTAAAACAACCATATCCTAATTTGCAGTCTGTACTTGTCCTCGAGGAAGTGATGTTTTCATCAGAGCTGAAATTATCAATTGATTAGTGTAATAATTGCTTTCTTGTTTCCCGTCTGTAATGGGGATTTAAAAAAGCTTTTGATTCTTCTACTTCATATGTGAGGAATTTCTCTTTTGAGAAAAAACTTTTTGTAAAATTGATTTTTAAGCCATTTTACACTCGTCGTCATCATCATATTTTGTTGTGCCACTGCTGCAACCAGTTCAGGGCTTCTTGGTTGGCTTCATATACGTCTTGTTGGGTGACATTTGGACCCACTTAACAATTACTACTAGGGGTGTCGGAAAAAATTGATTCACGTCCGAATCGTGATTATTTATTCCAATTCTGAATCAATCCAAAATGTCCAAGAATCGATTTTTAAAATTTTTTTTTAAACATTTTCTTGCTTACTCGCTGCGTGTACTGTTTGTCAGGCAATGGCTTCCGTACTACAGTGTCCCCGCGAGGGGGGGGATTGGCGTGCTTCAAACACTCGCAGAGTTCAGTGGCTGTAGCTTAGCATGGCGGATGAAGAGCTAATTCAGCCAGCACCGTCTTTGCTGAAGGCAAATGTTTGGGCGCATTTTGGATTTTATTATTTGCTGCGTAAGAAGGAGCTTGACATGATTTATGCAAAATCTGCAAAATGAAAGTCAAGTACTTCGGAAACACTTCAAATCCGCAAGCCCACATGCTACGCTATGACCCGGAGCTAAAAGAGGGGAGCAGCGGTCTCTGCCGACTACTGACCAGCACTTTGCTAAACTGCCAGCCAACTCTGAACGAGCAAAGCAGATAAGTAAATTTACATCTGGATGAATCACTTGATTAACCTTGTAAAGCTGCATTTTCTTAAACATAAACATTTTTAAGTAATATAACTATTTCTCAGAGCACTTTGAATCGAAAATCGATTCTGAATCGAATCATCACCCCAAGAATCAGAATCGAATTGAATCGTGAGTTGTTGAACGATTCACATCCCTAATTACTACTGCACCTATAATAATTATGCGGGTTAAATGAGATGTTGTCCTAGTTTTGATTTTTCTGGACACAAAACTTTAAATTGGTTTTAATTTGGCTAAATTTAAGGTAACTCAGTTTACTGTTTCATATCCTAAAGCTCAGCTTGTTTTGGCCACAGCATCAGACATGACAAATTTACTGGAAACACTCATCTTTGGGCTTTTTATTTTGGGGTTTTTAACATGCGTGGTTGCCTTTCACTGCTTTGACTGATGTGGTCTCGCATCAGGAATATCGTTGCTGTTGTGTAAACCACTTTCCCATGAACTCCCACAAAGTCTGAGTGGCTTCAGTCTTGTCATATTGTTCATGTGTTCCTGTTGAGACCAGTGCAAGGCTGTAATTATTATTGGGATTGTTTTTGAAACTGCAGTTGCTTACTGTAATAGTCTGATGAGACCTGGCAACTCTAGTCAGCAGCATCATCATCATCATCATCATCATCATCATCATCATCATGATGGAGCCAAAGGAACACAGGCGATCTTCAGGTGTGAGCAGAAATAACAACGGCATAACATTGAAGATGAAACAAAGCAACAGGAACAACTAATTAACATGTGAGCAGAGATTCTATTGGGAAGAAATCTGAATAAATGTGTTTTGCTGGATGTCTGCTGGAGCGGTGGAGTTTGCTGCATCAGATGTCAGTATTGTTAGTTACATTTGCATAGTTTTAAATTAACTTTACAAAATGATCAAGTAATGAAGCTGTTGTTTTATCAAAGTGCTTTTAGATTTAAAATGTTTGGAGATTAGACATTTCAAGTTTCCAGTGAATGCAGCAAGAAATTCAAACCTTGATGCATGCAACTGTGCACTTCCTCCTTCATGTTGTCCCCCCCCCCCCCCCCAAAAAAAAATTATCAGCCATAAAATTAGATGTAATTTTTTTTGTTATATACCACATAAATAAAGGTATTTTATGTTAACCAGTTTTCAAGTAAATTTTTTTTTCTTTTTTTTTTTTTTTTTTGGAAAATTGAAGCAGACTACACCTTTAATTTTGATTAATCAATGAGATTTCAACAACTTAAAATATTGTAGAGCTGTGAGGGGACGTCTTTAAATATTATGTGTAAATCCTCAAAATTATTCACTTTGACAGAAAATGGGTAAAACCTGCAGTTCTGTATGGAGTTGCCCCCCCAGTTAATGACTGAGGAAATACGAGGGCTGTCAATAAAGTATAGGTCCTTTTTATTTTTTTCAAAAACTATATGGATATCATTCATATGTTTTTACGTCAGACATGCTTGAACCCTCGTGCGCATGCGTGAGTTTTTCCACGCCTGTCGGTGACGTCATTGGCCTGTGAGCACTCCTTGTGGGAGGAGTCGTCCAGCCCCTCGTCAGAATTCCTTTGTCTGAGAAGTTGCTGAGAGACTGGCGCTTTGTTTGATCAAAATTTTTTCTAAACCTGTGAGACACATCGAAGTGGACACGGTTCGAAAAATTAAGCTGGTTTTCAGTGAAAATTTTAACGGCTGATGAGAGATTTTGAGGTGATTCTGTCGCTTTAAGGACTTCCCACGGTGCGAGACGTCGCGCAGCGCTCTCAGCCGCCGTCGTCAGCCTGTTCAAGCTGAAAACCTCCACATTTCAGGCTCTATTGATCCAGGACGTCGTGAGAGAACAGAGAAGTTTCAGAAGAAGTCGGTTTCAGCATTTTATCCGGATATTCCACTGTTAAAGGAGATTTTTTTAATGAAAGACGTGCGGACGGGAACAGTTGGAACATGTCCTGCTGTTAAACAATTTCTCATATACTCACTCCACTGAAAGCCATCAAAAGCCGCCTGGATTTTACAAATGGTTATCAACACGGAGGTGTTTTCCTGTGCCGCCGCACCGCGTCGGCTGCGTCCCGACGCGCGGACCCGTCCGCACGTCTTTCATTAAAAAAAATCTCCTTTAACAGTGGAATATCTGGATAAAATGCTGAAACCGACTTCTTCTGAAACTTCTCTGTTCTCTCACGACATCCTGGATCAATAGAGCCTGAAATGTGGAGGTTTTCAGCTTGAACAGGCTGACGACGGCGGCTGAGAGCGCTGCACGACGTCTTGCACCGTGGGAAGTCCTTAAAGCGACAGAATCACCTCAAAATCTCTCATCAGCCGTTAAAATTTTCACTGAAAACCAGCTTAATTTTTCGAACCGTGTCCACTTCGATGTGTCTCACACGTTTAGAAAAAATTTTGATCAAACAACGCGCCAGTCTCTCAGCAACTTCTCAGACAAAGGAATTCCGACGAGGGGCTGGACGACTCCTCCCACAAGGAGTGCTCACAGGCGAATGACGTCACCGACAGGCGTGGAAAAACTCAAGCATGCGCACGAGGGTTCAAGCATGTCTGACGTAAAAACATATGAATGAAATCCATATAGTTTTTGAAAAAAATAAAAAGGACCGTTGCTTTATTGACAGACCTCGTATAAGTTAGGTGATGACATTCTGGAGCACGCGGCTGTTGAGCGGTCTGTTGGGGCTGAACGTGTCCCCGTGTGGCGGTGTGTGGCGCTGCTATGTGTAAACAGAATTAGTGGTGCTATTGACAGCTCTGACGGCACAAACAAAAGGTTTTGTGTTCCTGACCACGTTAAGTCCTGATCGGTGCTGACGGAGCCCGTATGTCTCGTTTCCTCACCGCCACGTGTGATTGGCTGCTGGCAGACAGAGTCTGCTTCAGGTTCTCTGATGTGGTCATGGCAAAGGTTTCTTTAGTGAGTCACACTGGAATTTAAACACGAGCACTTAACTGATCGGAGGAAGGAAAGAAGAAAAAAAAAAGTATTTTTACAAGATGTGTGTTTATTTTTAAACGATGAGAACATTCTCATTTTCTCTGGTTTGATTCAACTGATTCAGGTTTTAAATTTGGCCTTTCCTTGAACGCCACACGATGATCTGCATTTCTTAACTCCGTCTTTGCTGCTGTTTGTCCAGCAGGAGAACTGTCGCTCCTGCAAGGTGCTGCAGTTCTTCGTCAGAATGCCGGTATCCCACAGAGACGAACTACCCATCGGGATGAGTTCCACCGTGCATCTCTCTCTCTCTCTCTCGAGCTACAAAATGTATTAATTGTCTTAACAAAATGCAGTTTTGAAATATATACGCTGTAATTTACCAATCTGTATACCAGCAATGGGATGATATTGATATTTTTCTGCCATAATTATCTTAGTCATAGTAATTGAGCTTTCAATCTGTGTGTTTTTTTCAGATGCCGTTTAGATATTTATGGAGTATCTTCATGTCTGACTTGCTTTTTGTAATCCTGTTTTTAGCTTCCTGTTTATAAAGAAAATATGTGTTACGAACTGATTGTCATGTAAACAGACCGGTAACCAGCCAATCAGAGTGCACGTAGTGTTGCAGCCATATAATAACATAAATTATCTGTCCAATAAATTCCAAAGGATAATGAGGTGCAAATAAATGAGGATTATTGTGATGAACGATTATCACAATAACAAAAAAAGAGCCTATTTTAAGAATACTTATTGTTTTATAGTGATTGCATTTTACACATTACACGGTGGGTGGGTGGGGGGGCTCATCTTGACACATTAACTGTCGATTTACGCTATGGGGAGTTCAACACGATGGAACACCAGATCCTTTTTTTTTTTTTTTAATGGAGCATGTTTTATCTGCCACGCTCTCAAACCTACAAGAAACTGCACAAAAACATATTCAGTGTTTCACCCATGTCCTCTAATGCTGCAAAACTGAACTTTCCCCCCAATAATTTAAATTCCTGCTTGTGTCTGGGCCCTTTGATCGTCGCCCAGCACTGACCTGCAGAGATGAGGAGGCAGTGAGATGTCTCACTCGTTACTTTAATCATCAGTCTTAGCTCTACTAAAATATGTTTTAATCTTTTTTTCTTCTTCTTCTTCAACACTTTTGGGTGCTTTTGTTGCCTGATGTGGCTCTTGGCTTGCCTCAGGCAGTTAGACAGTCATTATCTTTGAGTCCTGACTTACACCACAATCACCAACTGAAGCAGTCATTGGGATGGAAAACCTGCAGACTGTTGGCACTTTGTTGTATTAATATTTAAGTCAGGAGCATTATTTAGTATTTAGTCTGATTGTTTAATCTGTGACAGAAATGTGGACTCTCTCCGTCCATCCCTTGCCTTCAGCCCGTCTGCAACTCCTATCGAGAATGGGCTGAATCCTCCTCCTGGTTGACTGACTTAATCGTGCATGCAGGGAGGCAGAGGGGTGGAAAAAATGATACCTGCAGGTTTCAGAGGTCAGGTGCGTGGAGGAGAGCAGAAGTCAGGTTATTTCAGAAGGAGAGAACAGAAGCTGGGATCAGACTAAAGGCCCAGTCACACGGCACTTAACGAAGGGTGACGAGGCCCTGACGAAACAAGAAATCTGGACTTTCATTGACTGTCGTTGGCATCGTTTAACCTTCGCGCAGCTTCGTTCCTGCAGCTGGCGCTACATCAGGATTTTTAAACTGTTGAAAAATTTGAACGAAGGGCAACGAAAACCGCAATTCATCTGTGTCTTGTTTTGCTGTCGTTCTTGACGTGTTTTAATCGTTTGTTTAGTTTTTGTAACGTTATTGTTTAATTTGACTTCGTTGGAGCAGCTGAATGTTTTCACACAGTGCAGAAGCCAGTTTGTGAGCGCCGAGGCTGCTGCTGCTTCATTTACCGTCAGAAATTTCAGGACAAACCCAGCCTGTTTGCTTGAATTTTTTTATGGGGGGGGGCAGCTTCAATGGGCTCAGGCACCTTACATAGGCCAGAATTAATCTTTTGTGTGGATATAATTAATTGTTTTGCCACAAGCAACTGTTTAATTTGAAACAACAAAAGTTGTGTAATTTCCAATGGTACTTGAATGCAGCATCAGCGGCAGCAAGAGTGCCTCTGTGCGCTTATTATTTTGTATTAAATATAACAATATGAGTGTTAGGAATGATAATCCAGTGCTTCTGTACATGTGGCAACAGGTAGATGAATCAAAATGATGATATAAAGAGCTGTTCTGGAAGGAAGAATTCACGTTGTGGATCAGTGATCAATAACCACACACGTGAGTCAATGCGCGCGTTCACGCGCACTGATTAATTTACTGCTCTGATATATTCAATCATCTTTACACTTATATTTATTCTCCCTTTTGACAGTTTTCTGTTATAAATTAATATATATGGCTTAGAACATAATACAGTGATACAGCAGTGACCACGGAACACTTTTTTTTTTTTAATTGGAGGAAGACGGAGCGCACAGCGTGCTGACAGACAGTGTGGATTCTGATGATGATGGAGGTGATCCCTCTTTTGATCTGGACGAGGAACCAGAGCAGGTGGACGTGCACACAGATCTCCACAGCTTCTGTTTGCAGTTTCTCCAGGACTCAGGCGCTATGAGCTCCGTTCCAGCGCTGAGTCATGGAACTCAGACGCAGACACACACTGCTCCAGCTGTGGCTCCAGGTGCGTTTCGTCGAGATCGTGAGCTTCGGTTTTGTTAAGTTCCTCTTTCGTCCCTTTTGCGCTCTTGCTTCGCAGGCTGTTCGGTGATAAAAGCTCTTTCGTCCACCTTTTCTCAACGAATTGTGACATTTTTTACTTTTTCCCTTTGTTCAGGAATCATCGTGTGCCGTGTGACTGGGCCATAAGATTGAGGGTACTGGTTTAAAATGTCCAATTCAACGTGTGAGTGGATACGGCTTATGAGTGAGGACGGCACTCGTAGAGCTCAGACCATTTTCACAGGGAGGACTGTGAAATGATGTGCAATATAAACAATACAAAATTGGGCTACGATAAAGATTTTAATTCTATTCCACTAATGCGATCATTCATGTTGACACACTCTCCCTGCGACATGTGCAATGTACAGCCACAAGCTGCATCTGGCTTCAACATATTGTCATTGGTCGCCTTGAGTAAGTATGACTGAAAGTGAAACAGAGGAGCTGGTGAAAAAGACGGGTGCAACAGCCACTATTTGGATTTGGTTCATATTTAAGCTGCCCAACGAGCAGCAGCAAACTCTGTAGAGTGTGTGGGTCAACAGTTCTGGCAACGAGAGGTAATACAGCTACTCATGATGGAGAATTCAAAGCTTTTTGAATCACTGAATCGGTATGACGCAGTTGTGTTGAAATGATTCAGTGTTCAGTGGATTTGGGGAACTGATGGATGGATGACATCATGTTTCCATTGGAACCACAAACAGCCGCATTCAGCAGAACAATATTTCTGGTTTCAAGACATATGCATGCTCAGGGGAGCTGGATTTGAGCGGGATTCATGAGGTCTGATTACAAATGTGGATAGAATCTGGCTCACTCAGGGATCATGTCTTCACACTTCCTCAATACTCATTTCATGCTTCACTGAGCTGACATTCAATGCAGCGGTGAGGACATTGAACAACCTTCTTGCTCTGTGGTGCCTCCTCTGCGAGATGATCCACCACTCTGACATCCAGATAAAAATGCACACAACTGCACTGTGTTTTTCTTCAGTCTTGGCTAAATGAACAGTTGCACTACATGTTGCTGCATTGTGATGAGTTCTCACCCGGTTGTAGAGATTTGACCAATCAGAAGCCCAGGTTGAAGCATTGAACAACCACAAGATATGAACACATGAGGACCGTAAAAGTAAAGAACTGGTAGAGGAAAAATAAAATGTGCAGTCAATTTCAATTTATTTTCATTTATATAGCGTCAAATCACAACAGAGTTGCCTCAAGGTGCTTCACACAAGTAAGGCCTAACCTTACTAACCCCCAGAGCAGCAGTGGTAAGAAAAAACTCCCTTTGAGGAAGAAACCTCAAGCAGACCAGACTTGGAAAGTTCCTGGAAAGTCACCTGGAAAACTCTCCACCCAATGTCTGCTGAAAGTGCGCTGGCTTAGGCAGTGCTTTGTATCCTTTACTTCCTTTGAGTAGCTGTGGCTCAGGTTGTTGAGTGGGATAGTCGTGGGGTTGGTGGTTGGTCCATAGCTAGCGCTGTGTTGTGTGACTGTGAATGTAAGGATTTGAGTTATGTTGATCTATAAATGCGTACAGTTAACTGTACGTTGTTGAGCCTCCACTAGAACAAAAATTTGAGCAGTAAAGAAGATTAACGACTCATATAAATCATCCTGTGATGACTCGGACCAAACCCAGACACTGGAATGAACCAGTGCCCTCTCTGCAGATATCTTACATTTCTTTCTTTTCCTCATTATCGTGCCTCATTTGCTGTTTGTCTTTATTGATCGCTGCTCGTTCTTCGCTCTTTTAATCCTGTGGTATATCTATGTAGGTTTTAATGGTGCCCTGTGGAAAAACTGGTTTTCTGGATGATGGATGATCGCTCTCTCAGTGTTGTGAAATATCGATAACCCTGAGGTCCACAGGTGGAGGGGGGACAAAACAATCCCACTTTTTCTTCTTTAGCTTTAGTCACTTTTCCTTCTTTAGCTTTAGTCGTGTCGTCTTATAGCTCAGCAGCTCTGGCTAATCTTTGCTTCTGGAAGAAAAACTGTCAGAGCAACCCGTTGCCTCATTCAGGACTTGATGAGTATGAAAGAGATTTGATAACATGAAACAGTTTCCTGTTCAGTCCGACAGGTCCACCCAGTTATGCATCCTTTTCAGGTCACCACTCGCACACATCCATACGGCCACATAGACGGAGGATTTTAAAGTCCAGAGAAACAATCGCTAAGAATTATTGAAGAACTTACTAGAACACGTTAAGTTCAGAATCCAGCTGGTGTTTGACGACTAATCCGCAGTGGGACTTTACAACTCGTGGGAAAAATATGAGTGAGTTTATTCAGTACTTTTAAACCCACCAGCTCTTGTACTGGTGAGAGGGAAATAAAAATCCAATCAGTTAAGAACCAGTAAATCTTCTTTGTGGACTGCAGGTTAACATGCTGCACAATGCAGGCGATTGCCACAGAGCGTTTGTTGTGTTTGTGATGGAGTGTTCATGCGTGTCCCAATCTAACAAAGACGCAGACTCTGGTGACAGGAAGTCCAAGGAGATGTCACTCAGCTGGTACGGATTAAAGTTGAATTTCATCAGGGAGTCTGGCGAGGTAAGACTTTAAATAAGCAAACTTAAACTTTGAAATGCTGCAAATTGAGTTTAAAACATTTAGATTTGGGGACATCAATCTCACAATGAGTTTGATTAAAATGTAAGCTTATGTTGCGTAACTCTTTAAAATGTTGGCATGTGTTGGCTTTTGTAAAAGTAGAGTTGATTAATACGTCGGCCAGATGGGGTGTTCAGCCAGTGCATTCTGGGTGCCAGTCCCAAATGGGGAAGAAGCAGGAAAGATGTAAAGAGAGGAATGTGGAAGCACAGATAGATGGTAGTAGATTTTACCTGTTTGTGGCTGTTTGAATAATTATGTCAAGAAGAAGAAAGAGCACAGGGTGATGTATCAGAGTGGAGGAAGGTGCATACAAGTGGACGACATGCTTTGTCAAAGATGCACCCTAAAAGTAATTGGAGACTGTAAGGTGGTGGCAGGGGAGACTCTAGCTCTAGAGTCTAGAGTTTAGCTAGACTCTAGCTAAACTCTAGCTAGTTTGTTGGATGACTTTGGAGGTGGAGAAGAGCAACATAATTAAAGCTGAACCAAACATCAGATGGTGAAAACTGAAGGTGGTGGTGGAATGAAAATGCCCAGGAAAGTATAAAGACAAAGATTGGGGGAAAAGAATTGGGCTAGTTGGAGAGATAAAGAAAGAAGATGACAGTAAAAGGAAATGTGGCATAAAGTGAAAAGAGAAGTGGCAAAGGCTAAGGAAAGTGCAAATGGCAAGCTGTAGGTCAACACAAAGAAAGGAGAAAGACTTGTACCGACTGGCCAGATAAAGGGACTGAGCTGGAAAGGATGTGCAGCAGGTTAGGGTGGTAAAGGTTGCAGATGGTAATGTGTTGACAAGCGAGAAGAGTTTGTTGAGAAGGTGGAGGGAGTATTTTGAGGAGCTATTGAATCAAGAAAATAAGAGAAAGAAGGCTGGATTATGTGCAGAGAGTAAATCAGGAAGTATTGGGGATTAGTAAGGATGAAGTGAGGGCAAGAGAAGAGTTGAAAGGCAGTTGGGCCAGATGGCATTCCAGTAGAGGCATGAAAATTAGGAGACACAGCAGTGGAGTTTTTCAACAGATTACTTGGTAAAATCTTGGAAAGTGAGAGGATGCCTGAGGAGTGTGCTAGTTCTGATTTTTAAGAACATGGGTGATGTGCAGATCTGCAGTAATTACAGAGGCATAAAGAGGCATAAATGTGGTATGACACTGCTATATGTGATCATTACTTTGCGTTAGGCCTATAACGACAGCATTTTAATAGGTGTTGTTACTTTGTGTTGGCATATTTTTAAAAAAATCCCAGCATGTGCTCTGTTATTGTCACAGTTTTGAAGGTATTGCACAGTCCATATCCTGGTGCACTGTCACACCAATGATGACTATGACAGCAGTGTCCCACCCACCTCAAGTTCAAAGTTGATTTCACCAAAAAGGTATTAAAACCCGACTGCCTTTCAGTGTGCATGTGCACCAGCTTCCTAACTCAGTTTTACTGCAATCCAACAGAAATAACTCTTTTAGTGTCTTTAGATGTAACACAGTGGAGAAACACTGAGGAACAGCCACAGTACCACTTTAGGCGTTATGAGGTGACAAAGTTCGAGAGAAATTTTACCAATGTTTTTAATTTTTCCTCTCAGGGCCTCTTATCTCTGCATCTGTGCTCCTGGAAGTAAATCGATATTCTGCTTCTTTTAAGTGGAGCAATATCTGCTGACCCAGTCCATCGTTGGGTTTAAATCACTGCTGCTGGTGTTATTGTGAATGCTGATTGTCCGGTGCTGTCTGACCATGCAGACACTTCTTATGAATGGATTTTCTTTGCCAGAGGAAATATTGACTTCATTTCTTCCAGTTTCCTATTAATCTGTAAATAAAGGAGACGTGGAGGAAATGAAGACTGACTGTTTTTTTTATCGACTCAGCAGAAGAGATCGACCGTTAATCATCAACCTAATGAACCTTGTTCTCTGGTTGTCCTGTTCTTATTGAGCTTCACAAACAAATCTGTTGCTGAGATTAGACTTTTCACACCACAAAAACACACTGTTGGTTGTTTGGACAAATACTTCAGTTCTTCTGAAATCCCTCTGGTGGACACACACTCTTGCATAATAGATGGGGAATAACTTTCATGCTGCTCGGCATTCCGCTCGTTTGCACTGTAGCTAGGCTAAGGTAAGACTAACTGAACTGTGTATATATAATAATGTATATTGCGTTTAAAAATATGTAATCAGTTAAAGAGTTTATCTACATTTGGTGAGGTAAACGTGCAAACATTTAGCTACGCTTTTGCATGTTTGTTCAGTGGGGACAAGAAGCAGTTTCAGGTTTTTACCTCGTACAGTAACATTAATTAGCCTGTTAGCTTCTGTTAGCAGTCTGTGTTAAGTCAAATCTGGCATAGCTGTTGAGACAGTCTGGCAGGTGTTGTCTCTGGCCTCCGTGTGTGAGTTCCTCTTGTTGTTAGTGACTGATTGGATTCCCTGACACATACAGTTGTGCTCAAATGTTTACATACCCTGGCAGAATTTTAGATTTCCGGGGGGGGGTTCAGAGAATATGAATGATAACACAAAACTTTTTTGTCAATCATGGTTCGTGGTTGTGTGAAGCCATTTATTGTCAGACCACCGTGTTTACTCTTTTTAAATCATAATGACTGCAGAAACTACCCAAATGTCCCGATCAAACGTTTACATACTCTGATGAGACAACATAGTCATTTGGAGTGATGAGACCAAAAGGAAGCTGCATGTAGGTCGTACATGGACATTCCAACATGACAGTGATCCAGAACACAAGGCCAAGTTGACCTGTCATTGGCTACAGCAGAATAAAGTGAAGTTTCTGGAGTGGCCATCTCCGTCTCCTGACCTCAATATCATTGAGGTCACAGCACCACCAAGATCTAAACTTGAGACTGCACATGTGGGTTGGTACCCGAGTCGTCCTTTTTCAGCAGAACGTACGGTCATCGCTGTGGAGGGAGTTTGGAAAGATCTGGATTGGAATGTCTCCCTGTGGTCTGCAGAGTTGAAAGTGAGAGATGCACTTAATTTGCTTTGGGTAGAGAAGACTAAGGACATGCCACTGTTGCCACTGCCTGACCTGTTGACTTTGTGTCTTTATGTGTGTAGTTGTGACTTTGAGATGTTACTCTTGTGACTGGGCTCCTGTAGACAGTCTTGACCTGATCAGCTCCACCTGTGGATGAATCGGTTCATCATCACTGTGTCCATCACTGCAAAGACACACCGACGTGAGCGGGCTTAAACCGATGCAAAGTATTCTAACTTGATTTAGTGAAAAACTGTTCACCTCTGATGAGTCTGCAGCCTGCTGATGCTTGATGCTGACTTGGTCTAAGGGCTTGATCCAAGTTCCTCCTGAATAGCAGAGGTGGGATTTCATGCACCTGCAAAGGGAGGACACACTGACACAAAGTCACATTGTGCGTACAGCATCTTGATAAAAATTGAGAAGTATTTTTGAAAACGAGGTGCACCCGTTTCCCTGTGGAGTGTGTGTGACCCAGATTTCAGCAGCGCCCTCAGACGCCAGTGTTGACGGCTGGATCAGACCTCTGGCTGTACTGATGGATTCATAAAGGAAGCTCGCTGTAGGGACATGTGAGCATATTGCAGAAAAGCCCATACAGAGAACATTCCTTTGTCTTTCTGTTTTCCCCGTGTGCTTTGTTGGGCGTCTCTGTTATTCTCTTTTATTCAGTGAATTTGTTTCTGTTAAAAACACCCACGCTAAAATATCTGCCAGTGCACGTGGAGTGTGCACTCTCCCCCAGAGCAGATCCAACGAACATGATGCACTCTGCACTGCTGAACAGTCTATCCAGGCTGGGTGGGTTGTTTTTTTTTTTTGGTTTTTTTTTTTTGTGGTACATCATCAAAATTCATCACATAAAATACTGCTAAACTTACGTGTCATTTGTACCTCTGTTATTGAACAAGTAACAGCACCCTCTAGTGGCCAGTGGGACACTGCAATTGGCGACAAGGCTCCATAAGCGTCTTTATAGTCCTGTGTCTTTATTATATGTTATTCTCCATTTGCATCTTAGAAGATGCCAACATCACCCAGAATAGGAGCTTCACTGGTCCTCATCAGCATCCTTCAAGATCTGAAATATCACAACTGAATATGCAGGAGTTTCTCCAACCTTAAGGACAATTTGAGACTCGCTGATTTATTAATTGTACGCTTAACCTGCTAATTGCACTGATCATTGCAGAATCATAATTGTCCTGTTGTCTCCAGGTTCCATCCTGCTCGTGCCCTGTGGGTTTAGTTCGGGATGATGACCTCATGGAGCCATGACTGCATGTAGATGCTGATATCTTTGCAGGAAGAGGAAGGTCCAGGTCTTTTAGAGTCTGATTAGTCCTGGTTCTTTATGTGTGGTTGTGAGACCAGGGCCCAGTTTCATAAAGCAGACTAGTCTTTCAGTCTACTAAACTTAATCTACTACGGTTAGGCGTCCAACATTAGCCGTCTAATCACTATTTCACATCAATGGCTAAACTTGTAGATTGGCCATATTATACTACTCGACTGTTTCAACGGTCATAACGGCCTTGCGCATGCCGTTGCTAAGAGATGGCTCCAATGTGCAACAGTTTTGTTTACTTACGGGTTGGTTGTTGTCATGAACTATCCAGCCTTTGTTTTGTTAACTGGCTTTATTAACATTTATGAACAGCAGAACGACGTCCTTAACTCTTAGCCTAGCAATTTCTTCTTCCACACTTCTGTCAGTGTAACAGTGGTGCCCAGTGGCTAATGTGAGAACTGTCACAAACACATCATGACGGTCGCCATCTGCTGCAAACACGGCCAGAAGCAGAGGAAGCTCTCCTTTTGAAGAATACGAGTGACGTGGGGGTGCTTTTGAGTGTTCCATCAAGTGTTGGTACATGATAGTTGACTTTTTTTTGAGGTAAGACACTGAAGTTTTATCAGCTAAAATAAGATGAGCCTCCTCTGTGCCAGGCTAAAAACTTGAGTCAGGTAACACAAAACTTTAGCTGAATAAGCGCGTTGTGCAACGAATAACGTCAAAAAATTAGTCAACTACGTGAGTTTATTCAACTAAACAAGATTAGACTGCTTTATGAAACCGGGGCCTGGACTCTAACCAGGGGGTCTAAGATGACCTGTGGTTGCCTTAGGTACAGGATTTGTCTGGCAAATCTTTAGGTGCTGGAATGAACTAGACCCAGATGAAGTCAGCTGTGACATAACGGTCATGTGGTCCATGTGACTGACCCTGATCCAGCACATAGGTGTCTTATGGCTGAGGCGTCCCATGACTGGACAAGGCTGAGGTGGATGGACAGTTTATTGAGGTGGGGATGGACTTCAGGCTTCTCTGAGTGATTGGTAATTGTGACCTCAAGCAGTTCTGTCAGGTGGTCCACCAGTGCACAGTCCCAGATCTCACCTGGCTTAAGTGCTAAACTAATCTTGTATGTATATTTCTATGCCACCTGTGCAGTTTTATTTTTTTTCTTCTTCTAGGTCTTATTGACTTATTGTCTTGTCCCGTAGTGCCTTAGATGTTGATGTTGGAGAATTAGAACAGTTTATGTTCATCTGTCTCATAATACGCTCACTGACTGGGGTGACACCCAACACCATTGGAAGGATCTGGTCTACCACAGCAGCTGGTGCTCTCTCTGTACACGCCATGTTATTGGGAGACCACCCCAATGGTAACTGTATCTACCCACAGAGATCTGAACCCTTCCAGGGTTTCATGCTTCAGACGGTGCAGCCACTGCAATGTGGATTTTCCAAGGTGCCTCGGCAGCAGGTGTAGACCCCTCAGCACCGCACCAACCACCATCCTCCAAAGACGAGACCCTTCAACCTTCAGATGGAAGTTCCTCCCACTGACAGCAGAAACAAGAATCTTACTTTTTCAGGTTTTAGCTTTGAAAGACATTTTTATGGCAGCTGAAACACTAATCCAGCTGCTAACCCCCATGTTTGGACACAGACCACCAGTCCATGTGTCAGGTTGTACTGGATTACAGTGTCAGCAGGAGCAGGATCAATGCTGACCCTGACCTGACATCCTTCCAGGCTTTTAACAGCTTCCTGGACTCTGCCATCAGAAGTGTATCCATATGTGGTGAAAGCAGTGGTGGTATAATTAGGTAACTGCTAATTATCGAAGCTGATGTTTTCATTAGTAGATTAGCTTTCCAGGTAACTTTGAAAACCATCAGGGGACCAATTAGCTTCCGATAAATTTAGTTCCAATAGCTTTTAGACTGCTAACATATCTGTTACATGTTTTGTAGCAGACAGACAGCCATGAATGGTAGAGCTCAATCCTCTGCAGACAGAGGATAGAGCTGACTACCAGAGAGAAAGGAAGAGGGAGGGAAGAAAAAAAAAATTCTATTCACACCATACACACCTGCTGGTCTTTACACTGGAGTGTTGTACAGGCAGACAGTTTTGACTTATGGTTATACTTTTAAACAAATGCGGACAAGTTATTGTAATTAATGTCACGTCTGTCATTTTACAAAGTGAAAATATCAGCTATATGATTTAGTTTTAAAGTAATGCACTAATTTTGAAGGTTTTAGCATTTAGACACACATGCCGCATTGCATTATGGGTACATTCGTTTCCTGACATCAGTGGTTGCAGTGTTCATGGCAGTGTGAGCAGCCACGCATTCTCTAAAAGCGATAAATCACTTAAACAGAATTTTCAGTTTTCAAATTGCCTTTTTTTTTTTTTTTTACAAATGAAAACAATGACATATTTACAAATACAGATTTATTCGTAAAACCCACCACATGTTTCAGTAACTGTGTTTTTCCTACCTCCTTTCTCTCTGGTCACCAGGTGTCTTTTGCTGAGAGATGGCTGATCTGAGACAGAAGTGCTGATTTGTTGTTGTCAGTAGCTGCTGTGTACTGGTGTCAGTACTGAAAGTTATCGATTTAGCTTTTATCTGTAACTTCTGCAATTTTTTAGGATTTATTGGTTTATCTTTATAATAATTAGCTTCAGTTAGCGGATTAAAGCTAACTTTTTGGTTAGCTGTGCCACCACTGGCTGAAAGTGACATTCACCTATCTCATCGGTGACGTTCATGTTTCTGGGTCCTCAGCCTTTGACATCCAGAGACATCTGGGAAGAGCTTATGGATATCATGAGGTCAGAGCGATGTTTGGTGATGCTGAGATCTTTACAGAAGAAAAACAGTCTTCAGGGTCTTGGTGGTTCCTGTTTTACTGTACAGTTGAGAAACTTGGAGGCTAGCCAGTAACCTAAAGCAATAACTGGATGTCTTTGGTACCAGATCTCTTTGGAGGTTCCTTGGGTTCCACTGGAATGACTTTGTACCAAACGTGTGGTTACTTAGTGAGACTAAGATGAGGAGGATCACTGACATTGTGAGGGAGTGTCAGCCGTGACAGCACCCTGCTCAGAGTGCCGCTCTCATTGGACCCACATCTCTGCTATTATGGAATTGTGGAATAACTCGCGCCCACAGATTGAGCTCACCGGACTACTTTCTCCGCCCTGCTCAGCGTGCCGCTCTCGTTGTAGTGACACCACACAGCCGTGTCTCTTTGTCCCAGATTGATCTCTTTCAGTGCAGCTTCTTGTTCTGACTTTAACACCAAGTTAACACCCAAGTCTTTCATCACCAACTGTAAATGTCGTCAAAACATTCCAGTGGTGTCGTTCTGATCTCTTCCGCATCAAACTCCATTGTGTCGATGTTTACAATGTGCTTACAAGGTGAAGTTGCTCATAAACTTTTAAGTTTCTTAAATATTTATTACGGCCACTCTTAAAACTTCAGTTCTCTTTATAATTTTATTACTGGTAAACTTTAGAATTGATTTAGATGAAATATACTCATTATCTCACAGGAATAGATCACAATGATCTGGGAACTACTTTTTGCGTAGGCATTCATCAAGCACGCTGGCCGCGGGTGCACACTAACACAGAATACCCAGAAACTGGAAAGTTGTTCGGCCATAACGAGAGCATCCACTTTTAGCTTGTCATAAGCTAAGCTAGTGGCGCTCGTGAGAGTATGCCGTGACAGTTCAGTCACATGGCGCGTTTCTTTGTCCATCATCCTGCACGCAGGTGCCTGTGTGTTGAGGACTATAGTAGCTGGAGACATGCACATGCTTCATCTGGCTGCTGGAAGATAGTTACTTTTGAGAGGTGTGTTTGTCTGCCTGGGATGGTGGCTCCAAGGGATCATGGACCGTGGCACCGGCACATGGTCCCAGGTTTGACCTCCTGTAGCTGCTCGGGTCCTCAACACAGAGGCACCTGCGTGCTTGGATCATGTCCAGTGATCCTCCTCCTCTTGGTCTGCATAAGTAGCAGCTCGTTGGATATGAAGTCATTCCCGTGGATCCAGTGATTACCTGGTAATCTGGTAATCTATACCTAGTTATGAACCTCAAACTGAAGGTTCATGAAGCTTCTGAAGCATCCAATGGGAAAGACCATGAGAGTAGTGCAAAACACCAACTGGTCCTCACAAAGATCAGACTCAGATGGATATAAGTGTGCAGACACACACAGACTGTCCCCGTGTGTATCAGTGCGTCGCGATGAATCTCTCTCTCTCTCTCTCTCTCTCTCTCTCTCTCTCTCTCTCTCTCTCTCTCTCTCTCTCTCTCTCTCTCTCTCTCTCTCTCTCTCTCTCTCTCTCTCTCTCTCTCTCTCTCTCTCTCTCTCTGAATTCTAATTAGGATTAACTCTGTTTCTCTGCTAACGCTGATGGCGGCTTTAGCGTCTCACAGGAGGAAGAGTCACGGCTGGAACCTGCGATAGAGGAGGAAATGGTGAGGCCTGATTAGCTCATTTCACACGTATGAGTGCAGCGTTTATAGTGGCAGAAACTAATTAGCAGGTTGTCTGAGTCGTTGAGTGCACGAGCACCAGCTCACCGCCTCGGAATTTTTGCACTTCGAGATATTTGTTTGTCTACTGGAATGATGGCCGCTCATGTTGACATCATGAAGAAATGAGTCTGACGGCTCGGGAAGAAAAAAGAAGAAAAAATTAAACCACAACAGGCTTATTGATTCCATAGGGCTGTGATGCTCTGGTTAGCCGTGACGATCCTGTTTTTAGCTAGCTAACTGCTAACATGACCTGCTAATGTTGGCTGTAAATTGACAGCTCAGTCATTCTTTCATTTTCTGGTAGTTGTCCGGGTCATGTGACAGCAGATCAAGCAGCTCATCCCACACTTCCCTATTCTCAGCCAAGTCCTGTATCTCTTCCTTGGGGATCCCAGTTGTAATTTCGTTACTGTAGGATGGCGTATTCGTACATTAACCGTGTTCATGTGATCACTCTCTGTTGTAAGATGGCTACATGAATGACACATTTGCTCCAGAACTGGCCTCGTTGATCATTGCTGTCTGAAAAACTTGATTCACTTTAGCTGTATTCAGGAATCATAGCAGCAACAAACGGATTATTTAACTGCAGAGTTGTCTGGATTTAAACACGTACCAACTTTATAATCTTCCACAAGTGCCAGATTGTTCTGCTTTAATATAAACGCTGTGCAAAATGTCTCAGTGAAGTAAAGTATTGTCCATGTGATTAATGTTGAAAACTAACCGTGCACGTCACGTCACCTTTTTTTTTTTTTTTTTTTTGCTGCCAAGATGAAAAAGTGCCAGACATCAGCAGACAAGGGACACATTTAACAAACGTCTGAAGGTTAAGGAAAAAAACAAAACAAAACCACTCACAGACCGGAAATTTATTCTTTGTGAGGAAGTCAGACATTTTATTGAAATAGACAGTCTGAGAAACGTAATATTTGGCCAAATTTGTGCACATGCCCACCTCCACTTCAGAGTTTCACATGGAACGTTCAGGGCATGTGTGTGTTTGTCGGGTTCTCATTCTCACCAGGATTTTTCACAGCATAGGGGAGAACTCGGTGTGGTGTAGCCACGCGGTGTGAGCTGAGTATTATAGGAGGGTTTTACTTTTATAACCATCTGAAACACTATTTACTGCATTTTTAGGGCTAAATTTTGTGAAGTAAAGCTGTAGATTTTTTAATCTTTTTTTTACAGCCTTACTTTAAATCCAAAAGAAACGAGGCATCAGGTGAAAACAGAAGAGTGTAGACGTGTGTGTTCGAGGAACAGTAGAACTGCTCATTTACACACAGCAGTTTACTAAAGAAAATCCTTACAAATGTGGTTTTTTAACCTCAATCTTCTGATTACTTTACATTTTGAAGTAAAAAAAGTTTCTTACATTACAAAACTTAGTTTAAAAGTAAAAAAGACAAAAGAAAAGAAAAGGGAGTCTTTAAAAATCTTTCTTCTTCTGTAAATTAAACCCATAACTTATCTGGTTAAATCACAGCGTAGTGGATCCACATCACAGCATAAGGGCCCCCTGCGCTCAACTGACTGGCGAGAACCCTGGTGTGTGTGTGTGTGTGTGTGTGTGTGTGTGTGTGTGTGTGTGTGTGTGTGTGTGTGTGTGTGTGTGTGTGTGTGTGTGTGTGTGTGTGTGTGTGTGTGTCATAAACATCTTCTTACTGTGGCACTGAAGATGTTCTTGGTTCTTCTCAGTCATCTGATAATTGTCAGTCAGCAGCAGGAAGAGTTATGTTTACTCATTTGGAAGATTAAAAGCAAACACACACACACATGCCGACCCCGAGGGTATCATGGCGAGTGTTAAGCACCAGCAGACGTCTGATTGGAGCAGAAGGACGGTGTTCTGTGAGCTCATTCACTTAATGGTGCACTAAAAGCGGCACTTAGATTTCCCAGCACGTGTCAACGTGACGGCCGCCGTTCATCATGCTGCTGCTGTACTTTATTAACCGCTATCACATCTCACTGTTAGGAAGAAGAAAATCATCTTAATGGCTTTTCCTCCCCATCTGGTAAACATTATTTTACATTCAGCACTGAGGTCTCATTTCAACCTTTGTCTCTTTGTTCCTGCTTCTGCTTTCAGTCAAAACTGAACTTAAATGAAGTGATTCAGAACTCCAAAAACTATTACAGCCCAGAGATGTTTTTTAATCAATACACCAAAATAAAAGCAGCATCATCATTATAGAGCAAAGTTTGTGATTTAAAAAGAGGCTGATACAGTTAGTAAAAAGGTGCAGATGAGAAAAAAATTAGGTTTGGTGATGATGTTGGACCTTGTTTAGAATTCAGAGATGGATCTGCATTCACACATAGACTCAGGAAGTTTGTGTATGTATTGTAGAAACTGCGATGGATGAAAAAAGAAGAAACGATTTCCTATTTTGACAATGCATTGGCATGTCATTTATTTCTCTTCTGGTTTACACAACACACAGACTTTATAGAACAGCCCGGTCCCGCCCATTACCTATGCAGGGGTCCTGATGTGGTTCGCACATCTCGGCATATTATCACATGGAAAATAGAGAACACAGGTGACGACACTTGGTATTGGTATGGTGAATTATATCCATTACGTGTTGTGTCCATCTCTCTCTCTCTCTCTCTCTCTCTCTCTCTCTCTCTCTCTCTCTCTCTCTCTCTCTCTCTCTCTCTCTCTCTCTCTCTCTCTCTCTCTCTCTCTCTCTCTCTCTCTCTCTCTCTCTCTCTCTCTCTCTCTCTCTCTCTCTCTCTCTCTCTCTCTCTCTCTCTCTCTATATCTATATATATATATATATATATATATATATATATATATATATATATATATATATATATATATATATATATATATATATATATATATATATATATATATATATATATATATAAACACACACTGGCAGAACCAGATGCAGGACAGAACACTCCATCACATGCATCTAAGTCCTCCACAGTGAGTACTAGTGGCTTCTGTGAGCAGAGCTGTTAACATCTTTCCCTGGATGTAATTTCATCTGTGCGCTGTAATGCACATTAATGGATGCATGTTGTCCATCAGTCAGATTGATTACAGCTGTATGTGCTGTGGCGCTCTGAACCTCGCCGTCATCACAGCTCAGAGTGTTGGTTTAACACCAGGAGGCCGTTGTGCCGTTTGTTGGTCACTTGTTTCCCCGCTTTTTTTTTTTTTTTTTTTTTACTGATGGTTTTGAGTTGAACATTTTCCCTCAGAGACCAGCTGCTGGAAACAGATATGTAATAAAACTCACACGTGGTCTAATGTCATAACCAGATGAGTGTTCAGAGTCGTGTCGTGTCACGTTAAAGCTCAGCATGGACAGACGGATAAAAAAAAACACGGTATCACTCCTTTGTAGCCCTCAGTCACCTCCACGTCTTCTGCCAGAAAACAAGAAAGCAGTAACTGGGTGGAATTTTAGGTATGTGGTTTAGGAAAGTGGGCAGGGCTGTTAGCTTGCAGTCATAATGGCGTCTTCGAGATTGGTGTTGTGGCTGCTGTGGAGCTAATAAATAAATATATAACATCACAAACATGAATTTCGGGCATAGTTGTTTAGTGGTAAGCACTGATGGGATCACTTCCTGGTCTTTCTGTGTGGAGATTGCATGTTCTCCCTGTGTCTGTGTGGGTTTTCCTCCAGACACTCCGGTTTACACTGCCCCTAGTGGTTGGATTGTAAATGGAATTAGGACAGTTAAATGCAGAGGATACATTTTGTTGTATGTATGTACAATGACAACAAAGGAAATATATGTATGTATGTGTGTGTGTGTGTGTGTGTGTAAAATTGTATAAAAGTAGCAGTGCGCACTGCTGAGTGCAGCCAGGCTAAGTGACAGCACTCCAGGCTGACTGATGTGATTACGCGCACTTGCCCACTGCAGATGGACCATCGCTCGCTTTGCTTCAATAGATAGACTCCATTAGGTCCATTAGTGTCTTTCCACAGAGAGACGAAGCATCAGACGAGCTCATTTTGCTGCTGATGACACGGATATCACACGCGGACCCACCATGTGCGCAGCAGACAGACACTGCAACCTGCTACACATCCATCCAAAGAAAACAAGTGTTCTTTTTTTTTTTTTTTTTTGCTGACAATACTCTAAATCGTACGCTAACAGCAGGCCTCATTTCTGCTTGTTCTGCTAGTCCTCTGTGTATTTTTGAGTGGAGGTGGAACATGCTGGAACATGTTATTGAACTCCTCCAACCAACAGAGGGCAGAATTGCAATGATGGAAACAGTCTGGCAAGCTGAGAACTTTTCCTTTTACTGAAGGAGATAATTACACGAACGTTACGTTACCAAAAGTAATAAATATGTGGTCTGTCCATAAAGTATTGTACCTTTTTATCTTTTTCAAAAAGTATATGGATTTCATTCATATGTTTTTACATCAGACATGCTTGAACCCTCGTGCGCATGCGTGAGTTTTTCCACGCCTGTCGGTGACGTCATTCGCCTGTGAGCACGCCTTGTGGAAGGAGTGGTCCCGCCCCCTCGTCAGATTTTCATTGTCTGGAAATGGCGGAATGAAAAGGACTTTTTTTCCATCAGAATTTTTCAGAAGCTGTTAGAGACTGGCACCTAGAAACCATTCGAAAAATTTATCTGGCTTTCAGTGAAAATTTTACGGGCTTCACAGAGAATAAGGACTTTAACAACAGCTTTAAGGACGGTCGGTGCGCATCTGATGTGACATTCACGCTTTCAGCATCAATCTCACTGTGTCGTACCAAAATAAAAATTTATCCCGTTAATTTTCTGCTGATGACTAGATTAGACCAGACCACAGCGTGTTGTTTCTTAATGAAGAGAGGAACTTAAGGCGCACACCTGAAACAGCTGTTAACATCTGCTGACAGCATTATGACTGCCCTGTTCTCTCAGCTCGACCTTTATTTCTAGAGCACGTTTAAAACGACAGCAGTTGACCAAAGTGCTGCACATAATTAAAAAATGGGCACCAAGTTACCCCCAATCATAAGTAAATGAATTAAAAATAACAATAACATTACAACAGGCAATAAAACAGATAAAAGACAAAGTAAAATAAAGAGCAAAAAGTAGTAGGAAATAATTTAATTTGATTCCATTTTATTTATATAGTGCCAAATCACAACAAAGCCGCCTCAGGTGAAACGCATTAGTAAGGTGTAACCTTACCAACCCCCAGAGCAAGCACAGAGGCGACAGTGGTAAGGAAAAACATCCTCTAATGATATTGAGGAAGAAACCTCAAGCAGACCAGACTCGGAGGGGTGACCCTCAGCTTGGGCCATGCTACCGAAAGACTACAAATAAGGTAAAATTTGTCAGCATTAAGCAACAGGAAAACAGAAGAAATTCTAAAGTGAAACAGAGATGTAATCGCTCATTTAGGAAACACCAGAGAAAAGGAATAGGTTTTAAAGAGGCTTTAGAAGTGTCTAGGGACAGGGATGATCTAATATTAAAGAGGAGACTATTCCTGAGCCTGGGGGCAGCCGCTGCAAAGGCTCTGTCACCTCTCATCTTTAATCTGGTTTTAGGCACCTCCAGCAACAGTTGGTCAGAAGACCTTAAGGCTCTGGTTGGGGTGTAAGGAAAAAGAAGCTCCGAAAGATACACTGGGGCCATTCAGGGCTTTAAAAACAATTAAAAGAAGTTTAAAATCAACCCGGTAACTGACCAGAAGCCAGTGAAGTGTTGCCAAGACCGGCGTAATGTGGTCAAACTTTTTCTTTTCCAAAGGAATATGAGCAGCAGTGTTCTGAATAAACTGGAGGCGGTTTAGAGACATCTGATCCAAGCCAACGTACAGAGAGTCACAATAATCTAATCTACTTGTGATGAAGGCTTGGATAACCATCTCAAGGTCAATCCTAGAGAAATATGGCTTGGACTTGGCTAGGAGATGGAGTTGGAAGAAACTTGTTCTAGCAACAGCACTAATCTGCTTATCAAATTTAAAATGGCTGTCAAAAATCACTCCAAGGTTCTTCTGATCGTTGATTCAGTGAAAACCTGTCATCTGATACATCAGCTGCATGTGAAGAGTTCAGAGAGAATTTGAGAAAACCTTCAAAGCTTGTTTCTGAGTCCGTCACTTTTTTGACTCCAGACTTCAAGTGGTTGCATACTCGGTAATTTAAAGGATACGTTAATGTCCTGTTTAGCAAGTAGTCATGATTTTATGTCTATCCGCACTAAAAAACATGCTCACTGATGTATTTTATAGCTAAATTATTACTGATGGAGAAACCAAAGCGCTTTGAACCACTGAATCAGTATGAAGCAATTGTGTTGAAATGGTTCAGTGTTTAGAAGCATTTGATACAATTAAGTATGGTGACATCTACTGGCCAGTCTTTAACATAGCACTTGCATGGAACAATTAAACAGTTTTATGTGCATCTTGAAATTTTGACTTTAGTTTTGTTTAAAGACATTAGCAATATACTTGTGTTATAATTTGATTGTGCCATCATAAAATACTGTCTGTAATAGAGATTTGGGGACTGCAAAAGGTTTTTATTTTAAAATAAGGTGATTTCAGTGGTGTTAGGCTTGAGACTGTTCCTCCTCTCCAATTTTGGAGAGAAGACTCACATGGCACTGGAGTTGGTGTCATATGAAGACAGATTTTGTCCATCTTGTAAAGAGTTGGATAAAGAGCTGCCTCCCTATCTCTCCTTGCAAATTCACTGCAGAAAATGGTTCTGGGGAGCATTAACATGGCTAAAACTCTTCAGCTTCAGTTCCCCCAGCCAAGGCTTTCTTGACCCCCAGCCAGTTTTTAGCATTTTCTTTATTTGTCGCTCACATGCCTGTAGATGACCTTTCTGAAATATTTCAGAAAAAGGAAAGAGGCAGGAAAGAAGAAGAATCAAGCAAAGTTTCCCTTCTATTATTTATTTCTAGTGTCTATTATTTTTTATTTGTAAACGAGAATGTTAAAAAAAAAATTAGGGTTAGGGTTATCAAAAATTTTCGGCGCACACTATGTGCATGCAGAGTCTCACTCCAGCCAAAGTCTCAAAGTTGTAAACGCTGCTGTTGTTCATTAACAGAACACTGGAATATGAGGTATGGAGTTGGTGAATTTTGTGGGACTTTCATCTGTATTTTGAACATATACTTCAGATCAAAGAGAGAACTCTGGTGGAAAAAGTAAAAAAAAAAAAATAAAATAAAATAAAATCTGATAAGGTCGTTGTCGGTGGTGTGAGTGGGGATCCAGCCCTAATGGTCAGAGCGGTTCCACATCAAAGAGAAACAGCATCACAAAGCTGTGTTCAAAGGAACAACACCAGAAGTGAAAAGATTAAAGACGGGAGTGACTGCAACCCTCAGGAGAATTGTCATCAGAAATGCTGTTTGGAACTCTGCAACAGTGAAAGAGCGCCACGCCGCAAACGCTTCAAAGTCTCAGCTGAACGGTTACAGCTACTGCTGAGGAGGGAAAAAAAAAACAAAATCCTCTGCTCCACTGTACAGTAACATCACTTACACGCAGCCACACCCACCTCATGGGCTCGCCATGTTTAGTTGATGTCAGGTTAGCAGCGTTAAACATATCAAGAATTAAAGTCAATCCATTCAGAATAAATCACCACACAACGAGGTGACAGGAGAGTAACTTTTATCATGTTTGGGACGATGTGCATAACATATCATCATTCTTAATCAACGGGATTCTGCAAATACTGCAGATTTGTATTGCAATTTCTCTTTACTTTGTATAATAGCAGACCATGGGAAAAGTTGAATAGTATGCCTGTAGAGAGTCTGCATCATAACCTATTTACAAAAACCATACACATCACCTCTGAGGTTTTTTTTTTTTTTTTTTTTTTTTCTTTTGTCAAAAGCAGCATGCTGGATATTTGGGATTTTAATATGTAAAATGTTGTAAAGTGTATCTTTCACAACTTTATATTAGGCTGCACAAAAAGTAGAGCCTGACAGAGGTGATTTGTTGGCCATATCTGTATCAGCGTTATTTTTACTCATATGCAAACTTTTTTTTTTACAGAATAAACAATGCAGTTAGCTGTTGGAAATGGTGTCATTGCCTAAATTGCCCAGCAGAGGGAGCGCCAACAAAATGGTTTAAAATGCTGCCAAAAATGGCTAGGACCTCATGACCCGTTGGTCACATTACTACAGGAGACGATGGCAGCATGATCAGCTGCTGTTCATTTTCAGTCACAGCGGGTGTTTTACAGCCACAAGGAACATGTGGTTGCTATGCTGACAGCTAGGCAGGGCCAAAACTCATGAGACGCCTGTTTTATGCAAATGCTGAGTGATGCGCCAAGGCCACTGTGAGTCCGAGTGAAGGCGGCATGACGTACGTTGGTTATTGGTTTTATTTTCAGTTGTTTATAATAAAGTTTATGTTTAAGCCATTACATTTTCAAGGGTTTGATAACAACATGTTAGGAATTATTGCCAATTTTATGTATATATCTGCAAAGATATCAGTTATAGTAATTTTTTTTCCTCCCTAATATTTATATTGGTCTCCAAAAATCAATCAGTTGAGCTCTAAGAAAAAGTGATTTAAAAAAAAAAAAGAGTAGCTTGGCATATCATGATATTAGGCAGAAGAACTGTTCTTGATAAATACAGATCAGAATATAACTTTGAGTCAGACAAAAACAAACATGCTGCATCTGTGGCTCATTCAGGCTACCTTTAGCCTTTAGCTGTCATAGCTGTAAAATGTCAGTTAATTTTATTTAAAGAAATACAAATAACAGACAGCTTAATTTTCAGTTCGTTATAAGACAATAGAAAAAGAAAATTGTTTTCTGGTTAGTGTTTCTGCTCACTGGCCCAGCACGCAGCTGGCTCATAATGATTGAATGAATGAATGAAATCTTTATTGTCATGAGGTACAAGGAAACTTTGTCAGTTAAATATAAACATTATAACCTGCTGATACGTGTTGAGTGGACGTGTCTGGTGATTTTACATGACTGGCTGATTAAAAATTTGAGGTACATGTTCTGTCATATAAGTGCAAGTTTTTTTTCTACATTATAATTTTTTTAGTCCCAGCTGAATGTCATTTCTTTGATGTCTGTGCAGCTCTTTCACTTTTATCATTTAAAAAAAGCTTACTGTTTTTCAGACTGACCTGTTTGTGCATTTTTTGTCCAAATATTCAATCTGACGTTCAGATCAGCAGAATGTTGTGCGACATGAGCTCAGAGCTTTGAAAAGGGTTTTTTTATATATATATTTTTTATCTTGTCCTGTCTGTTCTGCTGAATCAATGACACTCTGCTGCCCTCTGGTGGGGCTGTGGGTTCATATTTTTGTTGTAAATGGTGTGTGTCAATGTGGGTGGCACTGTCTCGTTTGTCAAATGATGACGGCACAGTGACACCTGGTGGTCAGACTGCAGTATTGCGTTCTTCTGACATGAATAAACTGTTCAGATTCTTCACTCTGTTCTTATCATAATTATAAACAAAATGTGTTTTAAGCAGAACATGAACCCAGTGTTTAATGAAGGTTAACTTAAAAAAGGTAAAGCGAGAACAGCTTTACCAGAACACAAACATCATTAAAAAAAAAAACACCTTTGGTCCTGTAAGTCCCTTTAAAGGACCTTTGATCACATCTGCCCTCAGTCACGTGGCCTTACAGTGGCAACGCAAAAGTACTTTAACAGAAATGATCAAATATGTGAATAAAAAGATTTTTAGTTCTGCACTTTGACCTTTGAGGTTGACTGGCAGTGACCGTGACCTCAGTGAGCTACGTTTTCCTCAAAATGATCTAAATGTGGAAAAAAAGACACATTTCAACTTGACCTGTGACCTTGAACTCATGTCTCAGATGGTGTAATGCGTTCATAAACAAAGTCAAAGGAGTAATTTCAGAAATCCTGAAAACACCATGTTAGAAATTTAAAAATATTAGTTTAAAAACTTCTGGCCTTATTCCAAAATGGAGTAAATTAATTTTTTTCCCCTCAAAATTCTACTTTCAACACCTCATGATGACAACATGAAAAAGAATGTATGTTTGTATGTTTTCACCCATTTGTTTATTTTTCTGTCCGTCTGTGAACAATCAAGCCCACAGTTTTTCATATATTGCTATGAAAATTTTACTGGAGATTCATATCCCAATAAGCAAGAACTGATTCATTTTTTTTTCAAGATCAAAGGGCAAAGTCAGGAAAATCTTGGAAAATCTTTAACAGTGAGAAAATATAAAAAAATTCATAACTGTCAAAAAACATCAAATTTCTTTATATTTGAGTGTTGTGTAGGATATCTTTTATCAACTGACAAAGTTTGATCTGGATCTGATATTCACACCTTTTGCTCAATACTTTGTTAATGCACCTTTGGCAGCAATTACAACCTCAAGTATTCTTGAATATGATTCCACAAGCTTGGTGCACCTATTGTGTGATTTATTACTATTTATTTATTGTTTGTTTTGTTTTTTAAAATAAATTTGCAAAAATCTAAAAAAAAGTTTACACTGTCATTGAGGGTATTGTGTGTAGAATTGTGTGCGGGGGGGGGGGGGATTTTGGCCATTTTGGAATCAGGCTAAACATAAAAAAGTGGAAAAAGTGCAGAGCTGTGAATACTTTATGGATGAACTGTACTAAAGAACTTTCTTTTTAACTTAGTAGGTTTAAATTTAATTTCTTGATTTTAAAAACAATCACAAAATCAGTCGGTCATGAATTGATAAATGTAGAATAGTTTGTACAAAATTAATCAGTTTTATGGATAAATGATGGTTACGTATATAAGTGATATTTATTGTAGTTTTTAATACTTAGTGCTCCTTTTTTGTAAACTATTTTACATTTAGATTTTCACTGTTTTTGCAGCATCTTTACTTTGGGACCTTTTTGAAATCATGCCTAAGATATATGCACAATACCACATATCTCTGTTGTCATGGTGAAGATTCACATAACCAGCTAATTTTTGTTTTATTACTGTGTTAATTATTGCAGCCGGTCTGCTCTGTGTCAGTCGGATCCCGTCAGATCTTAGAAGCTAAGCAGTGCAGGATCTGGTTAGTACTTGGATGGGAGACCTCTTTGGAACGCCAGCGGCTGTGTGTGTTTCTCCAGGTAACACTGGAGTTGCGTCAGGCAGGGCATCTGGCGTAAAACCTGTGCTAAATACCGATGCGGTACTGGCTGTATCCGCTGTGGCGACCCCGAACAATACGGGAGCAGCCGAATGGACGACAACTGTGCTAATTATTATTTCTACATAAACACAGGTTTTTTTTTTCCCAAACAAAGAAAATAAATACACTTCAAACTACAACTACTTTAATATGTAAAAAGCGGTAGAAAAATAATGAGCTCTTTAATTTTAACTTTGTGTAAAAATCTGTTTTTGTTTGTTTGGGTCATGTTTCAAAGTTGTGACTGAAAATGTCTGTTTGTTTGTGTCTTTCAGAAGGAGCTGAGTCTTCCCAGAAGAGGCAGTTTGTAAGTACCCATCATCCTCTGTCTGCTGTCCATCTGAGAGCACCGCCCACAACTTTACTGTCGCGGTGCAGAGCAATGAACCAAACGCAGGTCTGAATGTACAGTTCCAGTTTCTGGAGCTGCTCTTTGTGGCTTTCGGCTCACAGGACACAGTGTTCTTCCTCAGCATCCAGAAGTTAAGATAACTCAAAAACAGCAAATTCTATCCTCTTGTAACTCACCAAATTAAAAGACCGTGTAATGAGGATGAACTGATTAGATGTTGGGTTATCTTTGATGCACCAGATAAATAAAAAAAAAGAAGTGATTTTTCTTTTTTTTATGTAATGTCTCACAGGCGTGTGTCTGCCACCCACTGGATGGTTTGTGGATGTGTGATTGATGATGAATTAGGAGCAGGTGTGGTTGTCAGAGAGACAGAACAGTGAACGGTAACCTCAGTTAGGTTTGGAAGCTCTTGAACAGGATTGTTCCTCCACACAGCACTGCAGAAAGGATTTCATGTGGATTTAGCTTCTGCCTTCTCTCACTCGCTCTCTGTCTCTCTCTCAAATTTTGTGGTTTTGACATGTAGTTTGAAATTAGTTTGTTCTGTTTCCAAAACCTCAGACTACCTGTAGATAAACAAACAGGAATAAAGTACATGTTCTGGAATAGTGGCTCAGGTGTAGCGTGAGTGACATCCAGCTGTAGCAGCACTTGTTTGAGCTCCTTTCTCCATGACCTCCTGCTGACCTCCTGACATTAAGGACAGACCCTTTGAAACAGATGTGAATGTTCTTTTAAACATCATACTTTTGTGGATGGTCGTATGAGGCTGTGTTTAAAGGTGTGATGTACAAAGAGTTGCACTTGTGTTTATATGAAAATAAAAGGATTCCTATAAAACAGGTTATTGGAAGAGACTCAGACAAAATTAAACAGAACATTTAGAATATTTAAATCCTCAGTACCACCACCTCCTGAACACAGTTTATTTAACCTTGAACTAACAGCAAATATAGATTATATTTTGTTTCATACTTGCTGAAACATTGTACAGATAGTGGGAAATTTGTTGGTGTTAGTAAAAAACAGATTTTAGCTCATGTTGCCTCAGTGTTGTCAAGTTAAACTCGGTCACAAGGAACACTGCCAGCATGCCTTTCACAGTAAAAGTATTTGCTGGGATGTTGACATTAAACATTTTATTGTGAAACGGTGCGAGTAACATGAACTCATGTTGTTTAACTTTGCAACCAGTAACTTCAGCAAGCTGCGCCATCTTGGAAATACAATATGTTCATAATAAAGGATGAACATCATCGTGATATGCACAAACCATAGAAAGCTGAGGTTGATCTTTCAAATAGAGAGATCTGCGAGCCACAGACACACACTCACACAGACGCTTCTGGCTTTATAGATAGATATTGATAAATGTTAGAGACTAATAATCTCCAGTGGAATATGACTTCTGGTTGATCAGCGAGCAGGCACTTGTGCTGTTAAGATCATCTTAAGGTAGCGGCGAGATTGGAAACAAGTACCAGTGCAGGTAAACAGTAATACCCCCGTCACACATAGCCGGAATCATGCAGAATGGCGTCAGAATGATGAATCGCGCACATCCGAAAAGTTTCGGGTTTCAGTTCCAAAACATTGACAGCCATCTGCGAGAGTCCACACAGTTGGTCAAAATCGGCCGGTGGCCCCGAGTGTGATGCACATGTTCAAAACCTTCTGGGCGTGGAGATGGGACATCTGACGGCGGTCCATGTACAGTCTGAGGACCATCTGACTGCAAACTACATATGCTGATGGCAGCAAAATGGGATCCAATTTCAATTCAATTGTAAAGATTTTGGCGCCAAATGACACCAGAAACTGAAATGTCGGAGTAGTGGTAATTTGAGTGGACATGCATGTTTGGGTGTAAATAGTGTTTAAATAGACATTACAATAAACAAGCGGACAGTAAACAACAAGCGGCCTCACCAGAGTCTGCCATCCCGGTTCACAGCAGCTTCGCAGTTCCATCTCGTCCCACAGTTCTTCGGTGGCCAGCAACCCAGCAGCCCAGGCACGCGAGAGTACCGCGGCAGCGTCAGAGGTCCAGCTCAGCCTCGCGGCAGTGTCACAGATCCATTCAGGCCCGCAGTTCCTCGGAGGCCGTAAACCAAGCCCCGCGGCGGAGCCAGATTCCCAGCCCATCCCTCGTCGCCATCGGAGACCCAGTTCAGTCCGCAGCAGCACCGGAGTTCACCAAACAGGCCCACGAGCACCAAGAAGCGCGGAGCCACCGAGGCCTCGAGCCATCAGCGCGTGTTCACCTGGCTATGGGTCCGAAGAAGGCACTGACGGCTGAGGAGGGCAGTGACATCAAGAAGTCTCTGGACTTTTTGTCTGAGGAGATTTCTGTTGTAAAAATGCAGCAGAAATCCATCATGGACCTGGTGGAGGAGGTGAAGGCTCTCCGGATCCAGAACGCCGAGAAGGACCTGCGTCTGGTGCACCTGGAGAACCGTGTCGCGGAGTTAGAACAATACACCAGGATGAATGACGTCATTATCACCGGGCTCCGTATCAAACCCCAGTCATACGCACAGGCGGTGAACGACGACAGCGGGGGGAGCTCAGTGAACAGGATGTCAGCTCTGTGGAACAACAGGTGGTTGACTTCCTACAATCCAAAGGAATTGAAATGGATTTCAATAATATTGAAGCGTGCCACCCACTGCCCCGGAGAGATAACAGCGATAAACGAGCTGTTATCACGAAGTTCATCAACAGAAAACATAAAATCGCACTGTTAAAACAAGGAAGAAAACTGAAAGGATCGAACATATTCATCACTGAACATCTGACCAAACAAAACGGCGACATTGCCAGGAAAGCTCGCCTCTTAAAAAAACAGGGAAAAATTCAGCATACATGGACATCAAACTGTAAAATATTCATCAAATTGAACAAGACTCCAGAGCGAGCCAAAGTTATGGTCATCAGGAACATGGAGGAACTGGACAAATACGGATAATAAGGTATGATGACTCAAACATAACGCAGCACCATGACGCAGACTGGAAGAACTTATTCATCTACATCATCTACATCTGGAGACAAGAGGGACAGAATTCAAAGAATTGTTGATAATGAAGAACGGGAAATGAGAACATTTAAATACACGGATCATAATTTACTGGACTTGGAGCACGATATAGAGCTGGGCAATCATTTTTTCTCAAACATCAATGACAGCTGTTGCTATTACACAGATGAACAGTTCACTCAGACCATTAAAATAGATAATAAATTATCAATAATTCATTTCAACAGCAGAAGTCTGTATGCAAACTTTAATAACACCAAGGAATATTTAAGTCAGTTTAAAAAACCGTTCAATATAATTGCTATATCAGAAACGTGGATCAACGCAGATAAAGGAATGGATTTTGAACTGGATGAATATGAATTTAACTGTGTAAACAGAAAGAATAAGGGTGGAGGAGGAGTGGCTGTGTATGTGGATAAGAGCATGGATTATAAAGTAGTAGAAAATATGACAGTTGTGTTTGATAACGTATTAGAATGTATAACTATTGAAATATGTGAAGGAAAAAATAAAAATGTAATAGTCAGCTGTATATATAGAGCACCAGGGTCAAGTATTGAAGCATTCACCGATTGGATGGGAGAAATGTTCTCAAAAACCAATCAAAAAGTTGTTTTCATTTGTGGTGACTTAAATATTGATCTGCTTAATCCAAACAGGCATAAAATAACAGATGAATTTATCCATACAATGTACAGCATGAGTTTATATCCAAAAATCACTAGGCCAAGTAGAATTACATCCCACTGTGCCACCTTCATCGATAATATATTCACCAATGATACTGAAAACAATACAGTGAGTGGATTACGAATCAATGACATCAGTGACCACTTACCAGTTATCATTGTTTATAATAGAAACCACTGGAGGAATCAGCCAGAGGAAAAACTAAAATACAGGCGAGAGCGGACAGAGGAAAAGATGAATACACTGAAGTATGATTTACGGGTGCAAAACTGGGAAGAGGTATACAGTGAAGGTGATGTTGATAGAGCATATGGAGCTTTTTAAAAAATATTTTCATCACTATATGAAAAAAATTGTCCAATAAAACAATACGGTAGAAAACAAAAATTCAAAGATTGGCCATGGATGACGAAAGGATTACAAAATGCATGTAAAAAGAAAAATACTCTACATAAAGAATTCATAACACTAAGGACTAAGGAGGCAGAAAATAGATATAAGAATTATAAAAATAAGTTAACTAATATTATAAGGGTATGTAGGAAGGAATACTATAGTAAGATATTATATAACAACAAAAATAATATCAAAGGAATATGGGATATATTAAATAGTATTATTAAAAATGGTACAAAACAGCAAAGCTATCCTCAATATTTCACTAATAACAATATTAGAAAGGAAAATATGGATGAGGTGGTTAATGGCTTTAATAATTTTTTTGTAAATGTTGGACCTAACTTGGCAGAAACAATTCCTGATTCATTATCTGAGGACTGGAATGATAATCTTATAGAGTGGAATCCCTGTTCAGTGTTCCTCACAGCAGTGGAAGAAAAAGAAATCATAGATATTGTTAACAATTGCAAATACAAAACATCTACTGATTTAAATGAAATTGACATGATAGTTGTAAAACAGGTCATTGAAGGGATTTCAGAACCATTAACATATATTTGTAATTTGTCATTTCAAACCGGCAAATTTCCCAATGAAATGAAAATAGACAAAGTTGTACCGCTGTATAAGACTGGGGATAGACACCACTTCACAAATTATAAGCCTGTCTCTTTGCTTTCACAATTTTCCAAAATATTAGAAAAATTATTCAACAATAGATTAGATAAATTTATAAACAAACATAAATTACTTATTGACAGTCAATATGGATTTAGAGCAAATAGTTCAACATCACTGGCATTAATAGAATCAGTTGAGGAGATCACAAATGCCATAGATCATAAATTACATTCAGTTGGAATATTCATAGACCTTAAAAAAGCTTTTGACACAATCAGTCACGATATATTAATCAATAAACTTGAACGGTATGGGCTCAGGGGATTAGTGTTGCACTGGGTGAGAAGTTATTTGAGTAACAGAAAACAATTTGTGAAGTTGGGGGAATATACATCATTGCTTGTGGTGTCCCACAGGGGTCAGTATTGGGTCCAAAACTCTTTTTACTTTATATAAATATTTTTAATGTGTCCAAGATATTAAAATTAGTATTATTTGCAGATGACACAAGTATTTTTTGTTCTGGGGGGATTTGCAGAAACTACTAAGGAACATCACTACAGAAATGGGAAAGCTGAAAATGTGATTTGACAAAAACAAATTATTAAACTTAAGTAAAACAAAATATATGTTATTTGGCAATTGTAATAAAGACATACAAGTCTTTACAAGTCAGTTACAAGTACAGGGGGTGGATATTGAAAGAGTATATGAAACTAAGTTTCTTGGGGTGATAATTGATGATAAAATAAACTGGAAGTCTCATATAAAACATATACAGAGCAAACTGTCAAGAAGCATTTCAGTTCTGAACAAAGTTAAATACATTCTGGACCACAACTCACTCCGCATTCTCTACTGCTCACTGATCTCACCATATTTACACTATTGTGCAGACGTCTGGGGCAATAATTATAAATGTACAATACAACCATTATTCATACTGCAGAAAAGAGCTATAGGAATAAATCATAATACTGGTTATAGAGACCACACAAATTTACTATTCTTAAAATCAAAAATTTTAAAATTTACTGATCTGGTTCATTTTCTCTCAGTTCAAATCGTGTATAAAGCAATAAACAATTTACTTCCTGGAAATATTAAAAACATGTGCTTTAATAGAGTAGGGGATTATAATCTGAGGGGGGAGTTTAACTTCAAACATCAGTGGGCACGTACAACATTAAAAGGTTTTTGTATTTCTGTTTGTGGAGTGAGGATGTGGAACAGACTCAGGGTGGAGCTCAAGCAATGTCCAAGCATGAACCAGTTTAAGCAGCGGTATAGGCACATGGTTTTTTCTAGGTATAAGGAGGAGGAAGGGTGTGGAAGGGTTAGGGTGTTTTGTTGATCATTGTTTAGTTGTGTGCACTTTGTTTTTCTGTCTTGTAAATATGTAGTTAAAATCACACGCATTGCATATGTATGTAGGTATGTGTATATATGTATGTATCTACACTAGAGATGTTTATGATGATGGGACTTGAGTGTGTGTTAAATGTGTTTGTATCATGGCCCAAGCAGAGGGTCACCCCTTAGAGTCTGGTCTGCTTGAGGTTTCTTCCTCAGTACATCGGAGGGAGTTTTTCCGTACCACTGTCACCTGTGTGCTTGCTCTGGGGGTTGGTAATGAGTATATATATGTATGTTTGTATGTATATAAGGGGTGAGCGTTTATAAGCTTTGCTTCTGCTCACCCCCTTTTGGTCACACATGTCACGGTGGAATTGTCTTGTGTATCAGTTTTTTTGTTACTGTTGAGTTTGTGTGCCAAATAAATTCATTCATTCATTCAATTTCAATTTATTTTCATTTATATTGTGCTAAACCACAACAGAGTTGCCTCAAGGCGCTTCACACAAGTAAGGTCTAACCTTACCAACCCCTTATAAAAAAAAATAAAAAAATTTAAAAAAAGTAATTCTGACATTTACTTTGATTTCTGGTTACTGCGGACAACAGTGAACCCAAGACATATATTTTTATTGTTTGTGTTTGTTTCCTGATCAGGTGATACACACACTGTGCTGCCAGTGAAGGTCAAAGGTCAGAGTTCAAAGTGCAGTAAGTCGTGTGTATGACAGCAGCTGAGCGTCCCTGAAGATGGATTCTGATCTATTTATAGTGTGTGTGTGCACCGAGCCGCCGCATTTGCAGCAGGGCTTTCACTCAAACCACCTGCTGTCCAATGCTGGATGTTTGTTTGATTTGATTTTTCTGACATTGACACTGAAAGAACATCTAATGGCTCGTTGTCACATAAAAATAATAAATTATTCACGTTTTTGGTTCTGACAGCCTGAACCTGTTAGTGACAGGTGCAGTGACTAATCACTTCATCAGTTATTACTGGATTTTTCAATTTATTACTAACTACTTTGATAAGTGAGTCATCTTTTGCATCCTTTAAAAAAAGGCGACAGGTAAAAGCTTTTTTGTGCTTTTATGACTCCACAGTCGCTTCGACACAGTAATGACCCTTTTGAAGTTCTCCCTCGCTGTTCTCCATCGCAGTGCAATTCACCACCAGAACAGTAGGGGGCAACAATGTTTTTTGTGAAGACTGGCCTACTATCCCATGTATCTGTGGCTGTCAAAGTTGTTGATTGTACCAGAAAAGTTAGATTCTGGAAATTATATAGCTGGAGGACCAATCACAGCCTGTGTGGCCTCTCTTGTCTCGATGTGTAGTTAGTTTTTGGGAGCTGGATGTCTGAGAGGGTTCAGTTCGACGCAGAGGGTTCACTTCGACGCAGAGGGTTCACTTCGACGCAGAGGGTTCAGTTCGACGAACAGGGTTCAGTTCGACGCACAGGGTTCACAAGGACGCAGAGGGTTCTGTGTGGCTACGGAGCTGCGGATACAGAGGAGTGTAATTTGGGCTTAACAGGTACGAGACGTTTCTGCACAGTGACACTGAGTGACAGACAACGCAGCAGCACCATCGTGCTGGGGTGTATCGTTTGTGGAAATCCTGTGTGTGTGTGTGTGTGTGTGTGTGTGTGTGTGTGTGTGTGTGTGTGTGTGTGTGTGTGTGTGTGTGTGTGTGTGTGTGTGTGTGTGTGTGTGTGTGTGTGTGCAACGTGTGAGTGAAGTGGAACGCGTGGACTCTGGTTGACTCCGCCTACATCAGTGATGTCGTCAGTGCGATTAGACGAGCTTCAGGCTTCCAGGAACTGGCACGGATTAACCCTGCACACTGTGTCCAGGGAGCACATGCTGTTCCCGGGAACGAGCAGCTGGAAAAGCTGCCTCCGCTTTACTCAACCTGCCTCAAAGGGGCCAATCAGAAGAACTGTTTTCCTCTTGTTACTGGCTGTGACGGGTCGACTGTGAACTCTGTGGTTCTTCTGGGTTATTCTGAGGGACAAAGTAGCGTTTCAGGGATCTGTCACCGTTTTTGGGGGGAGGAAGGGGGAGGATTGGAGTAACGTTGGAGAAGGATTATTTGGAACCAGCAGAGGAGGAGCTCCAGCTCCCCGATTTCATCTCTTCAGTTCAGATGAATGTGAGCAAATGACCGAACAGCGCTGCAGCGAGTCTGTTTGGGTTTCTTTCAACACGTGACTCAGCAGGCTCATACTCGTCGGTGAAAGAACTCTACCTCAGATAGTATATGACATATCTGTGCGTGTGTGCATGCAGACAATGACGTAACGCCTCTGCCGCTTCACGTGTGAGCCTCAGTGTTCTGACAGCTTGTTGACTCTGGGCTGCACGTAGCGAGACGCTCTGCCCGCGGACTCGGCTGTCATGAGTTTGACGGGCAGGTGAGCAGATGCAGTCCGGTGGATTAGCCAAGATTACATCTGAGCCGTTTGTGCCGGGACACAAGATGAGGAGGAGGAGAGAGCGAGCAGGAGCGCCGCACCTCCGGCTCCAGTAAGACCGTGTGTGTGTGTGCGTGTGTGCGTGTGTGTGTGTGTGTGTGTGTGTGTGATTATTAAGTACAACCCCTTGCAAAAATTATGGAATCACCGGCCTCAGAGGATGTTCGTTCAGTTGTTTAATTTTGTAGAAATAAAGCAGATCACAGACATGACACAAAACTAAAGTCATTTCAAATGGCAACTTTCTGGCTTTAAGAAACACTATAAGAAATCAAGAAAAAAAGATTATGGCAGTCAGTAACAGTTACTTTTTTAGACCAAGCAGAGGAAAAAAATATGGAATCACTCAATTCTGAGGAAAAAATTATGGAATCACCCTGTAAATTTTCATCCCCCAAATTAACACCTGTATCAAATCAGATCTGCTCATTGACATTGACCCTATGTGTCTTTTTGCAAGGTATGTTTTTGCAGTTTTTGCTCTATGGCAAGATGCATTATCATCTTGAAAAATGATTTCATCATCCCCAAACATCCTTTCAGTTGTCCAAAATATCAACGTAAACCTGTGCATTTATTGATGATGTAATGACAGCCATCTCCCCAGTGCCTTTACCTGACATGCAGCCCCATATCATCAATGACTGTGGAAATTTACATGTTCTCTTCAGGCAGTCATCTTTATAAATCTCATTGGAACAGCACCAAACAAAAGTTCCAGCATCATCACCTTGCCCAATGCAGATTCGAGATTCATCACTGAATATGGCTTTCATCCAGTCATCCACAGTCCATGATTGCTTTTCCTTAGCCCATTGTAACCTTGTTTTTTTCTGTTTGTGTTAATGATGCCTTTCGTTTAGCTTTTCTGTATGTAAATCCCATTTCCTTTAGGCGGTTTCTTACAGTTCGGTCACAGACGTTGACTCCACTTTCCTCCCATTCCTTCCTCATTTGTTTTGTTGTACATTTTTCGATTTTTGAGACATATTGCTTTAAGTTTTCTGTCTTGACGCTTTGATGTCTTCCTTGGTCTACCAGTATGTTTGCCTTTAACAACCTTCCCATGTTGTTTGTATTTGGTCCAGAGTTAGACACAGCTGACTGTGAACAACCAACATCTTTTGCAACATTGCGTGATGATTTACTCTCTTTTAAGAGTTTGATAATCCTCTCCTTTGTTTCAATTGACATCTCTCGTGTTGGAGCCATGATTCATGTCAGTCCACTTGGTGCAACAGCTCTCCAAGGTGTGATCACTCCATTTTAGATGCAGACTAACGAGCAGATCTGATTTGATGCAGGTGTTAGTTTTGGGAAGAAAATTTACAGGGTGATTCCATATTTTTTTTTCCTCTGCTTGGTCTAAAAAAGTAACCCTTACTGACTGCCACAATCTTTTTTTCTTGATTTCTTATAGTGTTTCTTAAAGCCAGAAAGTTGCCATTTGAAATGACTTTAGTTTTGTGTCATGTCTGTGATCTGCTTTTTTCTACAAAATTAAACAACTGAATGAACATCCTCCGAGGCCGGTGATTCCATAATTTTTGCCAGGGGTTGTATAACAGCACTCAAACAAGCACAGAATCCTCCAGCCACGATTATCTTAAACAGAATAACATCCTCAGTGTGCACAGCATTAAATACAGATATGGACAGAGACATCGTCTCCACCGTCATTTTTGTCCATTTCTGTTTGTGCATGCTTACTGAACACTTACAAATTCAGACCAAATGGAGCAGTACCACTGGAAATCAGAGGGGGCAGTGTAACCAAAATGTAGACCAACTAGAAAGGAAAGTGAATATGAAAGTTAACTTATGTATCATCCTCTAAAGCTGAAGAAATTGACAATAACGATGAGACAGAGAAGAATTAAACAAAACCAGGCCCGCTCAGGTGTGTGGACTGACATTAGCCAAACTTTAACTGTCAACCAACCTGCAAGAGGACTGACTTTTCACAATAAAAGCCCATGATTTAGGGCACATTATTCAAGACATTTTTGTCTAAGTGGCAGTTGAAAAACAAAACTCACAGACTACAGTCACGGAATTACAATGACAACAAAATATCTCCACATTTTCTCTTACTGTTAAAAAAAAAAAAAAGCTCTGATTGTAATTCCTGCCGTACCACAACTTTAATTATATGAAGGTGCTTTGCATACCTTCAAAATGACAAAGTCCAGATTTTTTCCCATTATGTTTTATAAATTACAGGGTACGTCAGCTTGTAGAGTCATGGCAGATAAAACATATTTGCAATCTGTTAATTCTGTTTTTGTTGATAAACTATATTTTAAAGTTTAACTCGTATAGTTTCAATCATTATCATGATACTCTTTGAACTGACAGTGCTATTCAATTACCCAAATTTCCAAAGTATAAGTTGTGGGTTTTTATTTTATTTTATTTTATTTTATTTACAGGTTTGAGAGGTCATGTGGTTTATTTTGCTGTACAACATATAGACACCCCCCCCCCCCCCCCCCAAAAAAAAATCAGTCATTACTGCTACTAAAAAAAATAAAGGTAAGTCCCTTCGGCTGCTCCCTTGTTTGCACTCGGGGTCGCCACAGCAAATCCAAGGTGGATCTGCATGTTGAATTTGCACAAGTTTTACGCCGGATGCCCTTCCTGACGCAACTCTACATTACATGGAGAAATGTGGCAGGGGTGGGATTTGAACCCGGAACCTTCTGCACTGAAATCAAGCGCATTAACCACTTGGCTAATCATTACTACTACTAATATATATATATATATATATATATTTTTTTTTTTTTTTCATTTTTGATACTCTGTGTGCTTCTTACCCTGTGTGCTGCTATACAATGCTGCTGGAACCTCAATTTCCCAGAGAGAGTCTTCCCAAGGGATCAGTAAATTTCTGTCAAATCTAATAATAATAATAATTATTATTATTATTATGACTATTTTTAAATGGGAATTTCCCTGGAATCAAAGCACTAAACAAAACAAACTCTAATAATGAGAGAATAAATACCAACCTTTAGGCGGTTTCTTACAGTTCAGTCACAGACGTTGACTCCAGTTTCCTCCCATTCGTTCCTCATTTGTTTTGTTGTACATTTTTTGATTTTTGAGACATATTGCTTTAAGTTTTCTGTCTTGACGCTTTGATGTCTTCCTTGGTCTACCAGTATGTTTGCCTTTAACAACCTTCCCATGTTGTTTGTATTTGGTCTAGAGTTTAGACACAGCTGACTGTGAACAACCAACATCTTTTGCAACATTGCGTGATGATTTACTCTCTTTTAAGAGTTTGATAATCCTCTCCTTTGTTTCAATTGACATCTCTCGTGTTGGAGCCATGATTCATGTCAGTCCACTTGGTGCAACAGCTCTCCAAGGTGTGATCACTCCTTTTTAGATGCAGACTAACGAGCAGATCTGATATGATAATAAAATAATAAAATGTACACAACAATAATCCACAAAAGAAAAAAAAAATTAAAGAACTGAAAACTTGTACTCTGAAAAATATATATTGAAAAATATCGATATTGATCAGTATGGAAAACATACTGTGTGTGTGTGTGTGTGTGTGTGTGTGTGTGTGTGTGTGTGTGTGTGTGTGTGTATTGATCGATATTTATCTCAATATTTAACTGAAAAGAAATGTTATTTAGGGATTAAAAATGTGAGGCTTGCCTTTTTGCCTTTAATGCTACTAACAATTGATTTTAACACTTTAATCAAGTGTTCCATTAAACAAGAATGATTTTTTCACAAAACTGAGTCAGAATACATCAGCTACTTTTTTAGGATGACATAAGCCCCGCCCTCTTCTCTTGGATAACACGCATGCAAACACATGAAAATAAAGTCTGCTGAAAGCAGAAGAGACCAGACTGCAGACACTTTGATGGAAAACAGTACGCCGTTCTTTCAGGGACCGTATGTGTCAAATGTTGCCTCATGTAGGACTATGCCCCCACAGAAAGTCTGTGAACGGGTGCGAGTTTTGAGGGCACATATGCAAACATGCATTGTGGGTAACTGCCTGAAACATAAGACAGTGTTGGACTTACAGCCGTCATGGTACCACCCGTTCTGTCCCAGCCGCTTGGGGAAGGGGATGTGGCGATTGACCCCACATGGCGTTGAAGGCTGCAGACCTGCACCAACTGTCAGCTGAATATAGTCGACGTAATCCCGCGCAGATCATTCAGAGCTGGAGGTTAATGTGTTGGATTATCATGTCAGGCATCAGGCAGCGTTCAGGTCCTGACGCCAAAGAACATGATACGCCTCAAACCGCTCAGCCTTTAGACATAATCCTACAGTCGAACACTGTCACGGTTACAGACAGGTGGGCGGGGCTTTACAGACTTTCAAACTGCAATTTGTACCTTTGATTTTTAACCTTTAGAGGTCAGAAAATCCCCCAAAGAAGCTGGCGGGTGCACGACAACACGATGGCCAGCAAACGCTTTCCGAATGATTATAAATATCAGTATTGGGATCCCCCAGGAGGACTTGGTGAAGGATGGGGAAGTGTGGGATGAGCTGCGAGGTCTGCTGCCACCTTCACCCAGACTCAGATAAGCGATACAAAATGAAAGTATGATTACTGCCACACTAAGCCCACCTACTCATGCTTGCGTAGCTGCTGCGCCACCTAGTGGCTGGTTTTGTGTGCGGTGTGGTGATCCCTCCTGCTCCGTGGAGTACTCCTTGTGTCTCTTCACGCTCTGTCCTCACCCTCTTCTCCCTCTCCTCCCTCCCTTTCCTTTTCCTTCCCTTCTGTTGGCAGAATCTTGTCGCCGGCTCAGTTGCGTTGCTATGGCAACAGTAGCCTCCTCCAGCTCCTGCTGTCCCCCTCTTCCTTTCATTCCTCCTCCGTTCAGCCCCTTGTCGCCCCCCTCTCTCCCTCCTCCTGCCCTTCCCTCTGTCCCGTTGATGGCCCCCTGTCCGCCCCCGTCCAGCTGCGAGGAAATCCTTTTCTCTGGAGGTAAGAGCTCGACACCTGTTTGTGCGCGTGTGCAGACAAACCGCGCTAACCAACGTTTGTCTGATGCCTTTTTAAGGATCCCCATCTGGCTGCGGTGAAGTCACACCAAAAGGAAAAACCTTATCCAGGTTTTTATTTTGAGTCTGTGCACGAGCAGATGGAAAGAAAAAAAATCATCCAATCGACTAAAGGACTGTGAGGACACAGAATATCAATTTCCCCTTTTGTCCACAAGGGTGCAGTGTTGCTGTCTTACTGTTAGACGTGAGCCTCGGTGCTGCCTCCTGTTGTTGTAAATAGGTAAAGACAGAGGTCTCTGAAGTTCAGCGGGAGAACAAATGCAGAGACAGAAACATGCACATGTGCTGTAATCCTTCAGGAATGAATAAATCTGTTACTTCATGTAGGGGGCGCTGTGGTGAGAGAATCTTGGCTAGCAGTGCTCACGCTAGCTTTTTTAATCCTCAGCAAAATTCAGTTAATTTCAGTGACAGTTGTGATTTGTTTGAATTCTCTCAACAAAATATTCATGTTTAAGGTCACACGATAACAGAGGATGCATGGATTTTTGCAGAGACTCTCTGGTACAAGGTGGTCTCTTTAGAGCGTCCTTGGGTCCTGCTGTAAGGACTGTGAATCAAGAGTGGTTACTTAGTGAGACTCGGATAATGAGGATCGCTGACATTGGGAAGGAACATCAGCTTCGACCTTTTTGTCCATGTGTTGCGTTTCTCTGTGTGTGATCCAACGTGCAGTAGCTAGAGAAGACCAGGGACATGCCCACGGTTCACCCAGCTGCAGTAGGTGGACAGTTATTCTCTGCAAGAAAGCTGCAGAGGAGAAAACTGATCCTTGTCGAAATGTCGAGTTGCTTCATGACATTAGATTGCTGACATCTGCTGGTGAGATGATGTATAGCACACTGTGGTGTGAGACTGGAGATGACAGCACAGGTTCTGTGGACGTAACCACAAACAATATTGTAGTCATGATTGACAAAACAATTACACTGAACAAAAATGTAAACACAACACTTTTGTTTTTGTTCTCATTTTCCGTGAGCTGAACTCAAAGATCTAAAACATTTTCTATTTTCACAAAAGACCTGTTTCTCTCATATATTGTTCACAAATCTGTCTAAATCTGTGCTGGTGAGCACTTCTCCTTTGCTGAGATAGTCCATCCCACTTCACAGGTGTGGCAGATCAAGCTGCTGATTAGACAGCATGATTATTGCACAGGTGTGCCTTAGGCTGGCCACAATAAAAGGCCACTCTGAAATGTGCAGTTTGGCTTTATTGGGGGGGGGGTCAGAAAACCAGTCAGTATCTGGTGTGACCACCATTTGCTTCATGCAGTGCAGCACATCTCCTTCGCATTGAGTTGATCAGCAGCCAGACGCCATTGAATGTGAGCTTTTGCCCACTCAAGACAGTTACGACGACGAGCTTCCCTGAGATGGTTTCTGACAGTTTGCGCAGAAATTCTTTGGTTCTGTTTAGTTACACGTGGTCTGCGGTTGTGAGGCTGGTTGGATGTACTGCCAAATTCTCTGAAACGCCTTTGGAGACGGCTTATTGTAGAGAAATGAACATTCAATTCATGTGCAATAGCTCTGGTGGACATTCCTGCAGTCAACCTGGCAACTGCGCGCTCACTCAGAACTTGCGCCAAAAGTCAAAACTTGTGGCACTGTACACTGAGATAAAACTGAACATTTCAGAGTGACCTTTTATTGTGGCCAGCCTAAGGCACACCTGTGCAATAATCATGCTGTCTAATCAGCATCTTGATCTGCCACACCTGTGAGGTGGGACGGATTATCTCGGTAAAGGAGAAGTACTCAGTAACACAGATTCAGACAGATTTGTCAACAATATTTGAGAGAAATAGGTCTTTTGTGTGTATAGAAAATGTTGTAGATCTTTGAGTTCAGCTCATGAAAAATGGGAGCAAAAACAAAAGTGTTCATTGTACATTCTCTCGTCCTCGTGCTCTCGTTCTCCGTCTCATGCTCTCTCTCTTGCTCTTTCTCTTGTTTTCTCTATTTCATGCTCTTACTATCTCGTTCTTTTTCAGTCGCTCTCTAGTTCTTTCTCTTCCACTCTATCAAGCTCTCACACTCTGACTCGTGGTCTCTTTCTCTCTCATTCTGTATCAGTCTCTGTCTCGCTCTCGCTCATTCTCACTGTCTCTAGAGCTCTCTTTCTCTTATGCGTTCTCTCATTCTCTCACTCTTTAATTTTCTCTTGTCCTGCTCTCTCTCGTTTGTCTCGCTCATTCTCACTTTCTCTCGAGTTTGCTCTCGCTTGTGTTCTCTCGCTCTGTCTCTCTTGTTTTCTTTAATTTTCTCATTCGCTCTTGTTCTCTCACACGTTCTCTTATCTCACTCTCGTTCTCTCGTTTGCTGTCTTCTTGCTCATTCTCACTTTCTCATGCTGTCTCACTTTTTCTCTCTCGTTCTCTTGTGTTCTCTTTAATTTTCTCATTCGCTCTCATTCTCTTTTCCGTTATTTTGTCTCTCTTGTTTGATCTCTGTCTTGCTTTCTCATTTTCATTCTCTTGGTCCTTTTTGTTCTCTGGATCTTGTTTTCTCGCTACCTTGTTCTCTCGCTCTGTCTTTCTCTCTCTTTTTCTCTCTATCTCACTCTTGTTTTCTTGCTTTTTCTTCTTATCTTTTCTTATCTCTCTCTTGTTCTTGTCTTGCTCGTCTCTCTCTCTCTCTCTCTCTCTCTCTCTCTCTCTCTCTCTCTCTCTCTCTCGCTGTGACAGGTGGAAGCCAGCGTCTGTTTTCAGACGTTAGCCTCCGTCTGTAGCGTGCGCAGGCGTCTGTGTCCCGGTGATGGTTGTGTGTCCGCTTCGTTCCCGTTAGCATGTCTGACTCCTGGACCGTGCTGTCTAATTTCTCGCTGCCTGAGCGGAGCGTGCTGCGGCGCTCCAAGAGGTACATCATCTTCATTATCTTCATCTCCAGTCTTACCTCTGTGACATCACTTCTTCCACCGGTCCTCACCCCATTTCTGTCCTACAGTGCTTCTTTATTTTGTGTCCATCCGTGTCCTCTCTTCCTCGTCCTCTGTCAGTCTCAGCAGACGTTCCTCCCATGTGACGCTCGCTGGTTTATATCTGTACACAGCTGAAGGATGCACAGCATCTATTTATCTATGTTTATTTTGTCTTTTTCTCTCGCGTATCTCGTTTGCATATTCAAAATGTGTGCGGAGCGATGTCAGCGTTACCGCTGTCAGCGTTGACATACACCCCTGAACCCAACTATGAACCAGATAATGGATCTGTTTTACCATTATTCGTTGGTTAAGTTAATCTGTTGCTGCTCTTCCGTGCCATCAAACTCTCTTTAAAGTTCAAAGGTCAGCAGGAGGCTGTCATGAGGTTGGTCACAGGAAAGCTAAAGTCTCGGAGGTAAAAGCAAACATCAGTCTGTCTGATGGTGGCACGCGATGTCACGGATAAATGTACCCATTTGACTGTTTTGTTGAATGCACGGGTTGTTAATTTATCATCCGCTGATTATCTGAACACACACACGCATATATATATATATTTGTAAACCACTCAGAATGTGCTAATCACTGTCACGTGTAGATTTTATATAATTATTTTATTTCATTATGTGAAATGTTGTGTTGCTGTTTGATAAGTTTGGATGTTTTCATAAATATTCTGTGTGTGTGTGTGTGTGTTGGACCACCAGTTGTGGTTCCTTTGACAAACACACAGAGCAGCACTTAGCAGCTGGAAGCAGTAATTTTCTTCCTCCTGTGTAATAACGGTGCAGCGCTGCACACATGGATGTTTGCTGCTCGCTGGTGCCTCCTGTTGTGTCAGTTTGAAGAGGAGGAGGAGGAGGTGGACTGAGTCAGCAGCACTGACTTGACAAAATGTGTGGTCACCACCTGTAAGACGTCTAAGAGTTTGGACTTTGGGTCTCGGCATTGTCTCCTGGTTGTGGTACGTTGTGTGTCTGTGTCCTTCACGATCTGACGTCTGTCTGTAGGTCTCCTGCTGTGTCTGTGTCCTGGACAGACTGACGTCTGTCTGTATGTCTCGTCCTGTGTCTGTGTGTCTGTGCATGATGGCCGGTGGTTGAGTTTAATGTGTGCTGTTTACTTTTATCTTCCCATCTGCTCGGTTGTGTTGGAGTTTTCCTGCAACACAGGAAATTACATTCTGTCTCTGAAAGTTCAGAACCTTAAGCACAGCAGGCTGATGATGATCCGTCGTGATACTGTGCGAAAGTCACTGCAGACACGAGAAAAACTAAAAAACAAAACTTAAAAAAAAAAATCATTAAGGAATAAATACTTTTGCCCAGAACTGGATTCATCTGATCTCAGCAGAAATTGAAGACACATTTTAAATGCTGCTTCAGACAAAATGTTTCTGGGTCCATCTCAGTTATTTTCATGATCATCACCTTTTATTTATTTAACTGAGGCTGAACCCACATGTATGTGTGCAGTTTTCAAAACTTGGGTTTTCCACCTTTGTGTTTTTATTTTTTTCCTGTGGTTATGCTCTCCATCCATATGAAAAGGCAAAACACATTGTAAAGCACTATCATGAGCATGCCACACCAGCAGGTGGTGATATAACCCTAACTGTATTGACATGTTGGCCAATCAGAAGCCCAGAAAAACAAGCAAACTCAATTTTTCTTGTCTTCACACAAACACTGTGAAAGAGTTTATGAAAATCTTCATCTCGGACGGAGGTTTGCAAAAGCTCCATTATCAGTGACCTAAAACACGGTGTTTAAAAACACTGTGTTTCCTTGAGTATAGTCGCACCTGTTAAAAGAGACCTCTTGAAGAGGGAACACCAATATATAAGTTGTACCAGAGTATAATTACCGTGACTTATAGTCCAGCTTATTCACCTTATTCAGCCCCGCCCACTTTTACAACAGAGGCATTTCCGTTTTGTCTTAGGACTTCCGCTGAGCGGTGTTTTCAATACAGAACAATGGAAGTCATTCCATGGGTAGAAACAAAAACCTTTTTGAAAAGCTCAAAGGGATGGACTCTGGCTCACCCACGGATCAGAACAGAGTGGGAAGAGGACACGAAAAAGTGGCCCTCAGTTATTTTTAGCTACTTTGTGTTGTGACTCCACGTGGATGGTTTGGCTATGAGGAACTACGAGCTCTGTGCCGCACAGCAGCTTCAAGCTCGTATAAAAGCACAATCAAGTTAAAATACTACCCGGCAAGATTACGTAACGTTAATATATGTATGGTGTTATTTCATGCAGTACTTGGTTGTATCAAACGCCAGAAAATGAGTAAATCAGATAGCAGCTAATGCTACAAACACAGCTTACCTGTTTGTCTCATTAGCATCCGCCATGGCTTCTTCAAAGGAGCGTTGTAATCTCTCTGGGTAAAGAAAATAAAATAAACAGCCATAGGGACATTTGGGTGGATTTTTCAAATTCACCGCCTTTAGCAAACACCGGAGATCCTCGTCTTTCAATGGAGGAGGGAACAAGTTAAATGCTGGTCCACAGCACTCAGATCTCTACTTTCCAACACTGAGGAGACCTTAGCTAAAATCCGTTTTTTGCTAACACCAACAAATTTCCCACTATTTGTACAATGTTTCAGTAAGTATAAAATAAAATCTTATATTTGCTTTGAGTTCAAGTTTAAATAAACTGTGTTCAGGAGGTGGGGGTACTGAGGATCTGCTGTTTCAAATATTGTAAATGTTCTTTTTAATTTTCTCTGAATAACCTGCTTGATAGGAATCTTTTTATTTTCATATAATTGATAATAAAACTGATTTAAATAGATAGTATAAAATACTATATTAAAATAATATAAGTTCACCTCTTTGTACATCCCACCTTCAAACACAGCCTCATACAACCATCCATGAGAAATCTACTTAAGCCCCAAATTTTCTACTTTCTACGAGCAGTGGACTAGTTACATAAATTACGTCCAGTCACTACATTACTGAATGTACTTTGGTTATTGTTCTCATCAAGACCACATGTTCAGTGACACAATTAAAGGCAAGGAAGGAAGGAAGGAGGGATGGGGGAGAGAAAGTCAACAATTTTCCAAGAAACACTTGACCACTTCATTGAATCTTCAGCTCATGGTGGAGTGGAAACTAGAAGGACTTTCTTCAAAAGTCAGCTGCAGTTTGCCAGAAAGCACATGGGAGACAAAAGCTGAGATTTGATCAGTTTTCTTGTGTAGAAACTCCTTTTCTTTTTTTTTCTTTTCGTTTTTCTTTTTTTTTTTTATCCACTCCACCATGAAGCCATGACTGTGGTGCTGTGTGTACTTTCACCAATCACAACCACAGAAGCCTATAAGCTTTTCAGAGTCATCATGGGTGTCTTGGTGGCTTCCCTCACTGTAGTCTCCTCCTTGTGCAGTCTCTGTTTTTGAGAACTGCCTTCTCTAGACAGATTTGCCCTACAGAAACCTGCTGTTTGTGCTTCTTATTAATGACTGACGTGTTTGAGGTCTGAGACGCACTCGGTGATTTGGAAACATTCAAGTTTCCATCATCTGATTGATGTCAAGAGAACCTGATTGAAAGTGACGATTTACCAGAAGTTCATCATTCATCCACATTCTGTTCCAGCTTACTCCAGTGACGGGACATTTTATATGTTTTCTATTTCATTTTATAAAAAGTATTTTGTTGTTTCTGTTTTTAAAATATAAAAAATTGGTTTGTTTGCATTCATTTCTCAACACATTTTAAAATAATGGGGCGCCTGTGATTCTGACTGTGAAACAGAAAACCTTTTCTTCTTCATGTTCTCCTGCTTTAACTTAACGCGGCCCGAATTGCAAAAGTCTCTGAGCAGAGTGAACACAATAACCAACAAACATCCTGTTTGAAATAACAAATAAATAAATGGTACAAAGTTTAGTCTGAAAAGAGGAAACCACACTTATTTTCAGTACGCCACTGTTTAGCATCACAGTGACCAAAAAAAAAAAAAAAAAAAAAAAAGAACCTGGACTTAGATCATCAGCACAAATAAAATATTCTCCTATCAACAGATGTTCAGCTCTAATCTGCCCCCTGGTGGATAAACTGTGTAGTCCTTCTTCTCAGTATGTGCAGGAAACATGAGGATGGTGTCACGCTGTGAAATTGAAGGGTTTCTGTTTTTTTATTTTTCCTGTGACAGCATAAAGTGTGTGTTGGCGTTTCTGATGTCTGTGCACGTTCACACAGCTAATTACTGCCTGTAACATTGACGTGTGCAGTGTTGTATCATGTGGTCTCCGCGCGCACGGCAGCTTGTGAGTCAGATGTCTCACATTTCTGTTCTGATCGCCTGAGCCGCCAGCCGCTGCGTGTCATGTGATCAGCAGGCCGCCGCAGCGTGTTGGACGCTTCCCGACATAATTAAAGGCAGCAGATGTGATCCCTCCACCGACACGTCACACACATGAAAACACCGCACACAGCCGGCAGGAAGCGTGTCGAGCTGGCAGCCCGAGCCAGCAGGTGGCAGCAGTGAGATATTTTCAAGGCATTAATTAGAATAAAATCACCATCAGTGATGTTTAAATGTTTGTAGCTCTTAACCTGAGAAACTCCTTTTTTAATGTAATCTGTTAAAGGTTGTTTTGTGATCGTTTCCGTGGCGATGAGTGGCTCATCTGTGTTTCCTGTGGTTGGTCAGCTGGTCAGTCAAGTCTTCGTTAGCGAGCGGCGTGTGGTTCATTGCTGAAGACTTCACATTTCTGATTTTATGTTTATTTCAGTTGCAAGTTTAATTCCGGTGGTTTGTGTTCTCAGCTGTCGGACCAGCAACAGAAAGAGCCTGATCGTGACGTCCAGCACCTCGCCAACACTGCCCAGACCACACTCACCTCTGCATGGACACACAGGTAAGACATGATGTCCAAAACGTCCACTTCACACATCAGTACCACATATCGTCTGTCTGCTGCTTTGACTTTTTAGTCACAAAATTCTGAAAATATTAGATTTTACTCTCGCTGGATTTTGTGAAAACCAATTATTTGAATCAACACCAAAACTGAAAATGTAAATAGTTAATTGTTTTGTTCCATGTTTAACTTGACTTTTATGTGGTGAAACATTTTGTAATGTTTATGTGAAGGATCGGGGCATGATGTTTTTGTTTCCACACAATAACTAAAGCCATTGAAACCATTTCTTGTTGGTTGCTTCATTTTGAAAATGTCCAGTATGGCTGCAGTGGGCGCCGTTATCATTTCCACACAAGAGGTCCATCATCTAGTATGGCTGCCACAGGTGTTGTCTTCTTTTTGGAGGAAACGTCCTCTTGAAAAAGGCCATGGTGTGTTACCCAGTATGGCCACTAAGGGACTTAGTTTCTGCACAGTCATTAAAGAGCTCGTCATCTGGATGGAGACCGTTTTTTGGAGGAGGATAGAGGATGTGCATTTCTAAAAATGGGGGTCAGTACACGACATACCAGCTGTAAAGAGGTACTCTAACACGATCTAAGTAGACAGTACACCATCTTGTCTATAATTTCCAGACTTCATTATCACGTCTGCTATGAAACCAAAGACCAACTCAACACATGAGGACGTATGTTCTCCATACACATACACAAGTCTGACTTTACCCGTGTTTGGATTTCTTTCCTTTTTTGTTATATTCACTGTTTCTATGTACACTCAAGAAAAATATAAATGCAACACTTTTGGTTTTGCTCCCATTTTGTATGAGATGAACTCAAAGATCTAAAACTTTTTCCACATACACAATATCACCATTTCCCTCAAATATTGTTCACAAACCAGTCTAAATCTGTGATAGTGAGCACTTCTCCTTTGCTGAGATAATCCATCCCACCTCACAGGTGTGCCATATCAAGATGCTGATTAGACACCATGATTAGTGCACAGGTGTGCCTTAGACTGCCCACAATAAAAGGCCACTCTGAAAGGTGCAGTTTTATCACACAGCACAATGCCACAGATGTCGCAAGATTTGAGGGAGCGTGCAATTGGCATGCTGACAGCAGGAATGTCAACCAGAGCTGTTGCTCGTGTATTGAATGTTCATTTCTCTACCATAAGCCGTCTCCAAAGGCGTTTCAGAGAATTTGGCAGTACATCCAACCAGCCTCACAACCGCAGACCACGTGTAACCACACCAGCCCAGGACCTCCACATCCAGCATGTTCACCTCCAAGATCGTCTGAGACCATGCACTCGGACAGCTGCTGGAACAATCGGTTTGCATAACCAAAGAATTTCTGCACAAACTGTCAGAAACCGTCTCAGGGAAGCTCATCTGCATGCTCGTCGTCCTCATCGGGGTATCGACCTGACTCCAGTTCGTCGTCGTAACCGACTTGAGTGGGCAAATGCTCACATTCGCTGGCGTTTGGCACGTTGGAGAGGTGTTCTCTTCACGGATGAATCCCGGTTCACACTGTTCAGGGCAGATGGCAGACAGCGTGTGGCGTCGTGTGGGTGAGCGGTTTTCTGATGTCAATGTTGTGGATCGAGTGGCCCATGGTGGCGGTGGGGTTATGGTATGGGCAGGCATCTGTTATGGACGAAGAACACAAGTGCATTTTATTGATGGCATTTTGAATGCACAGAGATACCGTGACGAGATCCTGAGGCCCATTGTTGTGCCATACATCCAAGAACATCACCTCATGTTGCAGCAGGATAATGCATGGCCCCATGTTGCAAGGATCTGTACACAATTCTTGGAAGCTGAAAATGTCCCAGTTCTTGCATGGCCGGCATACTCACCGGACATGTCACCCATTGAGCATGTTTGGGATGCTCTGGACCGGCGTATACGACAGCGTGTACCAGTTCCTGCCAATATCCAGCAACTTCGCACAGCCATTGAAGAGGAGTGGACCAACATTCCACAGGCCACAATTGACAACCTGATCAACTCTATGCGAAGGAGATGTGTTGCACTGCATGAGGCAAATGGTGGTCACACCAGATACTGACTGGTATCCCCCCCAATAAAACAAAACTGCACCTTTCAGAGTGGCCTTTTATTGTGGGCAGTCTAAGGCACACCTGTGCACTAATCATGGTGTCTAATCAGCATCTTGATATGGCACACCTGTGAGGTGGGATGGATTATCTCAGCAAAGGAGAAGTGCTCACTATCACAGATTTAGACTGGTTTGTGAACAATATTTGAGGGAAATGGTGATATTGTGTATGTGGAAAAAGTTTTAGATCTTTGAGTTCATCTCATACAAAATGGGAGCAAAACCAAAAGTGTTGCGTTAATATTTTTGTTGAGTGTAACATTCCTCAGTTTTGCCACAACTACATGGAGAATGGGTTACCAATGGGTTTAAACCATGAACCTTCTGTTGGGTTGTTTTGCTGACTAATTAGGCCGCACCCATACTACCCCAACCAACCCCAGACCATGTTTATGTTCCATTATGCCGTTGAAGAAAAGTAATGCCACATACGTTCTAAAGTTTATTTCATAAAACTCTGAAATCAGCAGTTATCTTACAGTTGCAGTTTGTCAGAAGGCACATGGGAGACTCCAGCCTAGACGGGTTCAGGTTTCCTGGATTAAAGCCCTTCTCTGTTCCACTCCACCTCCAACTGCAGTCAGTAATCCAGTTAATGTGGAATCCAGGATCCAGTCTGACTGCAGAACGCGGTGGTGTTTTACGGTGACGTGTGCGTTCTTCAGTTGGAGTTGTTGAATAATTCTGGGATTTTTATTTTATGAGAGCAGATGTTGAGGCTCTAACCTTGTTGTTTTTGAGCTGATCTGGATTCAGACACCGGCTTCCTGTTGGTCAGTGTGCACGTGGGGAATTTGTCCTTGTGCGCTGTTTTTTTGCTTTTTAACTCTTATTACTTACAGCTGATTAATTATGAAGTCAAAGTCGAGCTGATCTTGAATGAAACTCATTAGTTCTCCTCGTTTTCTCATCAGCGCTGTTCTTTTTTTTTTTTTTTAGCCGTCATCATGTTGTGAAGCTCTGAGTGAAGTTTTTTGGTTTTAATGAGCTGAAATGTCTCTTCATCTGTCCGTCCATCATTCTGATGCTGTTGCTATGGCAGCGGCGGCACAGTTTACTCCGTCTCTCTCTTTGTCTGTCTCTGTCTCTCTCTCTCTCTCTCTGTCTCTCTCTCTCTCTGTCTCTCTCTCTCTCTGTTTCTGTCTCTCTCTCTGTCTGTCTCTCTCTCTGTCTGTCTCTGTCTGTCTCTCTCTCTGTCTGTCTTTCCGCTCTGCTTCTCTTTGGGTTCTGTCTTATTTATTTCTGATTCTTATAATCCTGTATCTCTGGTTCTTTTCTCACCAGGTTCTGATGGTCATAAAGTTGTCAGTCACGCGCTTTAATATGTGATGTTACTGGTAAATAACAGACACGCCCACTGTGCACAATTAACAGGTTTTTGTTGTGTTTTTTTTTTTTTTTTTTTTTTGTCTGATTAACTTTGTGAGATGTGGTTGGTTTTGTGTTTTTTCAGTCGCTGGCTACTGTTCAACTTAGCGTGCACCGCTGGAGGTCGTTAGCGTCCCTTCGCTCCCACTTCACATCTTCATAACAGCGTGGTTGCATTTTTAGATTCTCTGTCTGGCTCCGGTCTGATCAGGATTGTCATCATGGTTCAGCTCTCATCAAACCCTTTAATGGGGCCAGATGAGGACCAGCCCTCCCCAAAAATGACTTTTATTAAATGGTGAAAGTCTGTGAATCTCTCTCTCCTGCCACCCCCCCCCCCCCCCCCCCCCCCACACACACACACTCTTTTTCCTTTTTTCTTCTTTTTTTCTGTCCGTGTTAACCTACTTCAGTGAAAATGAATATGTAAATGATGCCTGATGCACATTATTCATATCATCTTCTCATCACTTTGTGACCAAACTGAAACGTTTTGCCTCGTCCTCAGTACAAACCTTCACGTGTCAGAACAAATCCAGATGACTTGGAGATGATACCCTTTGGTTCTGGCGCTGCTTTTGCCCAGACATGAAAATTTTCAGGATTTTTTCTTGAATTCTGGATTGTTTAGGACAATTTGGACAAATTATTCCTGACGTCTTTCAAGCATCTGCCAGGCTGCCAAAATTATCCTAAAAATAAAGGTATGATTCTCCTCCTGTGGCCGCTCGTAGACCCTCACGTGTCTGACGGTCAGGATGTTTAATTCTTGTGCCTGTTTAACCTCATGGAACACACTTGTGGGCGTGGCCTGGTCAGCCTCAGACGGGCTTTTTAAAATTTATTTTTATTTTTCTCCCCAATTCCAAACAGAACATGTTATCTGATTGGCTGGTGCTCCGTCCGTCACAAACAGACGTGTTGCGTATTTAAAGGACGTGGTGCACAGAATTTGTAACTCTGGCTGTCAGAGGTCATGTGATGATATACGTGCATTAATTTGTGCACTTCTGTGAACAGTCTGTTTTTGTCTCTGTTGCTGTTTGTTTTGATAGAATTGTAGCATTGGCTACGTTAGCTGATACTAACAGTGCTCTGCGTTATAGCTTTTGGTAGGTTAGTTGAAGCTAATAGTGCTATCAATTCTGGCTTTGGGTCCATTAGCCAAAGCTAACAGTGCTATGAATTGTAGCTTTAGCTCGGTTAGCCTGAGGGTTGGTTTTCATTTTGGGAGTTAAAAATAGAAAAACCCAAATGCTTAAATGAACACAGACGTGTTATAGTTGTGTAAAATCGTGCACTCCCACAGCAGTGAGTGTGTTGGTTTCTTAGCAGTGCGCTCTAACGTCTGTCCCTCCATCTTGTTCTTAGTTCCAGTCTGCGACAGCTGAACCATGTTTCTCAAATCCACAGAGACAGAACTAATACTCATTGGGATAAATTTGTCCTTGTGGCTGAGAGCGGGGTGTCGTTCGGTAAAGGTCGTGGTGTGATTGGCAGCTCCTGGCTCCTTGCCATGGTAACCGTAATGAAGGACAGCCATGCGGAGAGGAAGGCGGGTCACACTGTCACGCTTTGCTCAGCTTGTTTTTCTTGTCACAGAACATTTTCCTGCACCTCCTCTCCAATTACTGGCAGGATTGTGTTTTCGCTCCACGTCGCCCCCACGAGGAGACAAGTGGCACAAAGCTGGTTTTACATTTGCATCTGTCTCCCATTCTCACACAGTTCTTGGTCTTTGCCAAATTAGGTCACTGTTGCTACAGAAAACCCCAAATGTGACAGCTCTGTGGTTCTGTGACGAGATTGCCTGGAAGGGGAATTCTTCTTTCATTTACGCTTCATTTGGCTTTTTTATTCACTTTGAAAAAATGCATCATTTATTTTATTCCTGCATGGAAAACTGGAAACATTATCCAAAAAGGAATTCTGTTTGTTTCTCTTCAGCCGGTTAGCTGTGACATGCTGAAAGTCACTAAATTTAAAGGGTGGGGGGGGACACTTGTGTTCATCCAAACCAGAAGCAAGTCCTCTATAAGCAAATGTAATAAGCAGTTAGTCACTCTAACCACTAGGAGGCAGTGTTGTGGTTGATTTGGTCGAGGAGACTTGTTACCTGAAGTTCCATAGTTGTTGTTTTGTCTGTGAGGCCTGAGTCGTCATAAACTTATTTAGGATATCGCCACAGAGTGATTAATTACTAACAACGTGAGCTGTTTGTTAAATAATGAACACATTAACAGATGGTATTAGTCGATGACATATTAAGATTAGTGTACTTGCTTGTTAGCCAGCATGCTAAATCTCAGTTTTCTTTTTAACTGAGAAGTGTCAGGACCCAGTCCTATACCTAGAAATTACAAACTAATACCAGAATTTGGTTCTTGAACTTCCAACTGGCACTACGTCTTGTCAAGTAGCGATTTGGCTCCACTCGGAACCACCTCAAACATAACTGGGCACAGTTCTGACTGGGGTTGGGTATCGAGAACCGGTTCTTTTCTGGTATCGTTAAGAAATTATTTGATCCACTGATATCAATACTCTTGTTGCTTAGCGATTCCCTTATCGGTCCTTCAGAGCAGCCATTGTTTTTGAGGGTATTTATCGGAAAAATTATCATTTCTCTACGTTGATTATAGACCCTGCAGCGGGTCTGTAATCAACCGTTTCTGCAGCATGACTCCACTTTGAAGCGTGAACCAATGAAGCAATTTTTCGATCCACTGGCTCGTTGGTTCTTTGATTTGCTGCTCTTCAGAAACGGTAAGCCCGCTCCTTAACCCCTCTCAAAGCCATTAAAATATCATGAGTCACTTTTGTGTGGATTAAAGTCTCTAACTGGGACTCTTGTCTTGTTGCAGTCAACAAACGAGAATCGTCCTCCGTTCTGTTGGCACAGCTCCAAACACTGCGTGGCTCTCTGTCAAGACAGAGTCCGCTTGGAATTAATAACTTCAAAATGAATTGCCACTTTAAATAAAATGACACCTCTTACAAACACTGTAATACAGACAAGAGACTACAATCGACTAAAACATTTTTTTCCTCCCAAAATGAGACGTCCTGCATTCTTTATGAATTACATCTTGGCGTGCTGCAAGAGCTCAGCTCAGATGTATGGAAAGACATTCATGCCAATAATGTCTGAAAGGAAATGCTTTTGACAAAAACTACAGATTTTGTTTATTTCTATTTATGTTCAGAGATCAAGGATCCACCATGTAGAGTTTTTATGTCCAAAGTTTAAGGATCCAGTAACCAATTTCACATTTATTTACTTTAAGACTCCATAAAATGTTGTTCAGTTTCAATTCACTTTCAATTTAATTGACTTATAAAGTGTCAAATCACAACAAAAGCTGTTTCAAGGTATCTCACATAGAACACACCCATCTTCAACCACTTAATCCAGTTAAGGGTCGCGGGGGGCTGGAACCTATCCCAGCAGTTATAGAGCGCGAGGCGGGACACACCCAGGACAGGACGCCAGTCTGTCGCAGGGCCACAAACAGACAAACAGTCTCACACACACATGCATATCTATGGACTATTTAAAGATTCCAATCCACCTAACCCCATGTCTTTGGATGTGGGAGGAAACCGGAGCACCCGGAGGAAACCCACGCTAACACGGTGAGAACAGGCAAACTCCACACAGAAAGGCCACAGGCAGGAATTGAACCCATGACCTTCTCGCTTGAGGCAACAGTGCTAACCACTAAGCCGCCGTGCTGCCCTCACATAGAACAGCTCAATATAAAAAATTTAAGTAAATAAATAAAAATTAAAAAATTCGAATACATCATTAAAAACAGAAGTAAAATAATAAAACAGATAAAAAATAAAAACTATTCATAAGAAAGAGAATAAAAATAGGCTTTAAGTCTTGACTTAAAAATGTCCACGGACTCCGACTGTCTCACGGTCGCAGGAAGACCGTTCCACAGAGCGGGTGCACGATAAGAAAAAGCTCTTTGACTCGTTGACGTAGAAAACCTGTAAAACCTACTTTTAGTACACAAAAAATTCACAAGAGGTATCGATAAGGAATCGCATTGATAAGCGGAATCGTTAATGGTATCGATATCAATAAAATCTTATCGATACCCATCCCTAGTTCTGACAAACCTCAGTGCAGTCACCGTCGAGTTGTGCCGTGTTTACGTCACGCTGCCGCTGTTCAGTACACGGTACATTGATGACCAACAGGTGGGTCAAACACTGAGCACCGCGCTCATTTCCCCCAAAACTCACATGAGCCACGCTAAGTCGAGAAAACTCGCCAAACTCAGCCATGTGTGAGAACTGCTGAAAGGGAACCTGGGATTTATCAAACTGGGTTTGTTTTTTAGATGTTTGTGTTTATCCTTCGTAGAGCCCATCAGCAGTCAGCTTGTAATGATTAGTGAAGCACAGAGCCACTGACTGTAACAGGTGAGGTGAATGTGCAGGTGTTTACCTCTGAAGGGATCTTGTCCACGCTACCAGTTGTTTATAATGACAACATTACACACAGAGCGGCGCCAAGAAGTAATTTGCTGTATTTAGTTTTCCATTAAGTCAGCCGCTGTCTGGCTTTGAGCCGCCTGCTCTCGGGTTTTGATTGGGTCCATTTTGGGATTTGCGCCGCCTGCTCACAACCCACTTCAGACATGTGAGTTGTCAATAGTAACATTGTCCATGCTGTCATTCAAAGGAGCCCAAAATATCTTATTTTGTATGATAAATTTAAATGCAGTCAGTTTTATTTTAGAACTGTTACTAGTTAGTTATTTTATTACAAAGTGTCCAGTTTTTATTTACCATCTGTGATACAAAGCAGAAAGGTGCTGACTGGAGTTCACACCTCTGCCAGCAGGGGGCAGAGTTTGAAAATGCTGTTATGGTCTTTACAGTCATCCTGTGAACAGACAAACTTGTTTTATGATTTGGCCACGCCCACTTCACACCTGGTCAAGAATGAATAGTCTGATTGAGCTCTTCATTCTTCTCTTTCTCTCTCTCTCTCTCTCTCTGTCTCTCTCTCTCTGTCTGTCTCTCTCTCTCTCTCTCTCTCTCTGTCTGTCTGTCTGTCTGTCTGTCTCTCTCTCTCTCTCTCTCTCTCTCTCTCTCTCTCTCTCTGTCTGTCTGTCTGTCTCTCTGTCTCTCAGGTGCCAGTCCTTTGGACAGCCCTCGAAACTTCTCGCCCAACACGGCTGCACACTTCTCCTTTGTTCCCGCTCGCAGGTGAGACACCTGTGCACGTGTTTGAGGGTCACGTCTGAATGGTGACACGTGCACACAGAAAAAGAAAACAGCAGTGGGTGGTTTTACTGATCTTTGGTCTCATGGAGGATGGACACTCAGTCATGGGATTGTTCCTTGTCAGTTAAGAGGTCTTCACCATATCGTTGGATCTAATCACCAAGATTCCGCTACATGAGACTGCAGGCAGTGATGACATCATGACCGGTCAGCCGCGTGTTTCAATCCTGGATTAATAAAACTTTTATCTTTGCTGATTACTGTCCGTCTGGACTCGTGTTCATCTTTTAACTGTCACATGTTCACACGTTCTGGTTCACATGGTTTAACATAACGAACTTAAATGTTGGTTTTGTCCCATTTGAACACTCTGCAGGCTGATTTTCACTGCACCTGCGAGTTTTGCGCCTAAGTAGTCGCAGCTTGATATGGAGAGAACTCAAAAATGTCCTTTATGCAGAATGAAGTGCCCGACGGGTGCATCGTTATCTATCTATATCCCAGGGACAACAGCTGAAAACTAGCTTTTGAGCTAATACAGACACATTTACAGGAACGTGCATTAATGTGCTCTCTCCCTGTGAAATAAACTAACAAATAAATAAAATGAAGATAATTTATTTGACAAAAATTGGCAAGTGTTGGAATCTGTACATACATTTTACAAAGTGCACACAAGTGTTGCAGACACTGGAATATATCCAGGATACCCCCATACCATACATGTGCTCTCGAGTCCGGTCCATAAATATTTGGACAGTGGCACTTTATGGAAAATTGCCTCTGTGCATCACCACATTTGAATAGAAAGAGGAGAAAAATCAAATTGTACGTCAGATTTCAGCTTTCATTTAAGGGGCTCAACAGCAGTATTTCATGGACCTGAACCGTACAAACTCTTTTATGTTTGGTGGAGTTTTAAATATGACATGCATAATAAAGGGGTTTTGATGAAATAATAACTATTTAAAATTGAGAAGTTTTGTTTGTTTGTTTTTTGTTGTGTGCAGTCTACATCATTTATTAAAGAACTGTAAGTGATAATTCCTATTTTTACAGTTTCTGGCTTTGATAAACATAGTTTTGGCACTTTTTAAAAAATGTAAGAAAATATGCTTCTCAAGCCTCCCAGTGGGTTGTAAAGTTCAACAAGTCATAGACATTTTATGGGACATCTGGTTTTATTGGATATCCACTCACTCTCCGGCCACTTTATTAGGTCCACCTGTTCAATTGCTTGATAACTCAAATAGCTAATCAGCCAATCACAAGTACGACTCAGTGCATTTAGTCATCCAGATGTGGTGAAGACGATTTGCTGAAGTTCAAATAGAGCGGAAGAAAGAGGATTTAAGTGGCTTTGAATGTGTGGTTGTTTATGCCAGATGGGCTGGTCTGAGTATTTCAAAACTGCTGATCTACTGGGATTTACACCCACAACCATTTCTAGGGTTTACAGAGAATGGTCCAAAGAAGAGAAGATATCTAGTGAGCAGCAGCTGTGTGGATGAAATGCCTTGTCGATGTCAGAGGAGAACGGACAGACCGGTTGAACGGACAGACCGGTTGATGTCATCATGTCAATATGGACCAACATCTCTGAGGGATGTTTCCAACACCTTGTTGAATCTATACCACGAAGAATAGGAGACTGTAGTCTCATTTGAACCCTCCGTGATATCACGGGATTTGACCACTTATGGGGACCTCCATTTAATCTGCAACACATGTCCACTTTCCCACCACATCGTCACTTTTTCTTTGCATGTTCACTTTGTTTGCATGTAATTTGCCCAAAACCCCATCAGACATGCTGTTTTTTGTCCCCTGGAAGTAGAGAAATGACATCATATGCGCCATATTTTACCCCTTTCGCGCCCGGCCCTGAACGAGACTGCACTGCCCTATTAAGGCAGTTCAGAAGGCAAAAGGCAAGGTGTACCTAATAAAGTGGACTTTGAGTGTATTTAGGCTTTATTTAACTGGGTTTGTCCGACTGAGGTCAGAGGTCTCGTTAAGCAGTAATACCACAGACACTAAACGTGTTTGTTTGCTCTGAGTGATTGATGCTGCTTTGAGGAGAGCTCATTGTGAAGTTGATTGACAGCTGCTGCTGTCTTCTCTCCCCCACAGTCACGGGCACAGGGCTGACAGGTAACCTCTTAGTTTTGACCTTTGACCTGACCCCTGCTTCTTTTTCCTGTTCCCTGTCCTCCCGCCTCCCTGCATGGCTGAATGACATCATCAGGTGGTGACTCCTCTTTCAGAATTTTTTTGAAGCAGGCGTGTTCCCATCATGCTTTAGCTGCACGTTGTCATGTTGCCTCCTCCAGCTGCTTTGTGTCGCTGCTGTCCAGGATTTCTACACTGTTTTTAGGGGTTTTGATGATTCTTTTTTTGTCTTCCTGTCTCGTAGGACGGATGGCAGGCGCTGGTCTCTGGCCTCGTTGCCGTCCTCTGGATATGGCACCAACACCCCCAGTTCCACCGTCTCGGTAAATATCAGTTTGTCTGCATGTTAATGGCATCAGAAAACCTCAGAGAGAACTTTGATCTGCTCCAGACCATCAGACCGGATTAAAGTCCTCCCGGCTCTCCTTTTGTTTTCTTACACAATCCCAGTTTGCTGATTCTAACTGCTTCAGCTTCCTTCTCAACAGTCCGTCCTTCTGGTACCTGCCGCCTGTAGAATGATTTCCCAGCATGCTTCAGAAGCCGATTAGCTGACTTGTTGCAGACACGCTGAACTGCTACCTCAGTCTGCTAACAGGACGTGTTTTATCATATTTAAAGAGCGATAACTGCCGTCAGGACCACAAATTCAGTGATTTGAAGGGAAAAAAAGAGATTTAGTGTGTTTCTGAACAACTTTAGATCATCAAAAAGGTTCCAAATCTTTTGTGTCAACAAACCTAAAGGGCTGTGTCCAACAAAACAAGAAGAAGAAGTGGGGTTGGAATGATGCATCGTGTATGGTGATAATTGTATCATGGGGCCTGTAACGAATGGAAGTTACTTACTAATCATTCCTTCTAGAAGATTCATAATTGATTTCAAAATATACACATGGGAAACAGATGACATCTTCAAAATAATTTAGCTTAAACATTTACTGAGCTGTATCAGGATATGTATCCAATTGCAGTAGGTGCGTCTTAATACGTATACAACCGATATGCAGTGTGTCATATAGCTAGTGTATCATTCCACCACTGGTTTATTGTCTTTGCACATACATGGATACATACAGTAGTGTTCAGAATAATAGTAGTGCTATGTGACTAAAAAGATTAATCCAGGTTTTGAGTATATTTCTTATTGTTACATGGGAAACAAGGTACCAGTAGATTCTCACAAATCCAACAAGACCAAGCATTCATGATATGCACACTCTTAAGACTATGAAATTGGGCTATTAGTAAAAAGAAAAGTAGAAAAGGGGGTGTTCACAATAATAGTAGTGTGGCATTCAGTCAGTGAGTTCGTCAGTTTTGTGGAACAAACAGGTGTGAATCAGGTGTCCCCTATTTAAGGATGAAGCCAGCACCTGTTGAACATGCTTTTCTCTTTGAAAGCCTGAGGAAAATGGGACATTCAAGACATTGTTCAGAAGAACAGCGTAGTTTGATTAAAAAGTTGATTGGAGAGGGGAAAACTTATACGCAGGTGCAAAAAAGTATAGGCTATGGTGTTGGGCCTATATATCGCGTACCAGGTATCATGGATCAGTTTGGATATGTCAAAATACTTGAAGAGGTCATGTTGCCTTATGCTGAAGAGGACATGCCCTTGAAATGGGTGTTTCAACAAGACAATGACCCCAAGCACACTAGTAAACCAGCAAAATCTTGGTTCCAAACCAACAAAATTAATGCCTCGCAGATGTGAAGAAATCATGAAAAACTGTGGTTATACAACTAAATACTAGTTTAGTGATTCACAGGATTGATAAAAAAGCAGTTTGAACATAATAGTTTTGAGTTTGTAGCATCAACAGCAGATGCTACTATTACTGTGAACACCCCCTTTTCTACTTTTTTTTTTTACTAATAGCCCAATTTCATAGCCTTAAGAGTGTGCATATCATGAATGCTTGGTCTTGTTGGATTTGTGAGAATCTACTGAATCTGCTGGTACCTTGTTTCCCATGTAACAATAAGAAATATACTCAAAACCTGGATTAATCTTTTTAGTCACATAGCACTACTATTATTCTGAACACTACTGTACAGCAAAGTTTGTCCTTTGCATTTTACCGTCCTAATTACATTTGGACGCAGTCCAACCACTAGGGACAGTGGACAGTCACAGTTTGGCACTCAAAGACCAGCTCCAGGGACAGAGAAAGGAGCAGACCCTAATCTGCATGTTGTTGATAGTGGGAGGGAATCCTAGGGAGAACATGAAAGAAAAGGTGGAATCGAACGCCAGACCTTCTTGCTGCGAGGCAACCGTGCTAACCACTGAGCCACTGTGCTGCTCTGACAGTCTGCGCCAGCGTTTCTGTTGTCCTGTAATGGTGGAATACTTAAAAACCTTGTGGCAGATAAGACGTGTACTTGCTCACTTGGTGGTATTACTTTCTACGTGATCCTATTCACAGTACCACGTAGTACTGCAGTGTGTACCTGTGCAGCTTTTCAGTTTTACCTCTTAATGTTTGTGACAAAAAAAACGTTAGTGTTGGAAGGTTAGCATCTCTGCGACCTTACTGTACCCATAATTCTCTTTTCTGTGTCAGCGTTGACAGACTCGTTCAGGCTTAGACCGTGCTTATCATCGCACTGACGCCGCCATCACACCAACGCCGCTGCTGCGCTAATGCCATCGCTCCGCTAACGCTGCCGTAGCTGCCATGCTGGTGTAACTGTGGTCCCTCTGTGCTCCTCCTCTCACAGTCCTCCTGTTCATCTCAGGAGAAGCTGCACCAGCTGCCCTTCCAGCCCACGCCAGATGAGCTGCACTTCCTCACAAAACACTTCAGCTCGGAGAGCATCACAGACGAGGAGGGACGCCGCTCCCCCGCCATGAGACCACGCTCCCGCAGCCTCAGGTAGGACATTGTCACACCGTTTCACAAATCAGCTGGCAGTTTTCTCTTTGGACATTCGAAGATGTGGATGGTGGTTGTGGGAAAACTGTTGAGTGTTTTGACCTGCTGAGTGTCAGGTAGAGATGTCCATCTGTAGCTTTAATGGAGAAAACGGTCAGGTGGCGCCTGTCATGTGTGACACCGCTGTGGTCAGCGTGATGGAACAGTTTTTTCAGGTGGAATTCAGTTCATGGACCTTGTCAGAACCAAGTGGAAATATACAGTTGGGATATAGCTTGGGACTCCGACGAGGGCGGTTGCATCTCCTCCTCTCTCCTCTATCTCTGCTCCTACCTTCAAGTCCCCTACTTCACCAGACTGTGAATTCTTCAAACTATATTGGATTAACCATGGAATTGATCAGCTGGTCTCTGAACTATTGACACCATTTTTTTCAACAAGGAGATCAGGGCCGGGGGACCCTGCATGCCCAGATGGAACCTACCCTGCGGGCTATGTTCTTGACGCCTGGGAGACGTGGCGTATTGCATGCTTTGTGCCATTCTCTGTGGAGGACGTCAAGGATTTATTTATATTTGGTTTCATTGTCGGAGCACTGGTACTTATTGGTTTATGTGCTGCCCTGACCTACTGGAAAATTGGCAAGACGGCTGCCACCAGAACCACGACCCCTCACTGGTCCGTCATGATTGAGTTGGCATTGACAGAGAGTGAAAGCATGCTCCCACCTCCTCCCTACACCCGCGCCTGTCCTCATCCCGCACCCCATCCTAGCCCCCGTTCACCCCACTCCCTTTGCCCTCCGGGGTGCTGTGCAGTTTTAGCTGCTGTATGCCCCCCCCCAAGCTGATGGTGGCGTGACTACATGTTGCTGCGGCTCCCCCACACTCACATCGCCTCAATTCGGAAAACGGATTGTTTCAAGTTTAGTACACATAAACAGTGTCAAATGTATATGTGTTGTCTTAATTCTGGTGTGTGCCATTATTACAGTAAACAAGTAATAATTGTGGATTAATTGCTCTATCTTGTCTGTGGTAATTTGAGTGTGGATGTAATCTTGTTGTTGCACTTGTGTACGCTCTTTGTGTATGCTCTCTGTGAGGCGACGCTCTGTGTGGAGGTACTCCGTGTGGAGGTGCTCCATGTCAAGGCGCTCCGTGTGGAGGCGACGCTCTGTGTGGAGGTGCTCCGTGTGGAGGCGCTCTGTGTGGACGCGACGCTCTTTGTGGATGCGCTCTATGAGGTGACGCTCTGCATGGAGGTGCTCCGTGTGGAGGCGCTCTGTGAGGCGACGCTCTGTGTGTAGGTGCTCTGTGAGGCGGACCTCCCTGTGGAGGTGCTCTGTGAGGCGATGCTCCCTGTGGAGGCGCTCTTTGAGGCGACGCTCCGTGTGGAGGCGCTCTGTGAGGCGACGCTCCGTGTGGAGGCGCTCTGTGAGGCGACGCTCCGTGTGGAGACGCTCTGTGAGGCGACGCTCCGTGTGGAGGCGCCGCTTTGTGTGGAGACGCTCGATGGCCAAGGACGTAATAAAATGATCAGCATTTATTTATTTGTCTGTTAGCAGCATTATGTCAAAACTACTGCACAGATTGTGACAAAACTGTTCACCACAGGTAGATATTAGACCAAGGAAGGTTCCACTGAATTTTGGAGGTGATCCGGATTGGTGGAAGTCAGAAATCTCTGATTGCTCTTATGTTATTTATTCATTCTTACCGTTTATAGTGTTTATTTAGTGTAAATTAAAAAAGAATGTTTAAGCTACATCTTGGGAATATATTAAAACTTTTTTCATTACAGTAGTTAGTAAATTTCATTGGAACGTCTTAGAGAATTTCATCTTTTATTAACACCCCCCCCCCCCCCCCCACCACACACACACACACACACACACACACTGAGCTGTTCCAGAGGAATCATCCGTCTTGTCATCACACCGAGTTCGTCCTCGTCCTGCTCAGCTGACGTCACAGTCAATTAGACGTCTCACTTCCCGTGCTCCCCCAATCCAAATCTGTGTCTCATCTAAGTTACTTCAATTATTCACCAATGAGTTAGTGGTGTGTGTGTGTGTGTGTGTGTGTGTGTGTGTGTGTGTGTGTGTGTGTGTGTGTGTGTGTGTGTGTGTGTGTGTGTGTGTGTTTTTAATGCATTTTTATGAACCACAGAGCAGTGGTGGGCACAGTTCCAATAACTGATAATTGTCAAAGATCATGTTTTCATTATCGGATTATCTTTTTAGATAACTTTATCTGACTAATTATCTTGCGATACATTTTTATATGATAATTTTTAGACCAGTAACGTGGTAAACAAAGCTGAACAGCTACAAATATTTATAAAACTTAAAATCAGTTGAGCACCTACCTGTTAAATGTTTCATAGCTGATGTATAGTTCTACTCTCTGCAAAACAGAGAAGAGCTGCCTTAAAAAGAAACCGCTCTATCCTCTGCAGACAAAAAAAAACAAAAAAACAACTCATTTCTTTTAACCCCATACTGATACGCGGGCAGTATCACCCAAGTCATCCAGAGGCATACATTTTAAACTTATGGTTCAACTTTTAACCAAACTAATGTCAGACATGTTATTTAAATTACTGTCATGTCTGAAGTTTTATAAAATGAAAATATCAGATATATGTTTTAGTTTTAAAGTAATGCGCTAATTTTTAATGTTTTAGTGTGGACATGCTGTGCCCAGCAGTGCATTATGGGTAGGATAGGATAATCTCAGTAAGTTCACGACATGAGAAATGCATTTGAAACACTCTGATCAGGCTCTACGGACAAGCATTAAACTCTAGTGCCTAACACTCTAATGAATATATTCTCTGGGTTTATAGATGTTGTTATTGTGTCTGCGTTTATTCAATTCCACGCATCTTAAATGTAGCAGACACGGATTATCTGGAATTTTGTTTTGGCAAGTTTTCAAGGTCTCTACTGCCATCTACTGGCCAGTAGTGTTCATTCGCCCTATTGACGTATCCCATAATCCCTTGTGTGCCAGAGAGTCGCTGCAGTCAACACATACAGAATCAACACGATGACAGTTGTAAATTAATATTATACTACAGAAAATATATATATATATATTTTTTTTTTTGCTTTTCGTCACGTTAATAAGAGACTGCTGCATGATACCCTGAAAACTTGCTAAAACAATTACAACAAATAATCTGTGTCTGTTATATTTAATCTGTATGGAATTTAATAAACTCAAACCGAATTTCAGACATATTATATATATTAGTCTGGAACAAAGAGGACAGTGTTGTAAAGAACAATAATCTAGACGTTAAAGAGCAAACTTCACTTTCCCCAGAACGACATGATCAGGAAGTGATTGTAGCTCACAGCAGCTCCCATTGAAAAATAACAGAGAGACAGACTGTGATTCTCACATGTTTACATAAAACACACGCAGTAACAATGTCTATAAACCCAGAGAATATATTCACGAGAGTTTTAGGCACAATATAAAAAACAACGTAGTTTGATTAAAAAGTTGATTGGAGAGGGGAAAACTTATACGCAGGTGCAAAAAATTATAGGCTATGGTGTTGGGCCTATATATCGCATACCAGGTATCATGGATCAGTTTGGATATGTCAAAATACTTGAAGAGGTCATGTTGCCTTATGCTGAAGAGGACATGCCCTTGAAATGGGTGTTTCAACAAGACAATGACCCCAAGCACACTAGTAAACCAACAAAATCTTGGTTCCAAACAAAATTAATGCCTCGCAGATGTGAAGAAATCATGAAAAACTGTGGTTATTATTGTGTGTTGGGGGGTGTGGCTGGACATTTTGGTGTTCTTTTCTTTTCTTTGCTCTCCAGGTGGTATGAAAACTGATTTGTCTGTGGAGAAGGTGCTGGCTGAAGAGTCCTTCACCCTCATCAACGTTATGTGCAGCACCTGTGGATGGTGCTCACATGCAACCTTAAAGACTTTCAGCTGAAGCAGATAATTAGGTGGCGTTCTGCATTTAAGCCATGTGTGATTCAAGCAGAATTGCCGGGAACTCGACCTTGTGATGTTCGTTTGTGAGACGCTGAGGACCGCGCCTGGGTCTGACACATCGTGCCTGAGAAGGAAGAAGGGTGAGGGACACATGCTGTCAGCACACATCAGAGGTGATTAATTGTTGACAGTAACTTGGTATTTTGTTACGCAGTATATTTGAATTGTGATGAGAATTGTGCAGCTCGCTTCTCACTGCCGTGGCGTGCGGACCGGTGATCCTCCACCTGTTGTGAGAAGCTGCTCATTTGCATAAAGCTTAAATACAGACCTGAATGTGTTGCTGATAGTGTGTGCCTTTTGAAGGATATTGGTTGTAACTGCTGACTTACCTCACCTCTTCTATCCTTCGCAGAGAGTCGGTTTGTCGTGTCCACCTGGGGGGTGTTTGGCGGTAACAGTGAGTCCAGAAGCGCCGGGCTTCGATCCTTTTAGGCGCTGGAGAGCGTGCCAGCCTTCACTCCACCAGACTGACGCTGTTTTAGTTTGTACACATTGTTATGCACCAAAGGGTGGAAAAAATAAATTGTTTTGTTATTGGAACCGCTTTCTGGTTATTTTAGCGCTGGGTTCCGTCAGATGCAGGTCCGCTCCTCAACCCGCGTCGACACATAACAGTTATACAACTAAATACTAGTTTAGTGATTCACAGGATTGCAAAAAAAGCAGTTTGAACATAATCGTTTTGAGTTTGTAGCGTCAACTGCAGATGCTACTATTATTGTGAACACCCCCTTTTCTACTATTTTTTTTACTAATAGCCCAATTTCATAGCCTTAAGAGTGTGCATATCATGAATGCTTGGTCTTGTTGGATTTGTGAGAATCTACTAAATCTACTGGTACCTTGTTTCCCATGTAACAATAAGAAATATACTCAAAACCTGGATTAATCTTTTTAGTCACATAGCACTACTGTTATTCTGAACACTACTATATATATATATATATATATATATATATAAAACATCTCGGAGCAAATGCACGCCTTGCTCCTCATCTTCTAGGTCATTTGTCAATATAATGATTCTTTTTTTTTTTTTTTTTTTCTTGCTGCGAGGCATTTTTTATTTAATTTTTATGACTTCCCAGACTTGACACGTAGAGCTGCAGAAATGTAGGCGTGTTGTAATTAGCCTTTGTCTGGCTCCTTGTGTTCATTATTTCCACCTTCAGCCGGCTTTAAAGTGAAGCTCTGCTTTAATAAAGGCTCAGAGCTGCAAGAAGAATCACAGAGGAGAAGATGTTCAGAGAGAATGAAAGCATGTCTGGAACGCCCTGTGACCTTTACTGATGGCTTCTTCTCCAAATTCAGACATGAAGTTTTTAATGAAAAGGAAAGAAAAATATATCAATATTTTTTTCCTCTATTTACCGAACAAATGCCCCATACAATGTAAAAAATAACTTCACGTAACCGTGATTCCAAAATGAAAACTTTCTGAGCAGATCCTTGTGAGTCATGTGACATGGAATATCTCGTCCAGATTGGTGGACACTGGGGGCAGGGGGCTGTCTCTCATTTATTTCCTGTGCATCCTCCTTGTTAACTCTGACTGTCTGAAGTCTTTTACACTGAATAAGGAGTTGATGAGTGGTGGGCGGGGCTGGAGCAAAATACTGGAATCTATAAAACAAGATCAAGACTCACCTGGATCTGAAAGATCAAACCTGGGTTCAGGTTTGGTCTCAAATGTCTTCATGTCAATGTTGAGAACATTAGCAGAGATAAAATTTCAAATGTCATAATGATGTTTGACTCCGGGTCCGAACGTGGAGGCGGAGCTACCAGCTCTTGGACTCTTTGAGTGAAGCGGACCTGCTGTTCTACTTGCAGATGTACAGACGCCGCATGTTCTTACTGTCCGTGTTCCATGCTGACATAATGACGGACGGCCCGCATGCTGTCTGGCCGTCATTTCTCATTAAGCTCCTGATTGGACGAGAGCCGCCGATGGATGACTTCAGGAATTACCTCATCGCACAGGCGAGCACGTGCACACCATGATGGATGACTCATTTACATCTGGAGCTCGCTTTCAGAGTATTACCTCGCCGGCGTGTAATAGACCTTGTTTGAAATATTTCTTTTTAATTTATTATAATTTCTGGAAACGTGTTCCCCGTCTTTATCTCCTGTTCGTTCATTCATTCCACCGTTATTGTAAATCTGTTGTACACTGCAGGAGAGATCTTATTTACACTGTAGCTGAGCAGGAAATTAATTTAGAAGACTGCAAAACTTTTAAAAATAAATAAAAACTAACAGTAAAATAATACAAATTAAAACCTAACATCAGCTTAACCCTTAGAGCTCAAAGGGTGTTTTCTTGATGCTACCATACATGAAGAAATTAGCCTTTTGGGTACTTTCTTTTATTACGGTGTCCATGTATTGCATATCAAAATGTTCAGAACAATCTCACCTTTCTGAATGTGAGACATTTCATTGTACACCCCCGCCCCCGTACAATGAGAGTAAAGATTTGAATTGTCCCATAGATAAAAATGAAGAAGGCTTCTTATTGTTCTATGTTGCAGGCACACTGTGAGAAAAACTGGATCTTTCAAATACAGTAGAACCAGCCAACATCTCTGTGATCCAATAGCCTGACCTGATCCAGTTCTAGGATCTCACATTGAAAAAAGGCATTGAAATAATGAAAAGGGGTTCAAGACCAATAAGAGCCCAAAGAGGGCCATCCAGCTTTGGCATGTAGGTCGCTGTGATGACAGCTGTTCATCGACCCATGTCAGAATGATGTTATGTGGGCGGTTCCTCAGCCTGGTTCTGCCACAGTGTCCCTCACCTGTGCGCTGGATCAGGTTCAGGAAAATGAGTCCCATGTTTGTAGTGACATAACAAGGCAACTCTGGGAGTATGTGCTGGTGCTGCACTCTGCCATGGAACTGCCTTGACTCCTGGATGGCAACCACCCAGGCAGACACCTGGTCCATCTCCAAAGTAACCATCTGTCTGCTGCAGCCAGGTGAAACGTTTACATGTCAATGGTCTTCTCCAGGTACTTTGGTCCACAACACTCAGCCACTAGAAACACACTAAATGCCACAATGCAAGTTATCCTCCTCATCTGAGTCGAAGTCGTGGCCTTCGGTCACTGGTTAGAGTCTGTATCGCTGATGTCATACCTGATGCATCGAGTCGCCCTCATCTGGCTCTCACCAAGTAATCGGCAGCACCCACCAACTCATCCGGTCACCTTGGTTTGGGTCCAAATTGGGACCATACAGTAAGACTGGAAGTACCAGGAGTCCAAGGACTTTGACCTTTGACCTCCTTATTCAAGACACTAAATCCCAAAACAGGTCTGCCCCGCGGACTTCACACGAGAGAACAAGGTTTCAGCATTTAAAGGCTTATTGTTCATTTAAAAAACACTCTTGAGATCGTCTCCTTTGTTTGGACTGTGTGTTAAAACGACGATGCTCCGCTGACAGTTTCATATCCATCAAGCTTGTGATTCAGATCTTTTTTTATTTCCTGTTGGGAAATGATTGACATGTTGAAGTCTTCTTCTGTGTAGGAACGTCTGTTTGCGTCATGAATAATGCAGCGCACTGATGAAGTCTGAAGGTGTTCGTGATGACGGGTTCAGCTGCCACCGTACTCACACTGCTGTCGTCGCCGAGGATCCCGCGGTCATTTTGTCTGCATGTGGGCGACGGATTGAGGAGGTGATGTAATCAGAGGAGGGGCGTGTCCCACGAGAACGCACATGGGGAAAATTGACGGTCTTCAGGGATTTCTCTGTCTGTCAGGTCCTGAAAACCCGCCAGAACTGATGCACTTTCTCGTGCACGGCTTCACGTCTTTGACAGTTCATGTGCACGCCCCCCAGGATTCTGTGTGTGCAGTCATGTGAGGAGTTGATGGACAGCAAAATGACGTGATCAAGACCCAGCGTGCTGTTAGTATGTGGTTCAGCTGTGACCTGAGGGGTTGAGTGCAGTCTGACATCTTTCCTGCTGTTTTACTCCATCAGAGTAAAAGTCCATCAGACTAATACGATTCATATGCAGCATCTGACGATTTTCTGGCAAACTGTTCAGTGAGTTGTTCTGAAATTTAGTACTGACGGTCCTCGGGGGAGGGGGTGTCTGCGCACAGGAAGATGGACTTTCTAATTGGTTCTCTGGAGGCATCCAGTTGTTTTAGAGCAAACACAAAGTTTTCTTCTGTGTGACATGAATACCAGATTTTTTTGTTATATTGTGAACACGATACAAGTGAAATATCCAAAAAAAAAAAAAAAGAAAACTGAGTTCACTGCTCGTCCTGCGTTCTCAGAGTTTGAGTGACAGAAAGACTCGGCACGTTTTACTTCCATCACCTCAAAGGTCAACGTGTCCAGTCGGCTTCTGATTGGCTGCTTGTCAAACTTGGCAAAATTCAAACACAGACTCACTCTGCAGAAAACTCATATTTATTTATTTGACAGAGACTTTAAATTAACTGTAAATTGTGGTTACAGTATTTTGTTTCACACCTAAAAATGACTAGAAACCTGACTCATTAATCTTGTTACAGAAATTAAAGTTCTCTGTTGCCAACACCACCTGTTGCCAACACCACCTGTTGCCAACATCAGTTGAGCTGTCAAAAGCAGTGGTGGCCACTGCTCCACACAGAGCATCTCCACACAGAGCACATCCTCACAGAGCATCTCTACACAGAGCACCTCCTCACAGAGCATCTCCACATAGAGCACCTCCTCACAGAGCATCTCCACACAGAGCACCTCCTCACAGAGCATCTCCACATAGAGCACCTCCACACAGAGCACCTCCACACAGAGCACCTCCACACAGAGCACCTCCTCACAGAGCACCTCCACACAGAGCACCTCCACACAGAGCACCTCCTCACAGAGCATCTCCACACAGAGCACATCCACACAGAGCACCTCCTCTCAGAGCACCTCCACACAGAGCATCTCCACACAGAGCACCTCCTCACAGAGCACCTTCACACAGAACACCTCCTCACAGAGCACCTCCTCACAGAGCACCTCCACACAGAGCATCTCCACACAGAGCACCTCCTCACAGCACCTCCTCACAGAGCATCTCCACACAGAGCACCTCCTCACAGAGCATCTCCACATAGAGCACCTCCACACAGAGCCCCTCCTCACAGAGCACCTCCTCACAGAGCATCTCTTCACAGAGCATCTCCACACAGAGCACCTTACAACAATATTAATTCAAATTCATGTTTTAATTGCACATGGTCCCTTTTAAATAAATTCTTAACCATCTCCACCTGGTTTTACCTTAAACTCTGGGACATGATCACAAAAGGGTTTCTGTAAAAAGTTTGATGGTGAACAAATTATGATTTGGCTCCAAAAAACAATTCAGTCTGCAGATTTTTTTTTTCTTTTTAATCTCTGCTGTTATGAGCGATATTGTGAGTCCACTTGTGTGACTTCAGTGGTGTAAACTGAACATGCAGCATCACCATACTGAAGTTTTGTTGAACAGGTTTTTGCACTGGCTCCACTTACGTGTGTGTGTGTGTGTGTGTGTGTGTGTTTTTGTGTGTGTGTTTTTTGTTTTGTTTTTTTTTCCAGCCCGGGGCGTTCACCAGTGTCGTTTGACCATGAGATTGTAATGATGAACCACGTGTATAAGGAGCGGTTCCCCAAGGTTTGTACTGGACACACGTAAACGTCTTCCTGCCACAGGCGGTAAACCTCCACCGGAATGATCTTTAAAATCCATGTCACCACCTACTTTCAGTCAACTCTCCTCTGACCCAAAGATCATCTCAGTACGACCCGTTAATCAGGCCTGGACCCTGTCTGTGGACCCGGAGGTCCACTGGTGCCGGCTACTCTCCCTCACAAACTTAAGTGAAGCCAGAGGACAAACGCAAATGATCACAGATGATTAAAGACGTGTCCGTCCTGAAGGACAGCAGGACGGATTAATACAGTGTTTGACATGTCCACATGACTGTTTGAAGTGAGGGAGGCAGACAGATGGTCCAGTGTTTAAATAATGCATCAAGTCTTGGAAAAATACCAGGTTCTGAAATTTGGCTCTCTGAGATGATTCTCGGTCACAACGACGCACTGTCACTTTAAATAAAGTTATTACAACATCAAGCATTACAGATGTCGTGCCCCGAAATAAAAAACATTAAACTTCTGAGATCATTAAAGGTGTTTAGCTCTTATTTTGTATTCACATTAGCTATTAAAAAATACAATAAAAAAGCAGAAACTTTATATTTTTCTTAGTTTTATTTGAAATAATGGCAACTGGTTAATAAGGGGCTTATTGCACGAAACGCCCACTAGGGGGTCAAGACGAGTATACCATGGCACATCTTCCAGGAAGATGTAAGTAAAAGAACTGATACGCATCTTAAATATCAGCATACAACTGCAAAGTGATACACAAAATAATGATAATTATAAAAACATCCAAAGGATAATGACTGTTAATAATAAATAAACAATTCACAAGAGATAAAATGACTGATGTCAACAGTCAAACTGCACGAAGTGCACCAAACCAAACCAGTTATGATCATTTCAATGGCGGAGAGAAATCGATCGGCGGCACAACATTAAAGTAAAGCGTGTCCAACCTCAGGCAGTAAATCAACATGATGTTGACATCATCAATCTTTGATGAACAGAAAAAACAAAATAATTTATAGGAAATATATAGTTAGCGGGCTAACCAGTGCGCCCCGTGTAGCCTAGCTTGTTAACTGTGGCTTTAATGAGAGACTGTAGCATCAAATATAAATCATTCAAAAGATGTATAATATGATGTCATAAAGTCCGACACGGAGCGTTTGTAAGCGGGTTCGGGTTCAGCTCTGACCGCTTCGCGAGCGATAATTTAAAGGTGGAACCCAAGTGTTAAAATACTGATTAACTCGTTGTTTGGGGTTCATTTTCTTTTTCCGCTCAGTGTGTCTCTGTGTGCATGTGCTTCTGTGTGCTGATTATTTACATGCATGTGACTCATCCCCCCCATATCTTCAGGCCACAGCTCAGATGGAGGAGCGTCTGGCTGAGCTGCTCGCCTCTTCAGCCCCGGACAAAGTGTGCCCGCTGGCGGACGGCGTCCTTAGTTTCATCCACCATCAGCTGATCGAGCTGTCCAGAGACTGTCTGGAGAAGAGCCGCGAGGGCCTCATCACCTCCCGCTACTTCTACGAGTTCCAGGAGAGTCTGGAGAAACTGCTGCAGGATGTAAGTCCACTGAGAGTCCGGGACCCCGTGTTTCCTCTGTTTGTGCTGTTACAGAAGATGTCGACGTAGGTGATTGTTGCATTTATGCTGATTGGCTGAAAGCAAACATATCAACCAATAAAAATGCGACCCGGCTTCCTCCAGTCAAACACTGTAAATGCGGCATGACGCCGGTCAACCACGAACCCTGGTGTCCGTGGATCCGTGTGACAATTTCCTGCATTTTAGTAGGGACAACTAAATAATAATGCAGTCTGACTCGCGGGTCGCTGCGTCCAGTCGTCCTCGTGTTAGCGACGTGCAGTCAGTGAAGATTCTGTCAGTAGCACTTTAACTTTTTTGGTACCATGTGCCACTTCCTGATTTATTTTGAACTACACATACATTCTTGTTTACAAAGCTGGAAAAAAGGTTTTTCACTTTAATACTTGATTTATGTATTTAACTTTTTTAGTCCTTTGGCTGAAGATCCATCAAGATTCGCACGTGGTACATCATCCAGTTATTTCCTTAAAAAAAAACAAATGTAGCATTCTTCTTCACTTTAACACAAACCGTCCCTGAGGGCGTGTCTGGGCATCAAAATGACTTTCTTCAGAGTCTCTCGACCATATTTTTTGATATGGAAATAAAATAATTTTATTCCAGGTTCCAAATGTTTCAGCACGTTTGGCAGAACAAAAACAGGACTTTTAGTTTGGCCGCGTGTGTGTCGCGCCGTGTTTCCTGCGTTACGACGGCGCACTTTGTTACCTGTTTGTTGGCTCACACGTCTGAGCGCCACGGCGGTGTGATGTCATCCGGCGGCACATTCCTCTGCAGCTGCTCTTTGTGTTTTCAGGTTGGCAGCGGTGATGTCTCTATTAACTGGTTTTCCCTCGTGGGTGGGGTTTGGGGGGGGGGGGGGGTTATGGCTCCCACCGGCCTCATATTGACCTTCTGTTCCATGGGGACACCGCCGCTGACAAACTATCTCTCAATCACACCGATTTTAATTTCACAGTCCAGCGGTCGCCGGGGGGGCTGATGGATTACTCTCCACGACCAGGAGGTGGGAGGAGGAGGAGGTGCACACGGAGAAGGTGGGAATTCTGTGGGAAACCGTTGTTTCTTGATTGGCTCTCTGGGGGCGTACAGGAGAGGGCGTGCACGTGTGCGCACCGGCACATCTGGAGCACGGTACGCAGATGGTGTAGCTGCGACACTGGCGCCATCATGACATCAATTAGCTGCCATTAGTGAGGTTTTTTTTGAAGCGGTGGAGGGCGGAGCAGGCGGTCAGAGGATGAGCAGGTAGATGGAGGCATGAGAGGAGCCTCGTCTGATATTTTTTTTGGAGGTTTAGGTTTGTTTTTGTTTTTTGGGGTTTTTTTTTTTTTGTGGAGCCATGTCTGGCATCTCATGTCAGAGGACGTTGGAGGAGGTGCTGGAGGAGGTGATGAGGAGGAGCGAGTGGAAAGGTTTTGCCCACAGTTGGGAAGAGGAACCGGCCCCGGAATGTGCAGTTGAGTCAATTTCACGTCTGTTTGTTTGATCCAAGGCTCATTAAAGTGATGATGATGAGGAGGAAAACACCTACAGCTGTTTGTAGATCAGTTTAAGTGACAGCATGCAGCTCTTCAGGAATAATTGTTAATTATGTTTAAAATGCTAAAATGTGTCAGCTTTGTAAATCAGGTGGGGTTTTTTGTGTGTGTGTTTGGGGGGGGGGGTCCTGAATATAGCAATAACACCAAAAACATTTGTCTTCATTAATTCTGAAGGTGACATTCTGGTCCATGTTCTAATTTATCAGTATTAATTTACTGATATATTTACTAATTTATGTTCTAATTTATTTATCAGCCCATGTTTTATCAGTATTCCCCATAATTTTATTGACAAAAATTCACCAACTTCATTTTATATATATATATATATATATATATATATATATATATATATATATATATATATATAGTTTTTCAGTTCAAAGAGAACTGCAGTCAAGTTATTTTATTGATTCTTCTTCATGATTAACGATATTGGTTTTGTTTTTTCTTTTTCTTCTGTAAAGTGTCATAAACACTGCAGATTCCTCTTCCAGTCTCCCTCACTGACTGGATTTTGTTTGATCACAAATCAATGAGCCGAAAGTCATTTTAAGGTGATAATAATCACAGAAGAGGGAGACTCCAATTTTGAAAGGCTGCAACCAAAATTTGGTGGTTTGACTTGCTAAGTGATTTAAAATGATTTTTTGAGCTTTAGAATAATGTATGACATTCCACTAATTCATTGGCTTCCTGTTAATTCTAGAATAGAATTTAAAATTCTTCTTCTTACTTATAAGGTTTGAATAATCAGGTCCCATCTTATCTTAGGGACCTCATAGTACCATATCACCCCAATAGAGTGCTTCGCTCTCAGACTGCAGGCTTACTTGTAGTTCCTAGGGTTTGTAAGAGTAGAATGGGAGGCAGAGCCTTCAGCTTTCAGGCTCCTCTCCTGTGGAACCAGCTCCCAATTCAGATCAGGGAGGGACCAGTTTTATTCACTTTATACATGCTTCCCTTAGGCAGTATTATTAGACGGCATTGCTTAAATTTTCATTGTTACGCAGATGATACCCAGCTTTATCTATCCATGAAGCCAGAGGACACACACCAATTAGCTAAACTGCAGGATTGTTTTACAGACATAAAGACATGGATGACCTCTAATTTCCTGCTTTTAAACTCACATAAAACTGAAGTTATTGTACTTGGCCCCACAAATCTTAGAAACATGGTGTCTAACCAGATCCTTACTCTGGATGGCATTACCCTGACCTCTAGTAATACTGTGAGAAATCTTGGAGTCATTTTTGATCAGGATATGTCATTCAATGCGCATATTAAACAAATATGTAGGACTGCTTTTTTGCATTTACGCAATATCTCTAAAATTAGAAAGGTCTTGTCAGAGTGATGCTGAAAAACTAATTCATGCATTTATTTCCTCTAGGCTGGACTATTGTAATTCATTATTATTAGGTTGTCCTAAAAGTTCCCTGAAAAGCCTTCAGTTAATTCAAAATGCTGCAGCTAGAGTACTGACAGGGACTAGAAGGAGAGAGCATATCTCACCCATATTGGCCTCTCTTCATTGGCTTCCTGTTAATTCTAGAATAAAATTTAAAATTCTTCTTCTTACTTATAAGGTTTTGAATAATCAGGTCCCATCTTATCTTAGGGACCTCATAGTACCATATCACCCCAATAGAGCGCTTCGCTCTCAGACTGCAGGCTTACTTGTAGTTCTGAGGGTTTGTAAGAGTAGAATGGGAGGCAGAGCCTTCAGCTTTCAGGCTCCTCTCCTGTGGAACCAGCTCCCAATTCAGATCAGGGAGACAGACACCCTCTCTACTTTTAAGATTAGGCTTAAAACTTTCCTTTTTGCTAAAGCTTATAGTTAGGGCTGGATCAGGTGACCCTGAACCATCCCTTAGTTATGCTGCTATAGACGTAGACTGCTGGGGGGTTCCCATGATGCACTGAGTGTTTCTTTCTCTTTTTGCTCTGTATGCACCACTCTGCATTTAATCATTAGTGATTGATCTCTGCTCCCCTCCACAGCATGTCTTTTTCCTGGTTCTCTCCCTCAGCCCCAACCAGTGCCAGCAGAAGACTGCCCCTCCCTGAGCCTAGTTCTGCTGGAGGTTTCTTCTTGTTAAAAGGGAGTTTTTCCTTCCCACTGTCGCCAAGTGCTTGCTCACAGGGGGTTGTTTTGACCGTTGGGGTTTTTACGTAATTATTGTATGGCCTTGCCTTACAATATAAAGCGCCTTGGGGCAACTGTTTGTTGTGATTTGGTGCTATATAAATAAAATTGATTGATTGATTGAATAAAAAGTGAAGAATTAGCAATCACAAGAAACTGACTTATAAATTATTAAATATATACAGAATGTACAGAAACTTTATTTTCAGTGATTTTAGAACAAACTCCTGAATTTAAGCACGCAGTGCTGCTGAAATATTTTTTCATACACAAACACATCGTGCCAGGAATAAATGATCATTTATAAGAGAGTGGTGAGTGAACAAACCATTCGGTGTCATCCTCCATAACGCTGCTGCTGCTGCTGACAGCACCACTTCATCCTCTTTCTGTCGCGTTCAGTTGGAACATACACGGTTAATATCTTCATCAGAAACTTCCTCATCTTCTTCAAAAACAGTCGATATGTCACTTAAATCTTCGCTATAATCGCACACTATGTCTTCGCTGTCTGTGTCTGCCGTGTTGGTAAACAGAGCCGCGCTGCGACACAACTACTTGAGTGACGTCACATCCGTCGCAGCAAAAAAGTAGGTCAACTCGGAGGCGGAAAATTCAAATTCTCAGATGGGTAACGAAACGTCTACTTGTTCAGTGTAATTTTATGGTAAAAAAAAACAAAGACAACATGTGGAAAAAGCTTTTTTTATTCTTCAAGAATATGTAAAAACATCATAGCATGACAGGGACACTTTAAGGTGGAAGCTTGTCAGCCTCTTTGCTGCGCTCTTGTGGTTGAGTTTAGAATCACATCAGTTTGCATTGCAGCACAACAATTTACAGGTTTTAGCGACTGGTCCGGCGATTGCTCCAATTTAATTTTGCTGAGTATCATCATCATGACAACTCAGCCACATGGGGTGTGCAGCCAGTACATTCTGAGTGCCGGTCCCAAGTCCGGATAAATGAGGAGGGTTGCGTCAGGAAGGGCATCCGGCGTAAAACAAGCCAACCGAACTATGCAGACTCAGAATCGAATTCCCATACCGGATCGGTCGAGCCCGGGTTTACAATGTCCGCCACCGGTGCTATTGCCCAACAGGGTGCCGGTGGAAATTCGGCTACTGCTGGGCGAAGACAACGAAGAAGAGCCACGAACAGCGGGAGAAGAAAACTAGAAGGGTGGAAATGAGAGTGGGGACTTTGAATGTTGGTAGTATGACTGGTAAAGGGAGAGAGCTGGTTGATATGATGGAGAGGAGAAAGGTAGACATATTGTGTGTGCAAGAGACCAAGTGGAAGGGAAGTAAGAGCAGGAGCATCGGCGGTGGGTACAAGTTGTTGTACCATGGTGAGGACAGGAAGAGAAATGGTGTTGGGGTCATTTTAAAGGAAGAGTATGTTAAAAGTGTGTTGGAGGTTAAGCGAGTGTCTGACAGGGTGATGAGTGTGAAGTTGGAAATTGAAGGGGTGATGATGAATGTCATCAGTGCATATGCCCCACAGGTAGGTTGTGAGATGAAGGAGAAAGAAGATTTCTGGAGTGCGTTACATGAGGTGGTGGAGAGTGTGCCCAAGCATGAAAGAGTGGTGATAGGAGGAGACTTCAGTGGGCATGTTGGTGAAGGGAACAGAGGTGATGAGGAAGTAATGGGTAGATATGGTATCAAGGATAGGAATGGGGAAGGACAGATGGTAGTTGATTTTGCAAAAAGGATGTAAATGGCTGTGGTGAATACCTACTTTAAGAAAAGGGAGGAGCACAGGGTAACATATAAGAGTGGAGGAAGGTGCACACAGGTGGACTACATCCTTTATAGGAGATCCAAGCTAAAAGAAATCACAGACTGTAAGATGGTGGCAGGAGAGAGTGTCATGAGACAGCATAGGATGGTTGTTTGTAGGATGACTTTAGAGGTAAAGAAGAAGAAGAGAGTAAGAGCTCAACAAAGGATCAGATGGTGGAAGCTGAAGGAGGAAGACTGTTGTGTGAAATTTAGCGAGCAGGTGAGAGAAGCACTGGTTGGAGGGGAAGCAATTTTGGACAACTGGAAAAGTACTGCAGATGTGGTGAGGGAGACAGCTAGGACAGTACTGGATATGACATCTGGACAGTGGAAGGAAGACAAGGAGACTTGGTGATGGAATGAAGAGTTCCAGGAAAGCATAAGGAGAAAGAGGTTGGCGAAAACGTTTTGGGATAGTCGGAGAGATGAAGAAAGTAGACAGGAGTACAAGGAGATGCGGCGTAAGGCGAAAAGAGAAGTGGCAAAAGCAAAGGAAAAGGCATATTGCGAGCTGTACAAGAAGTTGAATAGCAAAGGAAGGAGAAAAGGACTTGTACCAATTGGCCAGACAAAGGGACAGAGCTGGAAAGGATGTGCAGCAGGTTAGGGTGGTAAAAGATGCACATGGTAATGTGCTGACAAGTGAGGAGTGTGTGCTGAGAAGGTGGAGGGAATATTTTGAAGAGTTGATGAATAAAGAAAATGAGCAAGAGAAAAGGCTGGATGATGTGGCGAGAGTAAATCAGGAAGTACAAGAGATTAGCAAGGAAGAAGTGAGGGCTGCTATGAAGAGGATGAAGAGTGGAAAGGCAGTCGGTCTAGATGACATTCCACTGGAGGCATGGAAATGTCTAGGAGAGATGGCAGTAGAGTTTCTAACCAGATTGTTTAATAAAATCTTGGAAAGTGAGAGCATGCCTGAGGAGTGGAGACGAAGTGTGCTGGTTCCTATTTTCAAGAACAAGGGTGATGTGCAGAGCTGCAGTAACTACAGAGGCATAAAGCTGATCAGCCACAGCATGAAGTTATGAAGCTAGGCTTAGAAAACAGGTGAAGATCTGTGAGCAGCAATATGGTTTCATGCCGAGAAAGAGCACTACAGATGCAATGTTTGCTCTGAGAATACTGTTGGAAAAGTACAGAGAAGGACAGAAAGAGTTACATTGTGTGTTTGTGGACTTAGAAAAAGCTTATGATAGGGTGCCAAGAGAAGAGTTGTGGTATTGTATGAGGAAGTCTGGAGTGGCGGAGAAGTATGTTAGGGTAGTGCAGGACATGTACAAGAATAGTGTGACAGCGGTGAGATGCGCAGTCGGAATGACAGACTCATTCAAGGTGGAGGTGGGATTACACCAAGGATCAGCTCTGAGTCCTTTCTTGTTTGCAGTGGTGATGGACAGGTTGACGGATGAGATCAGACAGGAGTCCCCATGGACTATGATGTTTGCAGATGACATTGTGATCTGTAGTGATAGTAGAGAGCAAGTTGAGTCTAGTCTGGAGAAGTGGAGATATGCTTTGGAGAGAAGGGGAATGAAAGTCAGTAGAAGCAAGACTGAGTACATGTGTGTGAATGAGAGGGAGCCCAGTGGAATAGTGCAGTTACAAGGAGTAGAAGTGGTGAAAGTAGATGAGTTTAAATATTTGGGGTCAACTGTTCAAAGTAATGGAGAGTGTGGTAGAGAGGTGAAGAAGAGAGTGCAGGCAGGGTGGAGTGGGTGGAGAAAGGTGGCAGGAGTGATTTGTGACCGAAGAATATCAGCAAGAGTGAAGGGGAAAGTTTACAAAACAGTAGTGAGACCAGCTATGTTGTATGGTTTAGAGACAGTGGCACTAACAAAAAGACAGGAGGCAGAGCTGAAGATGTTAAGATTCTCTTTGGGAGTGACAAGAATGGACAGGATTAGGAATGAACATATCAGAGGGTCAGCTCAGGTGAGACGGTTTGGAGACAAAGTCAGAGAGGTGAGATTGAGATGGTTTGGACATGTGCAGAGGAGGGACCCAGGGTATATAGGGAGAAGGATGCTGAGGATGGAGCCACCAGGCAGGAGGAGAAGAGGGAGGACAAAGAGGAGGTTCATGGATGTGCTGAGGGAGGACATGCAGGTGGTTGGTGTGACAGAGGAAGATACAGAGGACAGGGTGAGATGGAAACGATTGATCTGCTGTGGCGACCCCTAACGGGAACAGCCGAAAGACAAAGAAGAAGAATCATCATCATCATGACATTAAATTATTTTCATGATTATGCATTTCTTAATGCAATTATATGATTGGTTGATTTTACTGTTCATTCATATGTAGCAGCGCAGAGTGCATTTGTTTTTTTTATTTCCCCTTCCCTTTCCGTGACAACCAATCACAGCTCTTACAGGATCACGTCATACCTAAGAACGGGGTCAACCCCCCTCCTCACTGAGACAGGGGTTTCTGTCAGCTCCTTGCCCAGAGTTGCTCTCAGACACCTCCTGGGTCTCTCTGAGGCCGGGAGGCCTTGACAGGATGTTTTAGGCTCAGTTAGGAGCTCTTTGAGATGCACCGAGGATACGGGCCCTGAAGTGTTACAGGTCAGGAGGCGAGTGTGAACATTATTCAAACTCTCCTAATAATGATAACATTATTATTATATTATTAAGGGAGGTGGTGGCATAATGGTTTGCACGTTGGACTGGGACACCAGCGATCTGGGTTCGTTTCCTGATTGCAGCCGCGCTCCCAACTGGCTCCCTCAACAACAGTGCTGGGGAGGAGTGAGAGATGCGTGCCGTGGGCCCTTCTGGACACAAGCTTCGCACTTTCGTTGGCTATGCATGTTAAAGATGATCCTCTTCTTCATTCATTGTTCTCAGATCATCTGAAACCTTCATTATGATTTTAATTTAATGAATAAAATCATATTTGTTTTCTTCAGTTTTCTGCTTCTTGCTCTCTCAGTCCTTCACTTCCTCCTCTTAATCCCATCAAACCCTTTGTTCAGACACTTTTCTCCTCATGTCATGACCCCATTACCGAGCTCACAGGAGACCTCCTCCTCATCTCCTCATTCCGCCACCTCCTCCAACCCCTCCTCACTCCTCCTCCCCTCCTCCTCACGCCTCCTTCCCTCCTCACTCCGCCTCCTCCTCCCCTCTTTCTCACCCCTCCTCCTCACTCCTCCTCCCCTCTTTCTCCTCGCTCCTCCTCTCCTCCTCCCCTCTTTCTCCTTGCGCCTCCTCTCCTCCTCCTCTTGGCCTTCTCTGCTTGTCCTCCTCTTTTATCTCTCCTCTACCTATTCACTCCTCTTCTTCCTCCTCGACCTCTCTCATCCGTCCCCGTCTTTGGGCCTGAATGACCTGCCGGCCAGTCACCGTGGCAACCCACATCCAGGGCATCCTCTGGTGGACCTCGTTAGACCTCCTGTAGGTCACCTGAGGGCATCTGGTCAGGCGTAGTGCTAACTCAGTGCTGGTTATCTGTCAGAGAGGAGGTGTGGTCAAACCGACCGTGATAACCACTAACTGAATAACCGTAAACAGCTAGCTACGTCCTGTACAAGAGGTGAGCTGATTGGATTTTTAAGGGGTACTCTGCATATAGTTGCATATTAATGAGGTTCAAGTCCTTTCTGTGGTTCATGAACTTCATTAGCGTTATGTGTAGCACTGTAGAGAAGGTTAGTACGTTAGTATGTCTGGCCAGTCAGCATATGGATCTGTCCCGGTTCTGCTATGGCGATCCTCAGCAACACAGGAGGAACCACAAGAAGAAGAAGAAGAAAAGGTAAACAGTTTTTTTTTTTTTAAAGAAAAAACGTAGTCTACTCAAATGTTGAACAGTCAGCACGCGGCTCCGACGTCTGTAACATCAGCGCGCTGTTCCTGTAGCTGCGGCCTTTTGATTGTTTATTTGAAGCTAAACATTAGCATAAAGACTGCTGATAGGTTACAACTGATCCTTCGGGGGGGCATGGGGGGCATGGCTGGATGAGGGCTGTTGAGAGAAGCCCTGGAATTTCCATCCCACAGTGTCACAGTGGGTTCCCTGTTTCAACATGTCTATTAGCCAATCAGCAGCAAGGACAGCCAGCCTTTGTTTGTGACCCGCCTCCACCTCTCTGGCAACCTGTCTGCCATGAATATATGTAAATGTCGAGTTCACACGTGCACGCTCACGTTTACCCTGACAGAGAAACATGTTTCACAGCCGCCGGTCTGCTATTGTTCCGGCACGTGCTCTCTGTCTCCATTACTTCCTGATGTCTCCAGCTACCTGCTGTCGACAGCTGGCAAAATTGTGCTGTTTTCAAACTGATAAACGTTTCATGGTGAACGTGACTGAGTGCAGCGTTCGATCAGCAGGAAGGACGCCACTGTGTCTGTTTGCCCTCAGTCTGTCCTTTATTTATGGGGGAAAACCAAACTAACAAGGACAAGATGAGAGCTAATAGTTAGACAGTGCTCGGGGTTTATAATTCCTGCATAGATTATAATTCCTCTGTAAATTCAATATCTTATGTCACTCCTTGTATGTCAAAGTATTCGTGTGCCACGTTTGGCCTAATTCCAAGGTGCCGTTTGAACCGCAGAGAGACACACACACAGTTGGCTCTTCTTTAGGGCTGGAGCTATTGATTATTTTAATAATCGAGTATTCTATCAATTATTCTGGCAGTTAATCGAGTGTTTCCAGAGTTCTCCATAAGCAATGGCACAATGTCACTGTGCGTCGTCATGCAGATTGTCAAATGTAGTGTGTCCCTTTCTGTTTTCCTGGGTAATTATTTATTTTTTCACATCTTTACAAGTTTTGGATCTTTCCTGGTGTCAGGAGCTCAGCCAAAGTCAGGCCAAACTCGTAACATTTTGCTGAAATGGCGATGGGTTGTGGCTTTCTGTTTTTGTTTTCCCCAGCTTTTAAAATTTAGCCATATTTATTTATTAAGGTGATGTACTGGGTCCCTGTGTGATTTTTTTTTTTTTTTTTTTTTTTTTTTTTTTTTTAACACTTCATTTCATTTTTAGCTGGAGGTTGAACATGCAGCCTTGCAGTCACTGTTTTATTATTGTTATTATTTTATTTGAGTTACTGTGTGTGTGTGAAGTGTTGTGTGTTGCCAAAAAAAGCGAAAATTAAAAAGTGAAGCACTCAGTGCGAGTCTGAGCAAAACACAGAAGAAAGAGTGGACTTCTTCCAGAGACTGTCAGTGTGTCCGGGGATGGAGATGTGTGAGGGCAGTGCTGAGCCGCTCACACTGGGCAGAGAGAGACAGCCGCTGGCCGCTGTGTGAATAGCCATTCCCCACGTAGAGTGGAGAGCAGCCAGCGGACGAAACAGTGTTTAACAAAAAAAAACAGACAAACTCTTTCACTTTAAATGCACAGTAAGCTATTTCAGATGATCAGCATGCACCGTCTTTTGCCTAAAAGGCTTTATTTCACTCTTTGTCATGTTGGAAAGCTGTAGCTTTTGTGCTAATTTGATTAGTGCTTGCTCTAGTCTTCTTCTCTTGTTTTTCTGGGGACATTACAGCGCTACACACAGGCCTGGCATATGTACTACAACGTTAAATGAAGCTTTGAGGCACAGAATTTGCTTCAAACATTTTTTTCTCATCGAATTACTGAAATTACTCGACTAATCGTTTCAGCCCTACTCTTCATATATACTGTAGATGCAGCTGCTTGGCAGCGTATTCCACCATCTTGGATTATATTTTTGAACAACCAACCAACCATAGATCACGCTCTCTTCTCTTGAATTGGCAGTCACCACGTAAAGTCATTCTGCATTTCCATAAAACAGACTTCTCTTCTATTTTTGTCCCACCTTGCTAGCATCACAGAGACCACTTGTCTGTTCTTGCTGTAAAACATCCACTCTGAGTTAAAAGTGGCAGCTTGTCGCTTTGCCTCTGTCTCTTGTAGCTGATGTGACCAAGGGGTGATTGGGTCCCAGCCATGCATAACAACATTGTACTCCATGCAGTTAGAGCACCCTCTGCAGGACAAACTGTGTACTGACACCATTTCCAACAGTTAGTGTGTTTTTCTGCATTTTTTTATGGTTTAAGTTATCTGCAAAAATAATACTGATACCTTTATGAAAAGATTCATATCACCTGATGTTATTGACTGATATACTGGTCAGGCTCTTGAAGAGGAGTCTGTGTGTTTTTGTGCTGTTGTCGTTACATACAGCGTGGTCGCCCTCTGTTGGTTGGCTCAGGATGCAGTGATTCTTTCAGCTGAACTAATGTCGGTGTTTGTTCTTCAGGCTTACGAGCGCTCGGAGAGCGTGGAGGTCACCTTCGTCATCCAGCTGGTTAAGAAGCTGATGATAATCATCGCCCGGCCCGCCCGCCTGCTGGAGTGCCTGGTGAGAAAATAACCACTTCATTTAAGAATTCACTCACACACTCCAAACTTTGGATTTGAGCTCATTTATGAAGCAGTGACTTCAGTTTACTGCAACTAAACATCTTTAAACTTGCTTGTTTTTAGTATGAATGAAGCAAAATGAGTGTATTAAAGAATAAAATCAGCCTGTTAAGATCCGGTTTGTTTTTGTTCTCTGTGTGTGTGTGCGGAGCAGCAGATCTTATCAGTTATTATCAGTGTGTGAAAACTAATCTGCTTGACTAGAAAATTGCTTTTTCATGTTTTGCGGCGTGTTAATAAAAAGTGTCCGTCTCTGTGCTGCAGCAGCTCCTTTATGGACTTGTGTACATATTAACTGCTCAGAGTTATATAGGAATTACAGAGGCGGTTACCGCCGCCTCTGAGCACCGCCATTAATATAGCATGTTAGATTAAAAAAAAAAAAAAAAAAAAAGGTTAGAGACAGAGGATGGTGTAATATTGTGCAAAAAAACCCTCTGAATTTTTAAGATTAAAGTGGTCAAATTATATGCAGAAAGAGAAAATACGCAGAAATTCTGAGAACCACACATTTATAAGAAAAAACTTGGTGTTTTAATTGTAAATTTTTATATATATATATTTGCTTTATTCTATAAAATTAAGTTATTTGTTTTATTTATTTTATCCCTCCCTTGATGCTTATTTTATTTCATTTGATTTTACCTAAAATATCTTCAATACTTGGTAACAAAGACATAAAATAAATAAAAATTTAAATATGTGAAGTGGTGGTGCTTCATGATGGTCAAATGAGGAGGAGTCTTCAGGTCTGATTGTCAGATTATGATCCAATCAGATTTCAAACTTCAGTTCAGTTACACACCTGTCAGAGGTCAACCACTGCGTGCTGGGATTCAGCAGCAAAATGTTTGTGTTCATGACCACATTAAACGAGCTTCAGTCCAGAACCCGGCATTTGTGTGAAAACAGCGCGTGTACAGGTCGTTCTTATTCATTAATTAATTTGTTGTCATTTCTGTCCAGAACGTTTCTCACAATCTTTCTGGTAAAATTGACTGAACAAATTTCTGCCAACAATAGAAGAAAAACATCTTCATCACATCTGAACAAACTGTTTATCAGCCTGGAAACAATATGTTGTTTCAATATGAATTATTATTATTCATAACTGTAAGTTGTGCTTGTCAGGAGAAATTCTGTCCTTCTGGCATCTTTTGTGTCTTAAAACTCAAGAACTGTAAAACTCTCAAAATCTAAAATGTATCCATTAATATTGGGAGGTCATAGTTCTGTGTGCCAAAACAATCATGCTTTTATCACATTTAGAAATTACCTTTTTTTTTTTTTTTTTTTACTGAATTTTGGGTTTCAAGTAGGAAATGTACCAGAAACCCTGAATCGCTCACATTGTTCACTAGAAGATGACAAAAGCTGCTAAAATGTGCAACAAGGTCTCAGCTGTTTATTCATTTGAGGTTAATTTTTGGCAAAAATAAGAGAAAATCAGCTTAGAGTTGTGTGTGCTGATGTTTGGGTCTGATGTTTCCTCCGCCCCCTGCAGGAGTTTGATCCAGAGGAGTTTTACCATCTCCTGGAGGCAGCTGAGGGTCATGCCAAAGAGGGTCAAGGCATCAAGTCCGACATTCCACGTTACATCATCAGCCAGCTGGGCCTCACCAGAGATCCACTGGAAGGTCTCACACACCTTTTTGACTTTTTAAAATCCAGTTTATAGTTTTGTTTTAAAATTTCATTTGCTAGGCTTCATTTAGTGTTTTGTGAGCGTGTGGGTTTGAATTGTCTGGACGCTGACTTACACCAGAACTGTTGTTTGCTGGTGTCGTAAGAATCATTTTGTCGATTGATCTTCGTTCTGTATTTGTATTTTTTGTGTTTGAGCAGAAATGGCCCAGCTGAGCAGTTACGACAGCGGGAACCCAGAAACGCCTGAGACGGATGATTCTGTGGATGTACGTACGTCACAAACTTGCAGGAAATACAAATAAACATCTTACAGTCACTCTGTTACACTTTCATTAAAAATAAAAATAGAAATGAATGCAGCGACAAGAATTCATCAAATTATTTTTATTATCTAACGTAAAAATATGTTTATTAAAGCCTGAAACTGAGAGAAAACAAATCTTCATCAGAATGGAAATGTATGAATGTTGTCCCAAAGCTCATCTTCTGCAGTACAAAATTAAATCAAGCACGGCTTTTTCTGATTCCACTTAAAACCAAAGAAAAGCACAACATAGCCACCTTCAGGCTCAATCACAGCTTCCTGAATTCCTGATGACATCACTTTGAGGAGTTTTTTAAATTTTAAAATCCTTCACTATAATTCAACAGCAGGTGAGCAGAGGATTTGATTGAGAGGTCAGTGGCCATACTGGATTTTGTTTAGCCATGGCAACAGGCAGTTTCCTCTGCATAAAATATGCATCGGGAAACCGGGGCTTATTTTCCACCAGTGTTCATTGTGACGAGCAGAGTGAGCGTAAGATTAAGTTGGATTAAGAGGCTCAGTGGGTTTTCAAAATTTCCATCAGCTGCAGCAGGGCAGCTCTGGTTTTTGGGGGTTGGTGGTTTGCTCAGTTCTAGGTGAGGACCAGTAAGCTTCCAGTTTTGGTTCTGTTTCGCATCTTTTAAAATAAACAATGAGCATAACATTAAAATAAGCACAGGTGGGTCGGGCACTTTGTATATGAAGTCTTGTTGGTAATCACTAGTGATGGCAAAACGAGCCCTCATGAAGCATTAGATTTTTTTTCTTGAGCCCACTAGATGGCAGCATCGATTCAGAAAAGGGTTCTAAGGAAACTGAAGTTCATTGTGGTTTCATTTATTTTTTTGAATCCACACTGCCATCTGCTTCATGAGGCCTCGTTTTGCCATCACTGCCAATCAGAGTCCTGGTGGCCATTAGATGCCGCTGTTGCTTATTCAAAAAGTTAATCCAAAGAGCTGTTGGGTTCTGGAAAATAACATGAATATAAAATCCTGTTTGAATAAATATTTTAGGTTTTTTGTCATTTTTGGCCTGAGAATGTGAAAACGTAAAGCCTAAACATTCTCCAAAAATATTGTTTTTCTGTCATTTGGTAGAAAGTAAATGTTTCCTTTATCTTCATTACTAAGTGGACTATAAATTGTACAAAACCACCCAGAGGTCATAATAAGTCAACAGCATGTTTTCCCTTTTGTTATTTTTATTATTATTTTTTTGTTACTGTTTCAGACCCGAGGAACTTTGGTACCAGCACCTCCACCACATACCAGAACCAAAACACCTCGAGAAGAAGACTTTGAAAACATCAAACTCATCAGTAACGGCGCCTACGGGTATGACATCAGCAAGACTTTTGTATTTTAGTGTGACTCAGTGAAGCAGGCTTCATGACACTCTGTTCGTCTTTATATTCATTTTGACACTTGGTGAAGCACATACCTCTGACAAATAAAAAAGAACAAAAAGTCTTATTTCTTAGCTCCGCCCCTTTTTGGACATTGACTCCAAAGTTTGATGTTTTTTGTTTGCGTGTGTGTTGTCACCCACACACTCACACACACGCAAACAATGAACAGAATCCGTTCCAGGATTGACACCATCGTTTCAGGCGGTTTTTGTTTTTCTCGCTATAAGTCTGCTGTGTCGCAGTGTTTTCCGCCTGATTGATTTGTGGATTGATTTGATTGATGGTAAAAAAAAAAAAGCTCTGAGTGATGCAGATATTCTTCTCCGTTTGTCTCTTTCAGCGCCGTGTTTCTGGTGCGTCACAAGGAGACTCGACAGCGTTTCGCCATGAAGAAGATCAACAAGCAGAACCTGATCCTGAGGAACCAGATTCAGCAGGCCTTTGTGGAGCGAGACATCCTGACCTTCGCCGAGAACCCCTTCGTGGTCTCCATGTTCTGTTCTTTTGAGACCAGGAGGCACCTGTGCATGGTGATGGAGTACGTGGAGGGTAAAAATCAACTGCAGCTTTTTCTTCTTCTTTTCCTTCTTTGGTCATGGATCTCCACCTCCCACCCCCATCTCCTTCCTACTCACTGTAAGTCGCACAGATGTATAAGTCACAGGACCTCCCAAATTAGTATTAAAAAAACGCACAAGAAAATACGGTAACTGTTTTAATTTATTTATTTATCAACAAAAAATTTAATTTTTGATTTGTTCTACATTGTCAGTAAGATTTGCTTTGACATTTGAGATAAACTCGTAGGCTGATGGTAAACTGCTTTATACTGACTGTCATCTTCATATCAAGCATCATGAATGTTTTTTTTTTATTTACAAATAAATGTGCACTGCATTAAACTGCTTTTGCACTTCTTTAAATGTGCATTAAACTGGTATCCTCCTCACTCCAAAGTCCTGACAACAACTGCAACTTAAAAAAATCAAAGATGATCCTTAATGAAAACACTTGTTTCTTTCCTTATTCGTGTAAATAACTTCCCTTCATCTTTTATTTAGGCCACACTGAACAAGATGTGATTCACATTTTATTTTTAGGCCAACATCTGAATTCTTAGTTAAGAACTTTTTCTCCACGGGTGCTCGTACTGTGTGATGACATATTGCACGTTTCCTCTGTAGGGGGCGACTGTGCCACGCTGCTGAAGAATATCGGTGCTTTGCCGGTGGACATGGCACGTATGTACTTTGCAGAAACTGTTCTCGCGCTGGAGTATCTCCACAACTACGGCATCGTGCACAGAGACCTCAAACCAGACAAGTAAGACAAACACTCACACGGAACCAAATCACACCGGAGACTTCTATTTCTGCTTCCTGTTTATTTTGTAGTCATCACAAGCTCTCGCTCTCTCTCTCTCTCTCTCTCTGTCTGTCTCTCTCTCTCTCTCTCTCTCTCTCTCTCAAATCATGTGATTAAAATTTATAATTGCATGATTGTTCATAGTTAACTTGTGGTTGGGTTTTTTTTAACACATTCCCCCCCCCCCCCCCCCCCCCCCCCCCCCCCCCCAGTCAGTCCACTTAGTGCAGAATTGTGGTAGTAAAACTAGGACACTCATAGTGTCGGTGACTGAATGATGTTTGAGTTATTATTTTTATTATTATTATTGTTATTGTCATCGTTTTTGTTGTTTATGCTACAAGATGTCTTTAAGAGTGGACCTTTACTCTGGGGGGGGGGTTGATGGTGGTATCATCTTCCTCCCTGATTGGCTGGGAGGAAGATGATACCACCAGAAACCGACTCTGTGTATTTCAAGCGATGCGTGTTTTTAGTATCACAATCACTTATTGTCATGGCACAATAAAACAGCACAATAAATTTACTTCCACGTGCATCCTCAAAAACAGTGCTCGCACTCACATATAACTGGCACTCACATATAACTGACACACACACATACACACACCAGTAAATGTTAAGCGCATCGGGGGGGGTGCTGCTGATGTGTGTTAGGAGCTGCCCAGATCTTTAAACTCTCTCTGTGGACTCTGAGCCTGTGACCGCTCGGTGCTCATGAAACAGAACCAGACGTGCACCGTGTCACAAGCACATACCGAGCTTATGGTGAAACCGACAGCCAGCGTGCGTGCACTTATTTAATGCCTCTGAATTTAATGAATCCAGCCCAGATGAATCAAAAAAAATGGTAGAGTTGGTGTCAATGCGCTTGTTTCACATACGAAAGGTTCCCAGTTCAACCCCACCCCTCCCCATTCTCCATGTAATGTGGAGTTGTGTAAAACTTGCAGCTCAGTTTTGCTGTGGTGACCCTGAGCGGAAAAACCAGGGAGAAGCTGGCAGGACTCACAAGTTCAATCCAAAAAATGTGGTGATCAGGCGTTTCTGCTCAGGGAGGATTTTTCTCTGCTGCCGTCCACAACGTTACTGCTGGTGTCCCAAACGACGGTGCAGGCTGAGGGACACGGAGGGTGTGTGCACTCCTACCCTACAGGTGGCGCTGTACTTCATCTGATTGAGCTTGTGCTGTGAAACTCAATTGGAACAGCTTCCTTATGTTGTTTTTTTTCCCAAGTTGTTATACTTGCAGCATTTTTGTAAAAAAAGTTCTTAGCTTCTGGTTTTGTGTTTTTGTGCGTCAGTCTTCTGATCACCTCCATGGGTCACATCAAGCTGACGGACTTTGGCCTCTCGAAAATCGGTCTGATGAGTCTGACCACGAATCTGTATGAAGGACACATCGAGAAAGACACCAGAGAGTTCCTGGATAAACAGGTAACTGGTTCCTGCTCTGCCCTGGGTCATTATTAGCCTGTTAAACCTACAGAAGTATTTACAAAAAAGATTCAGATGTTAACGTTATTATCCATAAATAAACTGCACACACAATGACTTTGTTACACATGTCACAGCAGTCTAAATGGACCCAGTTCAGGTCTAAATTTTGCACACGGTGGAAAGTTTCTACCTGTACAAACGTAGAATTGTTGAACTTAAAGGTCGTTCAACTTGAAACATCAAAGTAAATAATTTTATTGGGAACATTTAAAAAAAACAAACAAACTGTCCAGAATGACTCCTTTAAACTGTGGACGTGTCCACGGCAGGTTAGTTTTCATGAGGGATAATCTGGACCAACATTTGGAGGTCATTCTAAAATATACAATTATAAGATAACAATTTGGCCAAACTTGGCTCTGAATAGACGTTTTCATATAAAATGTTTCAGGCTGTAGTTCAATTGGCATGAATTTGACATGAATTTACGTTTCCCAGGTTTTTTTTTTTGTGTGTGTGTGTCCATGTTGAGAGGTTTTTGGTGATTTTTTCTGCAGGTTTTTGGCACTCCAGAATATATCGCCCCAGAGGTAATTCTCCGTCAGGGATACGGGAAGCCCGTAGACTGGTGGGCCATGGGAGTCATCCTGTACGAGTTCCTGCTCGGCTGCGCTCCCTTTTTTGGAGACACTCCAGAAGAACTGTTTGGTCAGGTGATCAGTGGTGAGTCACGGGGCGCTTAAACTGCACCCAAAAAAACCCCTTAAATCTGTCTCATTATTCTGCCTTGTTTTTTAAAAATTATTATTGTTATCAATTTGTTTTTATTGGTCCAATCTCAGCTGTACTTTTTCTAACATCCAAAATCATGTCCTTCAGTTACAATCTGCAGATGCTTGTATCAAATGAATAAATTGGGGGAAAAAATTAATCCCTTTAAAAATGTCACAAATATTTGAGTTATTACATGTTGCAAGTGAAACCAAATTTCCCTTTCTGGAATAATTCTGCAGTTGTGTTTATTTTATGTGACAGAGCCCCCCAGTGGACACATTGTGTATGTACAGCAAAAAACAGAAGAGCTTCGCAAACCATAATAATATATAAATATATAAACTGCAAATTATCATTGTTCAAAATCAGATCCACTTATTTAGAAGCAAAATGGAGAGAAATGTTCTGAATGTCAGAAAGAAAAATGTTCTTATAGAAATAGAACAATGAACATGTTCTAGTGAAAGAAAGATATTGAAAGACCTGGTTAGTGGGTTTGATGAAGGGGTCTGAGTCCCGGTGGATAGTCGTCGAGTTTTCTTGAAGTGAGAGTTGATGTTTTGATGTTGTTTCGTAGATGAGATCATGTGGCCTGAAGGCGATGAAGCTCTGCCTCACGACGCTCAGGACCTCATCTCCAAGCTGCTCCGACAGAACCCTCTGGAGCGGCTGGGCACCGGTAACCACTTTTACCCTTCCTGCTGAAGCCTTCACACACACACACACACACACACACAGCTGTTCCAAAAAATTAATACGTCTGAAGAAATCTGTATAAGCTACGGTTTGGTAGCGCATCAGATCCAGACTGCTGCTGCACATCACCGTGTCTCATCGCACAGAACCGCCGTGCTTCCTGATTCCCGCACTCAGGCCGCGTTCCAAGCCCCGCCTCCCCCAAGGAGCCACCTCTCGACCGCAGACAGGTGATGCGTGGGTGTGTCCTCAGCCTCGTGCAGCCACTGCCGTCCTCAGCACTGAAGCACAGGGACGTGTGTTTCTCTGGACGTGATCCAGCAGTGTTGGGGAAGGTGGAGGACACGCCCACCTCTCCACCTCTCCCCTGGCTGCAGCAGATGGATCATTACCTTGGAAAGGTGGGGATGGAGCGGCTGTCTGCCTGGGTGGTTGCCATCCAGGACACCATGCAGTTCTGCCGCGTGGTGGACGTAGTGATGTGCAGCAGCCCAGCCCTGACTCGACCCAGATAGAAGTCCTTCAGGTCCATTTTGGTTTGGTTCCAAACTTTTGGACCAGAGCAGATCTCTCGTAACCCCGCCCCCTCCACAGGAAGTGCCTTTGAGGTGAAGGAACATGCCTTTTTCACCAGTCTGGACTGGAACGGTTTGCTGAGACAGAAAGCAGAGTTCATCCCCCAGCTGGAGTCTGAGGACGACACCAGCTACTTTGACAGTATGTCTGTCTGTGTCTCTGTCTGTGTCTGTCTCTGTGTGTCTGTCTGTGTCTGTCTCTATGTGTGTCTCTGTGTCTGTCTCTGTCTCTGTGTGTCTGTTTCTGTCTTTGTGTCTGTCTGTGTCTCTGCCTGTCTGTGTCTGTCTGTCTGTCTCTGCCTGTCTGTCTGTTTCTCTCTGTCTTTGTATGTCTGTCTCTGCCTGTCTGTCTGTGTCTGTCTTTGTCTGCCTGTGTCTCTGCCTGTCTGTCTGTCTCTGTATGTCTTTGTGTGTGTGTGTGTGTGTGTGTGTGTGTGTGTGTGTTTGCCTGTCTGTCTCTGTCTTTGTATGTTTGTCTCTGTCTCTGCCTGTCTCTGTCTTTGTATGTCTTTCTCTCTGTGTGTGTGTGTGTCTGTCTGTCTGTCTGTCTGTCTGTCTGTCTGTCTTTGTATGTTTGTCTCTGTCTCTGCCTGTCTGTCTCTGTCTTTGTATGTTTGTCTCTGTCTCTGCCTGTCTGTCTCTGTCTTTGTATGTCTTTCTCTGTGTGTGTGTGTGTTTGCCTGTCTGTCTCTGTCTGCCTGTCTGTCTGTCTCTGCCTGTCTTTGTATGTTTGTCTTTGTGTCTGCCTGTCTGTCTGTGTCTCTGCCTGTCTGCCTGCCTGTCTGTCTCTGCCTGTCTGTCTCTGCCTGTCTGTCTCTGTCTTTGTATGTCTTTCTCTGTGTGTGTGTGTGTTTGCCTGTCTGTCTCTGTCTGCCTGTCTGTCTGTCTCTGCCTGTCTTTGTATGTTTGTCTTTGTGTCTGCCTGTCTGTCTGTGTCTCTGTCTTTGTCTTTCTCTGTGTGTGTGTGTGTGTGTGTGTGTGTGTGTGTGTGTGTGTGTGTGTGTGTGTGTGTGTGTGTGTGTGTGTGTGTTTGCTTGTCTGTTTCTCTTTGTGTGTGTGTGTCTGTGTCTCTGTCTGCCTGCCTGTCTGTGTCTCTGTCTGCCTGCCTGTCTGTGTCTCTGCCTGTCTGCCTGCCTGTGTCTCTGCCTGTCTGTCTGTGTCTGTCTTTTTATGTCTTTCTCTCTCTCTGTCTCTGTCTTTGTATGTCTTTCTCTGTGTGTGTGTGTGTGTGTGTGTGTGTGTGTGTGTGTGTGTGTGTGTGTGTGTGTGTGTTTGCTTGTCTGTTTCTCTTTGTGTGTGTGTGTCTGTGTCTCTGTCTGCCTGCCTGTCTGTGTCTCTGTCTGCCTGCCTGTCTGTGTCTCTGCCTGTCTGCCTGCCTGTGTCTCTGCCTGTCTGTCTGTGTCTGTCTTTTTATGTCTTTCTCTCTCTCTGTCTCTGTCTTTGTATGTCTTTCTCTGTGTGTGTGTGTGTGTGTGTGTGTGTGTGTGTGTGTGTGTGTGTGTGTGTGTGTGTGTGTGTGTGTGTGTGTCTTCTGTGTTTTCAACACATGCACCACACTTTTCTTTTTCTCTCAGCTCGGACGGATCGGTACCATCACGTGGACTCGGAGGAGGAGGACGACACCAACGATGACGAGCACGTGGAGTTACGACAGTTCTCGTCCTGTTCTCCGCGATTCAACAAGGTAAACATTCCCAGTGCCTGAAGCCGGGATCAGGATCCAACAAATACTGTCCAAGGAGTCTGTAAAGGCACGATGATCCCTTTTATATAAGACATACATAATACATGTATTGAGGTTTTTTTTTAGTTCACTCAGGCTGAAGGTCCGGTGAGATTATGTCGTGTGTCTGTTGGTGTTGGCATCAGCGGCAGCATGTGTCAACATCTTTAGACTCTCTAATCTCATATATAGACATTTGTCAGCCATTTATGCAGCAGTCAGCAAACCCAAAAACATCCAGTGGGTTTTGTGAAATATTCAGTTTTGACCTTGATATGACCCCTGGGCTGTGATCACGCCCACTTTTCCAGTTGTCACATTAAACATGTAATTCTCAGAAACCAATGAAGCTGAAACTTGGTGTGCATGTTCTCACCCATGATGACAACAAAGTTTGTGCGAGGCGTTACAATCCGTCTTCAAATATGGCTGCCATGGCGGGCATATTGAAAGAGGCACCTTGAGCCATTGGTCAGCAGTTTTTAAAGATAGAGATAAGAAACCAGTTTTATTTGTTATTATCTATCGTCCACCTGGTCGTTACTGTGAGTTTCTCTGTGAATTTTCAGACCTTTTGTCTGACTTAGTGCTTAGCTCAGATAAGATAATTATAGTGGGCGATTTTAACATCCACACAGATGCTGAGAATGACAGCCTCAACACTGCATTTAATCTATTATTAGACTCTATTGGCTTTGCTCAAAATGTAAATGAGTCCACCCACCATTTTAATCATATCTTAGATCTTGTTCTGACTTATGGTATGGAAATTGAAGACTTAACAGTATTCCCTGAAAACTCCTTTCTGTCTGATCATTTCTTAATAACATTTACATTTACCCTGATGGACTACCCAGCAGTGAGGAATAAGTTTCATTACACTAGAAGTCTTTCAGAAAGCGCTGTAACTAGGTTTAAAGATATGATTCCTCCTTTATGTTCTCTAATGCCATATACCAACACAGTGCAGAGTAGCTACCTAAACTCTGTGAGTGAGATAGATTATCTCGTCAATAGTTTTACATCCTCATTGAAGACAACTTTGGATGCTGTAGCTCCTCTGAAAAAGAGAGCCTTAAATCAGAAGTGCCTGACTCCGTGGTATAACTCACAAACTCGCAGCTTAAAGCAGATAACCCGTAAGTTGGAGAGGAAATGGCGTCTCACTAATTTAGAAGATCTTCACTTAGCCTGGAAAAAGAGTCTGTTGCTCTATAAAAAAAAGCCCTCCGTAAAGCTAGGACATCTTACTACTCATCACTAATTGAAGAAAATAAGAACAACCCCAGGTTTCTTTTCAGCACTGTAGCCAGGCTGACAAAGAGTCAGAGCTCTGTTGAGCCGAGTATTCCTTTAACTTTAACTAGTAATGACTTCATGACTTTCTTTGCTAATAAAATTTTAACTATTAGAGAAAAAATTACTCATAACCATCCCAAAGACATATCGTTATCTTTGGCTGCTTTCATTGATGCCGGTATTTGGTTAGACAGAAACAGCATTAGTGAAGGTTACAAATGATCATCTTATGGCCTCAGACAGTGGACTCATCTCTGTGCTTGTTCTGTTAGACCTCAGTGCTGCTTTTGATACTGTTGACCATAAAATTTTATTACAGAGATTAGAGCATGCCATAGGTATTAAAGGCACTGCGCTGCGGTGGTTTGAATCATATTTATCTAATAGATTACAATTTGTTCATGTAAATGGGGAATCTTCTTCACAGACTAAGATTAATTATGGAGTTCCACAAGGTTCTGTGCTAGGACCAATTTTATTCACTTTATACATGTTTCCCTTAGGCAGTATTATTAGACGGCATTGCTTAAATTTTCATTGTTACGCAGATGATACCCAGCTTTATCTATCCATGAAGCCAGAGGACACACACCAATTAGCTAAACTGCAGGATTGTCTTACAGACATAAAGACATGGATGACCTCTAATTTCCTGCTTTTAAACTCAGATAAAACTGAAGTTATTGTACTTGGCCCCACAAATCTTAGAACATGGTGTCTAACCAGATCCTTACTCTGGATGGCATTACCCTGACCTCTAGTAATACTGTGAGAAATCTTGGAGTCATTTTTGATCAGGATATGTCATTCAATGCGCATATTAAACAAATATGTAGGACTGCTTTTTTGCATTTGCGCAATATCTCTAAAATTAGAAAGGTCTTGTCTCAGAGTGATGCTGAAAAACTAATTCATGCATTTATTTCCTCTAGGCTGGACTATTGTAATTCATTATTATTAGGTTGTCCTAAAAGTTCCCTGAAAAGCCTTCAGTTAATTCAAAATGCTGCAGCTAGAGTACTGACAGGGACTAGAAGGAGAGAGCATATATCACCCATATTGGCCTCTCTTCATTGGCTTCCTGTTAATTCTAGAATAGAATTTAACAGTCGTCTTCTTACTTATAAGGTTTTGAATAATCAGGTCCCATCTTATCTTAGGGACCTCATAGTACCATATCACCCCAATAGAGCGCTTTGCTCTCAGACTGCAGGCTTACTTGTGTTTCCTAGGGTTTGTAAGAGTAGAATGGGAGGCAGAGCCTTCAGCTTTCAGGCTCCTCTCCTGTGGAACCAGCTCCCAATTCGGATCAGGGAGACAGACACCGTCTCTACTTTTAAGATTAGGCTTAAAACTTTCCTTTTTGCTAAAGCTTATAGTTGGGGCTTGATCAGGTGACCCTGAACCACCCTGAACCTTAGTTATGCTGCTATAGACTTAGACTGCTGGGGGGTTCCCATGATGCACTGAGTGTTTCTTTCTCTTTTTGCTCTGTATGCACCACTCTACATTTAATCATTAGTGATTGATCTCTGCTGTCTTCCACAGCATGTCTTTTTCCTGGTTCTCTCCCTCAGCCCCAACCAGTCCCAGCAGAAGACTGCCCCTCCCTGAGCCTGGTTCTGCTGGAGGTTTCTTCCTGTTAAAAGGGAGTTTTAACTTCCCACTGTCGCCAAGTTCTTGCTCACAGGGGGTCGTTTTGACCGTTGGGGTTTTTCCGTAATTATTGTATGGCCTTGCCTTACAATATAAAGCGCCTTGGGGCAACTGTTTGTTGTGATTTGGCGCTATATAAATAAAATTGATTTGATTTGATATTGACCTGAAATGTAGTACAGGAGTAGCACGTAGGTAGCTCCAAACTCATCTGATGGGTTTTTAAGATTTTTTTTTTTTTAAACCTTGATACAGTCTTTACAGTTTGGACATCCCCACTTTTCTAGCTGAACCTGTGATGTCTTATATCATCCAGTGCCTGTGGCACTATACATACATACAGTGGGGCCAAAAAGTATTTAGTCAGTCCCTGATTGTGCAAGTTCTCCTATTTAGAAAGATGAGAGAGGTCTGTAATTTTCATCATAGGTACACTTCAGCTGTGAGAGACAAAATGAGAAAAAAAATCCAGGAAATCAAATTGTAGAATTTTTAAAGAATTTATTTGTAAATTATGGTGGGAAATAAGTATTTGGTCAATAACAAAAGTTCAACTCAATACTTTATAACATAATCTTTGTTGGTAATTACAGAGGTCAAACGTTTCCTGTAAAGCCCCGTTTACACATAGACGGTAAGAGCTCCTGGAAGCGTCCCGGAAGAGTTTTTGGCCGTCTTAAGGATCAAACGCCGTTGTTAATGCCGGCACTAGGGGGCGTGGCTTAGTTCCGGCTTTACTGGGAATCGTCGAAAAAATTATTCAATATGTCGAATAATTCCGGGAGCGCTCCCGGAGAATTCGCGTGATGACGGAGACAACACAAACAACGACGTTTGATACTTTTTAATCGCAGTTTCATCCTGCCCCTCCTGTAGTGCTGCAGTTTACACCACCGTAATTGGCGGACGGCGTTGTATCCCTAATCAACGGCGTGTAAAACGGCGATAGAGCCCACATTGGCGTCCTCAAGAGCGTTTTAACTGGCGACAGAGGCAGACAAAACGGCGGCGCTAGCAGACAGTACGCTGTTCTAAACGCCACCTCCCGGTCGGTGTTCCAAACGGCCGATAGGCGGCGGTCAGTATAAAAACGCTAGCGCGCTGCATGCAGGCCTCTCACTTGCGGCCAGCTCCAGACATTCGTGCAGAGAAGCTCCAGTATGCCTCCTAAAAGAAAATTGGCAGCGGCAAGGACTTACCAAGAGGTCTGGTTCAGAAGCAGGGGGGAGGCCTGTGGTGGAGACGGAGCAACACATTGAGGAGGGGGAAAGGAAGGAGAAGAAAAGGCTGAGGATGATCTCCCTCCCCCTGAAGTGACAGAGGCATGTATTCCTGATGTTTCAGCCTATTATACTCTGGGGGCGGTGCCTATATGCAAAAGTTCCTGGAGTAACGCAGGATTTGCCTGGATAAAACCAGCGGTACACAGGGCATTATCGGCGGCAGCAGAACACCGCCGTTCTCACGCGCGTCTTAACCTGCGATTGTAAAGGATAGAACTGGGTATTAACCCCCGTTGCCTGATGTGTGCCAGATGCTACTGCGTCAAAATGCCACTTTATTCGGCAGATTTAGCGGCGTTTTATCCGCGTATTTGCGGCTAGTACAACAGTCAAAACGCCGGCGAAATGCTCCGACCCCTTTCCGCCGTGAAAACAGCCAGAACTACCGCGAACTTCAGTCTACGTACTACCCGCCGACAAAACCGTCTATGTGTAAACGGGGCTTAAGTCTTCACCAGGTTTACACACACTGTAGCTGATATTTTGGTCCATTCCTCCATGCAGATCTCCTCTAGAGCAGTGATGTTTTGGGGCTGTCGCTGGGCAACACAGACTTTCAACTGCCTCCACAAATTTCTTATGGGGTTGAGGTCTGGAGACTGGCTTGGCCGCTCCAGGACCTTGAAATGCTTTTTACGGAGCCACTCTTTCGTTGCCCGAGTGGTGTGTTTGGGATCATTGTCATGCTGGAAGAATGGTTTCATCTGACCACGATATTCTCCCAATCCTCTTCTGGATCATCCATATGCTCTCTGGCAAACTTCAGACGGGCCTGGACATGTACTGGCTTAAGCAGGGGGACACGCCTGGCACTGCAGGATTTGAGTCCCTCTCTGTGTAGTTTGTAGCCTTTATTACTTTGGTCCCAGCTCTCTGCAGGTCATTCATCAGGTCCCTCCGTGTAGTTCTGGGATTTTTGTTCACCGTTCTCATGATCATTTTGACCCCACGGGATGACATCTTGCGTGGAGCCCCAGCTCGAGGTAGATTATCAATGGTCTTGTATGTCTTCAGTTTTCTTACAGTTGCTCCCACAGTTGATTTATTCACACCAGCCAGCTTGACTATTGTAGATTCACTCTTCCCAGCCTGGTGCACATCTACAATGTTCTTCCTGGTGTTCTTCAACAGCTCTTTGGTCTTGGCCATGGTTCAGTTTGGAGTCTGAGTGTTTGAGGCTGTGGACAGGTGTCTTTTATACAGATAATGAGTTCCAACAGGTGCCATTAATACAGGTAACAGGTGGAGGACAGAAGAGCTTCTTAAAGAAGAAGTTACAGGTCTGTGAGAGACAGAAATCTTGCTTCTTTGTGGTTGACCAAATACTTATTTTCCACCATAATTTACAAATAAATTCTTTAAAAATCCTACAATGTGATTTCCTGGATTTTTTTTTTTTTCTTCTCATTTTGTCTCTCATTGTTGAAGTGAAGCTATGATGAAAAGTACAGACCTCTCTCATCTTTCTAAGTAGGAGAACTTGCACAATCAGGGGCTGACTAAATACTTTTTTACCCCACTGTGTGTGTATATATATATATATATATATATATATATATATATATATATATATATATATACGAGGTCTGTTAACAAAGTATCGGACCTTTTTATTTTTTTCATAAACCTGATGGATTTGAATCACGTGTGCTTGCATGAGCAAACCTTGAACCTTCGTGCGCATGCGTGAACTTTTTCATGCCTGTCGATTGCATCATTTTCTGGTAAGCAGCCTTTGTGTGGGACGTGTGCAGTGCGCTCTGTGGATTTTCATTTCAAGGAAAAAGACGGAACGACTGGAGCAGCGCCACATCAAATTTTGCCAGAAACTGGGCGACAGCCAGGTGGAAACAGGCTTATTCAGAAGTCTTTCGGTGATGATCCTGTGGGCATCACACAGATTAAGGAGCGGTACAACCGGTTTAAAGACGTCCGCACAACGGTGGAGAGCGAGCCACGCTCCGGTCGGCCATCAACATGCTGATATGACCAGATCATCTCCAAAGTGAACGCTGTGGTGATGTGGGACCGTCGTGTGACTATCCAAGAAATTGCGGAAGAGGTGGACATCAGCACTTTTTCAGTACATTCCACTGTGACAGAAGATTTGGCCATGAAAAGAGTGGCGGCGAAATTCGTCCCGAAGCTGCTGACGGTGGGGGCAAAAGCGCCTCTGTGTTGAAGTCTCACAGGACATGCTGTGACATGCCTACCTCTTCCACAGTTTCTCAGATAGTCACACGACTAAAAAGTCATCGAAAGCCGTCTGAATCATCCGAACGGTTTCCACCTGGCTGTCGCCCAGTTTCTGGCATAATTTGATGCGGCGCTGCTCCAGTCGTTCCGTCTTTTTCCTTGAAATGAAAATCCGCTGAGTGCGCTGCACATGTCCTCACACAAAGGCTGCTTACCAGGAAATGATGCAATCGACAGGCGTGAAAAAGTTGACACATGCGCACGAAGGTTCAAGGTTTGCTCATGCAAGCACACGTGATTCAAATCCATCAGGTTTTGCAAAAAATAAAAAGGTCGGATACTTTTCTAACAGACCTCGTATGTATATGTGTGTGTGTGTATATATCAAATGTTTGGACACTTTCCCATTTAATTGACTGGGAAAGTGTCAGATGTATGAATGTGTGTGTCCCCTTTAACTGGCCTGTTGCCTAGCAACAGAAACCACAGCAATGCCTCCCCTACACACATTATTGTTTGTTTATATATGTATATGTGTGTGTATATTTCCTCATCCTTGTGATCCATTTTTCATTGTTTTCTCATGTGCATCTGTGGAAGAACTGAAATAAAAACAACAAAAAAACACTCCAATCACATGGGACTTGGGACTGTTTCCACAGTAATGGAAGTTTTCCATTTTGTAGGCCATGCCCCTTCTTTTTTTGCTGTCTGATAAAGTATGCGGCGGTGTTCATCCGTCTGATGTAGTCGATGCTTTTCACTGCCTCTGAAAGAACCTTCAAACATTTGGCTCTCGTGGCTTCACATTTCATGATGAGTAACATCGTTATGAAATTTAGCACAAATCTATATTTCTGTTCTTCCACCTTCTTCTCATCAATTGGCACTAATCTCTCTTTTTCCCCCATTGCTGGTCTGTGTTCTTACACAAGACACTTGGTCTGCATTGTCCCAGTCCACCCAGCTGTAAATGGGTCCCGGCTATCTCTGGGGAGGTAACCAGCAGAGGGAGTAGTAGACTCCCATGAGCCTCGGGGCCTGAATCGGACTGACTGGTTCCTGCTCATAACCCTGCTGGTTCCTGTTTGCTTGCATCTCACAGCTGTTGTGTGTTGGTGTGCAGTGATTGTTGTCCACACTGAAATAGAGGAATGTGCAGGTTTACAGCAGCATGGAGCGTCTGTCTCTGCACGAAGAGAAGAGGACTCCGCCCCCCACCAAACGCAGCCTCAGTGAGGAGGGCAGCGACCGGCTTGACAGTCTGAGCGGACTGAAGTCCAGAGACCGATCATGGCTGGTGGGGTCTCCAGAGATGTGAGTTCTTATCCTCAGTAACACAAACAGCACAAACATTTACAGGCCACAGTGTGCACACGTGCACACTCTGGTCTTCTGTACTGTAGTTGTGCACACTCTGGTCTTCTGTGTTGTAGTTTTGCACACGTGCACACTCTGGTCTTCTGTACTGTAGTTTTGCACACGTGCACACTCTGGTCTTCTGTGTTGTAGTTTTGCACACGTGCACACTCTGGTCTTCTGTACTGTAGTTTTGCACACGTGCACACTCTGGTCTTCTGTGTTGTAGTTTTGCACACGTGCACACTCTGGTCTTCTGTGTTGTAGTTTTGCACACATTTCCTACTTTCCTTTCCAGCCTGAGGAAGCGTCTGTCCGTGTCGGAGTCGTCACACACGGAGAGCGACTCCAGCCCTCCACTGACTGTGAGGAGGCGCTGCTGCTCTGCCATCATCGAGATGCCTCGCTTTGCCATCTCCTCTGAGGAGGAAGGAGGCCCAGGTACGAGTGTGAGTGCATGCATGCGTACATGCGCACGCAAACGGGCGGGCGGAATAAAATAGCAAGCACTTTTTTTTTCAAGAAAAGCCTTTATGATTCTCACCTTAACTTTAATTCTTAGTTAAACCCAAAGTAAACGCCACCTGAAGAAACATCACAAACCCCTGATTTGTGTTTGTGAGGCTGCGGTTCTGAAAGACACTTTGATTTTTCGCTTTGTTTTGGTGCTGATGTAAGAAGCTCTTTGTTTAAAGAGATCATCAGAATGGATTCATTTAGATGTTGATACCAGCAGAGACGTTTTATCGTGTGAATGTTGGAGCCCTAAATGGATTCTGTCTTGGGCCGCCAGGAGCCGCTAGCGGCCGTAAGAGCACCAGCCTGCTAACGCCGAGCACAGTGAGAGGTCCATGGAGCGAGGAGCTCCCCCTGTCCATCCCGGAGCTCCCAGTGGAAAGAGAGCTGATGCTGGATGAGTCGCCCACCACGCCAAGCTCCGCCTCCAGCCAGAGCAGCAAGGCCACGCTCACACGTCAGTACAAACACAACATGCACATGTGTGTTCTGAACAGCACAGCATATGTGAGATGATCCACCATAAGCTGTGATCATGTGATCATCGTTTCTGCTGTGTATAAATCGACCTGTGAAAATGAGCATTTGCAATAGCATCCACTAGAGGGCACTGTTCAGGCTCAGAAGTATCTGCTTTTAGACTTGTTTTATTGTCATTCAGGAAACAGCTTGTTGAAGGGATGTGAAGTGTCCCTGTTATCCTTCCTGCCCTGGAGAAGCAGCACTGTTCTGCCAGTTCACCAATGGTTGGCAGCCTGGCCATAATAATCCTCTCTGCTGCCCTCACAGCCCTCCCCAGTGCCTTTCCCTCTGTAAGGCTGCTACTAGACTGCTTTCATTTCACAGAAAGAGAGATTACTGGTTAGTACACTCTATTGTTCCTCTTTAGAGGGAGTTGAGAATAGCTGGGGTCAGATGGCTACTCTTTAACCTGTGGCGAAAGTGCAGATGCTGATTGGCAGAGACCAGACAGGATATGTGCAGAGTCCAGGTCAGGTTGTCAGAGATATGAAATCCCAGGAAGTCAGTCACCAGCTCTTTGGTTTTCTCCACATTCAGGATCAGATGGTTGTTGTTGCAGAGTCTCACCTTCTCCCTGTCGTGTGTGTCGTCCTCATCCTGGATGTGCCCTGTTACTGTTGTCGTCAGCATATTTGATGATGTGATTTTTGCTGAACTTTGCACAGCAGTTGTGGGTCATGAGGTTGAAGAGGAGGGGACTCGACACACACCCTTGTGGAGAGCCTGTGCTCATGCTGATGGTGTTCGACCTGCTGTTGTTAACTCCGCACACAAACTGAGACCTGTTTGTCAAAAAGTCCAGTATCCAGTTCAGCAGGGGGGTGTTCAGTCCCAGTGTGCCCATTTTGTCAGTCAGACGCTGTGGGATTATGGTGTTAAACGCAGAACTAAAATCAACCAGCAGCATCCGGACCCATGCATTTTTCCTCTCCAGGTGTTCATGGAGAGGTGCAGAGCAGTGGATAAGGCGTCCTCAGCAGAGCAGTTTGATCGGTACGCAAACTGTAGGGGGTCAAACGTGGGAGGTAAAATGGAGATTTCCAGTCTTTCCTAATTAAGACCTGGAATAGGTCTTCATTCTACACTCTCAATATAATGTTATTTTGCGTCACTCTCACGCAGGAACGTCCAGTAATTTTACATTTAACTGAAATCTTCAAACAGCATCAAGAGTTTTTTTTGTTAGATTATTATTCTCAGTCCATCGTTGAGCACATTCTGGTCCTTTGTGTCCATGCAGCGGGCAGTATGGGAGACAGCTGGGATCGTGGTAACGGCAGTAATGGCGGCACGAGTGGAGGCATTAAAGGAGCAGTAGAAGGTGAATGTCTGACGACACCGAAGGCCATCAGCGACCTGGCAGTCCGTCGAGCTCGCCATCGTCTGCTGTCTGGTGATGGAGACAAACCTCTGGTGACGCCCACATCCAGGCCGCTCAACAAGGTCATCAAATCAGCTTCTGCCACCACGCTGTCACTGATGATCCCCGCAGGTCAGTGCCAATAATCCCCCCCATCTCAGTGCCGATAATCCCCCAGGTCAGTGCCAATAATCCCCCCCCATCTCAGTGCCGATAATCCCCGCAGCCCAGTGTTCATAGTGCCCCCAAGTCAGTGCTGATAACCCTCCCCGGGCCAGTGTTCATAGTCCCCCCAGGTCAGTGCTGATAAACCCCGCAGGCCAGTGTTCATAGTCCTCCCAAGTCAGTGCTGATAACCCCCGCAGGTCAGTGTTCATAGTCCCCCCAGGTCAGTGCTGATAACCCCCGCAGGTCAGTGTTCATAGTCCCCCCAGGTCAGTGCCGATAATCCCCGCAGGCCAGTGTTCATAGTCTCCCCAGGTCAGTGCTGATAACCCCCGCAGGTCAGTGTTCATAGTCCCCCCAGGTCAGTGCTGATAACCCCCGCAGGTCAGTGTTCATAGTCCCCCCAGGTCAGTGCTGATAAACCCCGCAGGCCAGTGTTCATAGTCCCCCCAGGTCAGTGCTGATAACCCCCGCAGGTCAGTGTTCATAGTCCCCCCAGGTCAGTGCCGATAATCCCCGCAGGCCAGTGTTCATAGTCTCCCCAGGTCAGTGCTGATAACCCCCGCAGGTCAGTGTTCATAGTCCCCCCAGGTCAGTGCTGATAACCCCCGCAGGTCAGTGTTCATAGTCCCCCCAAGTCAGTGCCGATAATCCCCCCACAGGTAATTACCGATAATCCCCGCAGGCCAGTGTTCATAGTCTCCCCAGGTCAGTGCTGATAACCCTCCCTGGGCCAGTGTTCATAGTCCCCCCAAGTCAGTGCCGATAATCCCCGCAGGCCAGTGTTCATAGTCTCCCCAGGTCAGTGCTGATAACCCTCCCCGGGCCAGTGTTCATAGTCCCCCCAAGTCAGTGCTGATAACCCCCGCAGGTCAGTGCCGATAATCCCCGCAGGTCAGTGCTGATAACCCTCCCCGGGCCAGTGTTCATAGTCCCCCCAGGTCATTGCCGATAATCCCTGCAGGTCATTTGCTATATAAAGATGAACATGGTCATTTTTCTGGCCTTGATATTTATGTGCGTGTTTGTTTCCATAAATCACCAACATTTCAGCAAATCGTGCTGCTTCTCTTAATGCAGGAGTCGGGGCTTAGCTCGCTCTACCCGATCTGTGTGGGAGGGGCCAGTTGAAGTGCGCCTGATGGTCTTTTACCTGCTAACTAACAGAAATGCCCACAAATAGAATTTTTTTTGTTTGTCAGTTATTTTTTAGTTTTTAGTCTCTGGACTCCAGTGGACTCAGAGACCAACTTCACCAACCAAATTCTTCTTGTCTCCATCCTTAGACCACCATGGAGCCTCTCCATTGGCCAGCCCGATGTCCCCCCACTCGCTGTCATCCAACCCGTCATCACGCGACTCATCCCCAAGTCGGGACTTGTCGCCCGCTGTGACCAGCGTCAGGCCCGCCATAGTCATCCACAGAGCGGGTAAGAAGTACGGCTTCACGCTGAGGGCCATCCGAGTCTACATGGGAGACTCCGACATCTACACCGTGCACCACATGGTGTGGGTAAGTCCCACACGAGGACGTCTGTTCAGCAGCGCCCCCTGAAGGGTGATTCCACAACAGCACTTAGTCATTACTGGGTGATTTTTATTCGTCTGTGTTTACAAATAAAAGATTATGTAGTTTCCACCAAATTAACAGAATTTGATAGAAGATACAGATTTTTAGGAATGAAGATCTGCTTAAAAACTAAGTGCAGCTGCGGAGGAAATGTTTCTGTTGCTCATCACTCAGCACGTGGAGGACAGCGGTCCGGCCCACGATGCGGGGCTGAGGGAGGGCGACCTCATCACCCACGTGAACGGAGAACCTGTCCACGGTCTGGTTCACACCGAGGTGGTCCAACTCATCCTGAAGGTACCAACACAAACTCTAGACGCTTCTTTTATTATCATAATAAGAATAAGAATAAACATTAAATAAACAGAGAAACTTCTAAAGTAATTTATTTCTAATAGTTCATGTCAAGTTTTGCTTGTTTTATGCAAGAGTAGATTTTCATTTCATAATAAATAAAGTGACTTTTCCCACATTAACTGACAGAGAGCTGCTTTTATAAAGTCTGAATCTCAAATGACAAATGTCCTATTTGAATGTAAATTTATCAACGCTGGATATTGAAGGATTTGGTAGATTTTTTTCAGATTTGGGAAAAATTTCTGAATTGCATGTTCTTTCTTAAATTGCAGCTTTTAAGGATTATCAACAATAAACTCAGTATCAGATTGAACACAGACATAAATGTCAGAAATTCCAAAATAGATGAAAAAAAGATGGAAAGTTATACAGAATTTTGCACAAATGGAAATAATCTGTGCAGAGATTATTTGCTTAATTCTGTATATAAATTCTGAATACAAAGACGTTTTGCAGCCTTTTCAATAAGAAAGACCACAAGGACCCACGCCACCACCTCCCCGGGCCAGCGCAATTTCTGTTCAGGAACCGATCCTCATCACACAAGTGAAGGTTCAAGTCAGTCAGACAAAGCATGACTTGATGTTCCATGGTGAAGGGTCAAAATGGCGGCACAATAGCAGCTACACAAATTAAAAAAAAAAATTATAAGGGGGGGGGGGGGCTATTTCGCCACTTCACTGCGAGCATGTGTGTGACGGCCAAAATATCAAATTTGGGATGTGGTCGGATGACTTTGCAAAGTTTGAAGTTTATGAGCATGGGAAAGGGCCGAAATTGGGGCTTGAAAAGTCAGAAGAATAATTAATAATAAACAGCACAATTACAATAGGGTCCTTGTAGAACTTCGTCCTAATCGGGCCCTAAAAACTAGGACTGCAAGCAGTCATATACGGGCCCCCGTGTCCACCTTCCCAGGCCAGCGCGTCCCCTTGTGACCAGACTTGATGGTTCATCCACTCAGAGCACAAACAGAGGGGCCAGGTGTGTTGAGGGGCCAAGACAATCAGACAAAGCATGAAGGAGTTATCATGACTTGATGTTCCATGGCGAAGGGTCAAAATGGCGGCGCCATAGTGGCCACACCCTTTGACATAGAAAAAAAGCTTTCGATAATTTTTGATCTGTATCGTCTCTGGATGATACGAAAGAAATTTGAAGTGCATTGGACAAAATCCCTAGGAGGAGTTTGTTCAAATACGTGTGGAAATCACGGCAAAATGACACGATAATTCAAAATGGCTGACTTCCTGCTTGGAGTAGACCAATGGTGCAAGACTTTTTTGGGTGTCTATGCAAGGTACACGTGTACCAATTGTCATCTCCCTACTCCAAAAAAAAAATCCTATGCGGAGGGGTTTTTGACAGGGCATGGAGGTGCTATAGAGGCATTTTGCGCCGCCCCCATGGGCGACGCCCCTATCACCTGTAAGAGGTTGTCATGCTTGACCTGTGTATCAATTTTCATGATATGACAAAATTAAAGCTTTCAAAAGGAAGAATGTAATTTCATGGCGAAGGGTCAATATTCGGCACACCGCCACACGGACGCCATTACTCGTAGCTTTACGACGATCATCGCATTCACCAACTTGTTTTGGATGTTTTAAAAGTGGAATGAAGTTGGTGAAGTTAACTATGTGACATCAGTACCCATTAAAGTAAAAACAGGACATTTCCTGTTACCACTGCTATGACTTAGGTGGGAAAATAATATATGGGGATGTTCAGGGAGGAGCTCCGAAACGCTCGCCAAAGTTTGACGAACCCTAGCAGCAACGTCTTTTGACCTACAGAAATTCTTTTGATAACTTTTCATCAGCATGGGGTCATGATGATGATGTGGACCAAATTTGAAGACGATTGGATGAAATCTCCAGGACGAGTTCGTTCAAATGTAAGTAGTAGAAATGAACAAAAATGGCAAAAATTACCTCGAAATCGAAACTTAAAATCAAAATGGCCAACTTCCTGTCAACATTTCACCATGACATTAAGAGACTATAAATATCTGTACTATGTAAATATGTGTACTGAATTTCATGAGGCTATGACAAAAAAACCTCAATGGGGAGGCTGCGATCATGTGCCCAAAATATCAAATTTCGGATTGTGGCCGGATGACTTTGCAAAGTTTGGTGAGTTTTTGAACACAGGAAAGGGCCGAAAATGGGGCTTGAAAAGTGTGAATAATAATAATAATAAACAGGGCAGTTACAATAGAGTCCTCGTAGGGCGTTGTCCTACTCAGGCCCTAATAATAACAAATTCTGACAAAACTGAAGGTACACGTGGTAAAATCTTCCCTGGTTTCAGTCCGGGTCACCACAGGCATATTGATTAGGCACAAGTATCACACCGAATGCCCCACACAGTACATGGAGAAATGTGGCAGGGGTGGGGTTTGAACCAGGAACCTTCTGCACTGAAACCAAGTGCACTAACCAGTTGGCCACCACCTGCAAGCACAAAAGCAAAGTAAAATTACAAAATATACATGAAAATAAAGTAAAACTACAAAATATGCATGAAAATAAAAGGTACAAAATATACACGAAAATAAAGTAAAACTACAAAATGTTCATGAAAAATAAAAGGTACAAAATATACACGAAAATAAAGTAAAACTACAAAATGTTCATGAAAAATAAAAGGTACAAAATATACACGAAAATAAAGTAAAACTATAAAATGTTCATGAAAAATAAAAGGTACAAAATATACACGAAAATAAAGTAAAACTATAAAATGTTCATGAAAAATAAAAGGTACAAAATATACACGAAAATAAAGTGAAACTATAAAATGTTCATGAAAAATAAAAGGTACAAAATATACACGAAAATAAAGTGAAACTATAAAATGTTCATGAAAAATAAAAGGTACAAAATATACACGAAAATTAAGTGAAACTATAAAATATGCACGAAAAATAAAAGGTACAAAATATACACGAAAATAAAGTGAAACTATAAAATATGCACGAAAAGGGGATCAGAATCGTTTTGACTAATAAAGTCAACTAAAATCTTTCCACCGACTGTCTCTACTTTCGCAGAGCGGTGGTAAAGTGTCGATTTCTGCCACACCATTTGAAAACACATCCATCAAAGTTGGCCCCGCTCGAAAGACCACCCATAAGTCTAAGATGGCACGACGCAACAAGAAGACCAAGAACAAGGAGGGACAGGACAGGTGAGCACACGTCACTGTGTCACTTACACCCACAATGCAACAGCTCACCTGATCCATGTTTTTAAATGAGCGTTTTACTCAGAAGTAGCATTGTTCCCGGGGGATGGCAGGGTGGGAGGTTTCATAGACTTTTGTGATGACTTTGCCTCTTGACAGTGCAGGTTCTGAACTGAGGTGTGTCTCTCACTGAGTACTGTAACGTGAGACGCCTCTGTTCGAGAGGTCTCTTCTGCAGCCCCACAAATCTTAGAAACATGGTGTCTAACCAGATCCTTACTCTGGATGGCATTACCCTGACCTCTAGTAATACTGTGAGAAATCTTGGAGTCATTTTTGATCAGGATATGTCATTCAATGCGCATATTAAACAAATATGTAGGACTGCTTTTTTGCATTTGCGCAATATCTCTAAAATTAGAAAGGTCTTGTCTCAGAGTGATGCTGAAAAACTAATTCATGCATTTATTTCCTCTAGGCTGGACTATTGCAATTCATTATTATCAGGTTGTCCTAAAAGTTCCCTGAAAAGCCTTCAGTTAATTCAAAATGCTGCAGCTAGAGTACTAACAGGAACTAGAAGGAGAGAGCATATCTCACCCATATTGGCCTCTCTTCATTGGCTTCCTGTTAATTCTAGAATAGAATTAAAAATTCTTCTTCTTACTTATAAGGTTTTGAATAATCAGGTCCCATCTTATCTTAGGGACCTCATAGTACCATATCACCCCAATAGAACGCTTCGCTCTCAGACTGCAGGCTTACTTGTAGTTCCTAGGGTTTGTAAGAGTAGAATGGGAGGCAGAGCCTTCAGCTTTCAGGCTCCTCTCCTGTGGAACCAGCTCCCAATTCAGATCAGGGAAACAGACACCCTCTCTACTTTTAAGATACAATAACTTCAGTTTTATCTGAGTTTAAAAGCAGGAAATTAGAGGTCATCCATGTCCTTATGTCTGTAAGACAATCCTGCAGTTTAGCTAATTGGTGTGTGTCCTCTGGCTTCATGGATAGATAAAGCTGGGTATCATCTGCGTAACAATGAAAATTTAAGCAATGCCGTCTAATAATACTGCCTAAGGGAAGCATGTATAAAGTGAATAAAATTGGTCCTAGCACAGAACCTTGTTGGAACTCCATAATTAACCTTAGTCTGTGAAGAAGATTCCCCATTTACATGAACAAATTGTAATCTATTAGATAAATATGATTCAAACCACCGCAGTGCAGTGCCTTTAATACCTATGGCATGCTCTAATCTCTGTAATAAAATTTTATGGTCAACAGTATCAAAAGCAGCACTGAGGTCTAACAGAACAAGCACAGAGCTGAGTCCACTGTCTGAGGCCATAAGAAGATCATTTGTAACCTTCACTAATGCTGTTTCTGTACTATGATGAATTCTAAAACCTGACTGAAACTCTTCAAATAGACCATTCCTCTGCAGATGATCAGTTAGCTGTTTTACAACTACCCTTTCAAGAATTTTTGAGAGAAAAGGAAGGTTGGAGATTGGCCTATAATTAGCTAAGATAGCTGGGTCAAATGATGGCTTTTTAAGTAATGGTTTAATTACTGCCACCTTAAAAGCCTGTGGTACATAGCCAACTAATAAAGATAGATTGATCATATTTAAGATCAAAGCATTAAATAATGGTAGGGCTTCCTTGAGCAGCCTGGTAGGAATGGGGTCTAATAGACATGTTGATGGTTTGGATGAAGTAACTAATGAAAATAACTCAGACAGAACAATCTGAGAGAAAGAGTCTAACCAAATACCTGCATCACTGAAAGCAGCCAAAGATAACGATACGTCTTTGGGATGGTTATGAGTAATTTTTTCTCTAATAGTTAAAATTTTATTAGCAAAGAAAGTCATGAAGTCATTACTAGTTAAAGTTAAAGGAATACTCGGCTCAATAGAGCTCTGACTCTTTGTCAGCCTGGTTACAGTGCTGAAAAGAAACCTGGGGTTCTTATATTCTTCAATTAGTGATGAGTAGTAAGATGTCCTAGCTTTACGGAGGGCTTTTTTATAGAGCAACAGACTCTTTTTCCAGGCTAAGTGAAGATCTTCTAAATTAGTGAGACGCCATTTCCTCTCCAACTTACGGGTTATCTGCTTTAAGCTGCGAGTTTGTGAGTTATATCACGGAGTCAGGCACTTCTGATTTAAAGCTCTCTTTTTCAGAGGAGCTACAGCATCCAAAGTTGTCTTCAATGAGGATGTAAAACTATTGACGAGATACTCTATCTCACTTACAGAGTTTAGGTAGCTACTCTGCACTGTGTTGGTATATGGCATTAGAGAACATAAAGAAGGAATCATATCCTTAAACCTAGTTACAGCGCTTTCTGAAAGACTTCTAGTGTAATGAAACTTATTCCCCACTGCTGGGTAGTCCATCAGAGTAAATGTAAATGTTATTAAGAAATGATCAGACAGAAGGGAGTTTTCAGGGAATACTGTTGAGTCTTCAATTTCCATACCATAAGTCAGAACAAGATCTAGGATATGATTAAAATGGTGGGTGGACTCATTTACATTTTGAGCAAAGCCAATTGAGTCTAATAATAGATTAAATGCAGTGTTGAGGCTGTCATTCTCAGCATCTGTGTGGATGTTAAAATCGCCCACTATAATTATCTTATCTGAGCTAAGCACTACGTCAGACAAAAGGTCTGAAAATTCACAGAGAAACTCACAGTAACGACCAGGTGGACGATAGATAATAACAAATAAAACTGGTTTTTGGGACTTCCAATTTGGATGGACAAGACTAAGAGTCAAGCTTTCAAATGAATTAAAGCTCTGTCTGGGTTTTTGATTAATTAATAAGCTGGAATGGAAGATTGCTGCTAATCCTCCACCTCGTCCCGTGCTACGAGCATTCTGACAGTTAGTGTGACTCGGGGGTGTTGACTCATTTAAACTAACATATTCATCCTGCTGTAACCAGGTTTCTGTAAGGCAGAATAAATCAATATGTTGATCAATTATTATATCATTTACCAACAGGGACTTAGAAGAGAGAGACCTAATGTTTAATAGACCACATTTAACTGTTTTAGTCTGTGGTGCAGTTGAAGGTGCTATATTATTTTTTCTTTTTGAATTTTTATGCTTAAATAGATTTTTGCTGGTTATTGGTGGTCTGGGAGCAGGCACCGTCTCTACGGGGATGGGGTAATGAGGGGATGGCAGGGGGAGAGAAGCTGCAGAGAGGTGTGTAAGACTACAACTCTGCTTCCTGGTCCCAACCCTGGATAGTCACGGTTTGGAAGATTTAAGAAAATTGGCCAGATTTCTAGAAATGAGAGCTGCTCCATCCAAAGTGGGATGGATGCCGTCTCTCCTAACAAGACCAGGTTTTCCCCAGAAGCTTTGCCAATTATCAATGAAACCCACCTCATTTTTTGGACACCACTCAGACAGCCAGCAATTCAGGGAGAACATGTGGCTAAACATGTCACTCTCGGTCCGATTGGGGAGGGGCCCAGAGAAAACTACAGAGCCCGACATTGTTTTTGCAAAGTTACACACCGATTCAATGTTAATTTTAGTGACCTCCGATTGGCGTAACCGGGTGTCATTACTGCCGACGTGAATTACAATCTTACCAAATTTACGCTTAGCCTTAGCCAGCAGTTTCAAATTTCCTTCAATGTTGCCTGCTCTGGCCCCCGGAAGACAATTGACTATGGTTGCTGGTGTCGCTAACTTCACATTTCTCCAAACAGAGTCGCCAATAACCAGAGTTTGTTCCTCTGCGGGTGTGTCGCCGAGTGGGGAAAAACGGTTAGAAATGTGAACGGGTTTGCGGTGTACACGGGGCTTCTGTTTAGGGCTACGCTTCCTCCTCACAGTCACCCTGTCGGCCTGCTTTCCCGGCTGCTCGGGATCTGCCAGAGGGAAACTAACGGCGGCTAAGCTACCTTGGTCCGCACCGACTACAGGGGCCTGGCTAGCTGTAGAATTTTCCACGGTGCAGAGCCGAGTCTCCAATTCGCCCAGCCTGGCCTCCAAAGCTACAAATAAGCTACACTTATTACAAGTACCATTACTGCTAAAGGAGGCCGAGGAATAACTAAACATTTCACACCCAGAGCAGAAAAGTGCAGGAGAGACAGGAGAAGCCGCCATGCTAAACCGGCTAAGAGCTAGTAGCTGCGCTAAGCTAGCGGATTCCTAAAAACACACAAAGTGAATAATGTGTAAATAATTTAGAGGTGATTCAGCAGAGGGAGTGCTTTAGTTAAGGCACGTGAAGATTACACTGTGAAACAAATCGTTATCTAGTTAACTAGATCAATCTAACTGCGCAGATTAAACAGCTAACAGATACAGAAAAACACCGCTGTGCTCCGGAACAGGAAGTGATACAATACCGCAGTGAGAGCCAACCACCAGTAGTAGTACAGTATCATCATGAACTGTAGCCGGAGGTGGGTGAGAATCTATGACTGATGGTCCATTACAGGTTAAGAGAAAGCTTTGTGACCTGCATACTATTTTATCACCCTAGAGACACAGTAGTCCTGCACCCTGAGAACACAAAGCCCGGGCCGGTGCGTAGGGTTTAAGTAGGTCAGCAAAGTAGGGAGGTGCTAATCCATTAATAATTTAATAGCAGAACCTTAAAATCTGATCTCACAAGGACAGGAAACCTGTGAAGAGATGCCAAAATGGGTGTAATGTGGTCAAACTTTCTGCTTCCTGCCAAAAGTCTGGAAGCAGCATTTTGAACCAATTGGAGAGCCCTAATGCTGGACTTCAGTAAACCAGAAAATAGAACATTGCAGTAGTCCAATCTAGAAGAGACAAACGTGTGGATCAGGGTCTCGGCATCAGCCATAGACAGGATGGGATGAATCTTTGCTATATTTAGCAGGTGGAAGAAAGCAGTCCTAGTAATATATCTAAAGTGGAGGTCAAAGGACAAAAACTACCCCAAGCTTTGCCTTTAACTCAACCCTGGTCTGTAAGTGGTTTGTTCTTCTCTGATGCCACAGACATACCCACATGTATATTTACAGTCTGTCTCCTGAGTCAGAATTGTCTGGACTCAGTTTGTCTTTGTGTTTTTCCTCGCAGTAAGAAGAAAACGTCTCTGTTTCGGAAAATCACCAAACAGGCTTCTCTGCTGCACACCAGCCGCAGTCTGTCCTCGCTGAACCGCTCCCTGTCCTCCGGAGAGAGCGGCCCCGGCTCACCCACGCACAATCTGTCACCGCGGAGCCCCACTCAGGGATGTCGCTCCACGCCAGACTCCGCCCACTCCGGTGAGACACACAAACGTCATGTTTGTCTGTGCTTTAACCATTTTCATCATCCCCACTGTTTTTCTAAAATTAACCTCTAAAAGGTCCAAAGTTTGCTTTTTGTTTGTCGAAGTTCACGGGTCATTTTCCCACTTCTCTGTCCCTCAGTTGGTGGAAATTCATCCCAGAGTAGCTCCCCCAGCTCCAGCGTCCCAAACTCTCCAGCGAGCTCCGGACACATCCGACCCAGTTCCCTGCACGGCCTTGCCCCGAAGCTCCAGCGGCAGTACCGCTCTCCTCGACGCAAGTCTGCTGGCAACATACCGCTGTCGCCACTGGCCCGCACGCCTTCACCAACCCCCCAGAGCACCTCGCCTCAGCGATCCCCCTCACCGCTGCCCAGCCACACATTGGGTCAGCCTGCCGTGGGACAGTCCTTCCCCGTCAAGCTCCACTCTTCACCGCCACTGGTCAGGCAGATATCCAGGCCGAAGAGCGCCGAGCCACCACGCTCCCCCTTACTCAAGAGAGTGCAGTCCGCTGAGAAACTGGCCTCCTCCCTCACGTCCTCCCCTTCCTCCCCCTGTGGAGTGGCGTCGGCGGGGGACAAAAAGCTGGTGGTGGGAGGGGCTGTGGGTACTCGGAAACACAGCCTGGACATCTCACATTCCGAGTTTAAGAAGGAGATTCTGCAGAGGGAGCCGAGCCTCCAGAGCCTCCAGGTACGGATGGATCAAAGAACTGTGAGCCAGTTCAGGCCCAATGTCCACCCGGCACTCAGTGAATTACTTGACCTTGGAGAGGTCCCAGTAAATGTTAAAACTACACACAGTCCTTGTCCAGACTGCCACAGATTTAAAGTCAGCATTATAGTTGAACTCCAAGCCCTCCGTACCTGTGGCTGTTAGGTGTTTCAGATCCTTCTGCATGTCTCAGTTAAGGAAAAAAGACAATCTGAAGTCAGAATTCTGAGGAAACTGATGTTGCATTTGGATTTTCTGGGGAATTTTTGCTGCCTAAAGGACGTTACTGGAAAATTAAATCTAAGCAGATTACAAGAAGATGATTTGTATATCTTATCACATATTACAACAAAAATAAAGAACAATAATCACACACAATCATGTAGAAGGAATAACACAGGTAAATTCAGTAAATATGTAAATTATGGAATGCTCTTATGTGTCTGTGTAAAGTCCTGAGTGTCCTCTTCACTGACTTCTTGGTGTCTCACTAACGTCAGTGTGAGACTCAAGTTGTAGAATTCTCCCTGCTGGGGAGGCTAAAACTCTCCCACCTTCATCAGACATCTTGATTGAATGAAATGATCTGGATCCTCTGTCAGGATCCTGCTCTTGTCACCAGGGTAACACAAAATGGGCGTGTATCATTGGTGGCGCCGAGAAATGGGGGCTCCTGATTGGATGAAAAACAGGGCGATACAAAGCCTGGTATTTTCAGTGTCTTTTTTTGTATTGCCCTGTTTTTATTGCCACAGTTTCCAGGACACTGAGACAAATAAGTATTTGATCCACTGTGGATTTTGCAGGTTTTTCCACCTACAAAGAATGCAGAGGTCTGTCATTGTTATCGTAGGTTCACTTCAACTGTGAGAGTCAGAATCTAACAACAAAATTCAGAAAATCACGTATGAATTTTAAATAATTTGCATTTTATAGCATGAAATAAGTATTTGACCACCTACCAACGAGCACGTTTTCTGGCTCACACAGACCTGTTAATTTTTCTTTAAGAAGCCCTCTTATTCTGCACTCTTTACCTGTATTAACTGCACCTGTTTGAACTTGTTACCTGTATAAAAGACACCTGTTCACACACTCAATCAAACACACTCCAACCTGTCCACCATAGCCAAGACCAAAGAGCTGTCTAAGGACACCAGGGACAAAACTGTAGACCTGCAAAAGGCTGGGATGGACTACAGGACAACAGGCAAGCAGCTTGGTAGAAGACAACTGTTGAAACAAAGGTTTCTGTAGCAAATATTAAGGTCTGTTTTTTTATTATATCAAATACTTATGCAATAAAATGCAAATTATTTAAAAATCATACAATGCGATTTTCTAAAATTTTTTTTTTGTTGTTTTTAGATTCTGTCTCTCACAGTTGAAGTGAACCTACAATAAAAAATGACAGACCTCTACATTCTTTGTAGGTGTGAAAACCTGCAAAATCCACAGTGGATCAAATACGTATTTGCCTCGCTGTAGGTCCTGAGGCCCGTTGGTGCCAGTGGCTTCTCTCCAGATTTCTTAGAGTCAAGCAGATGTGCGTCTACAGCTTCCCTTTTGATGGGATGCCAATCCAACTCAGGTTACTTCCCCAGCTGAGGCCTGTAGCCATTTACAGGACTGGGACAGTATAGATTAAGTGTCTTGTCCAAGGACACATGCAGTTAGCAGGAATGGGATTTGAACCTAAGGTCTACAGATTGGCAGACTCTCTCCTTATCATATATTATATAAATGAGGTTTCTTGCTAGAATATGGTCAATAACTTTAAGCCTGTTTCAAAGAGAGACCTTGTACGTTCTTGAGCTAAAGTCAGTCAGGTATTGAGAGACTTTATGAGGCCTGCTGTAGGATTTCTGACTCGCTGTCTTGTGTTTGTCCTTACAGGAGTCAGCCGGTGAGTGTCTGCTGACCTCAGCGGGACGTGGGGTGGTCAAAGGCAGCCTGCAGAAACACTCTTCGTCCAGGAAGCTGGGACGTCAGGAGGGGGACGGTGCACTTGGCATGGCGCCAGGTTCGCTGGGCCTGGCTCCTGGGAAGAGCAAGCTAAAGGACAAACTGTCCGCTATTCGGCAGGACAGAGCTGAGCGTAGGGAATCCCTACAGAAACAAGACGCCATCCACGAGGTGGATTCATCTGAGGATGAGACAGATGAAGGCTCAGAGGACAGCCAAGATGGACGCAGGGGAACCACTTTCACCCCTCCACCCTTGTTGCGTCCCACTACCGTGCGTACAGGACCTGGCGGCATGTTGCCATCCCTCTGCCTGTCCCCGTCCTCATGTCACACACCGTCCACCTACACAGGTTCCTCTCAGGTAGGTAGGCCCGCTCCCTCACACTCACTGCCCTCAGTTTCAGAGGCAAAACCCAGTCAGACCACAATCTGTCCCGGAGACAAAGAGGAGAGATCGACCTCATCCACTGCAGACTGTTTACAAGAAGAGAGGAATGCTTCTGAGCCAAGTGGTACCAGGAACCCTACTCAGGCCCCGCTTCCTTTCTCCACACCAGGCAGTGCATTCATCTCAGTGAGCAAGGAACCTTTCCACAAGTCAACTCCTTCCAGGGACTTACAGACCCTCAGGGGAAAGACAGACCCATCAGAGCCACAACCAGAAGACCGGGCCTTGGACATCCCAAGAACAGCTGCTTTCTCTCCAACTGTCACCACACATGCCACAAAGGCCCGAACTGCCGCAGATACATCTGACTGCCATCCCAGTGATAGTCGAGCAACACCCCACCCCTCCTGCTCTTCTCCAGGCATCTCCAAGGAGAAGAAAGAGGCGGACAACCGCCGACAGGCCCAGACTATGGCTGCCGCCACCGCTGCTGCCACTGTGTGCGTCTCTGCTGGAAATCTAAGTACATCATCCAGTTCTCCCGGCAAGTCCACTTCAAGCTTTCCAGTTACACTTCCTGAGGGTGGGGTGGACAGAGTTGTGTCTCAGCTTGCAACAGTTGCCAAGAGTGTTCTGGGTCCTGTGAAACTTGTTTCCCCTGCAGACAAGAGCTTGAAGGACCAGAACCCGAAAGTCGGAGCCCCAGAAATCATATCCACAGACTCTGTCAGGTCCCCCTCCAAACATCAGTCATCGCCGCATCTTTCAGAGTCCCGGCAGAAGACCAGTCAGATCTCCTCTCCAACCGCTCCGCAGTGGCCATCAAGATCTTCATCCCAGAAAGACTGTGCAGGTGTGGTGCAAGGTTCCCGTAAAGGCATCTCAGAAAGGTCAACATCAGGACCTCAAAGCCTCACTGGTCAGGAGAATGCCGCCATGTTTTCATCTGCAGAACATCCGGAGGCAGCCGCCATTCAGTCTGCAGCCAGCATGAACCCCAACACATCTGCAGCATCTGAGCCACAGCGCACGAGGTCTGAGCCACGGGCAGCAACCGGCAGCACCACGCTGCCGAAGTCCTTGCAACCAGACAAAACGGCCAGCAAGAAGACGTAGCATCAAAGAAACAGAATGTACAGATCCCGCCTCTCGGCACCGGGGCGAAATTTTATTACAGAAACTGCATGATGGGAAGAAAGTGTCACATTAGCATCTCCACCAAGAGTTTGACCTTTGAAACAGAAGAAGACTGAGAAGCAGGCAGACGCAGTCATCTTTGCTTCATTCCGTTTTTTGTTGTTGTTGTTGTTTTTTTTCCCCCCAATCTTTGTTTTATTTTGCTTTTCGGACTCATCTTCTTTGGTTTCTGCTTTCAGACCTGAGCTGCACATCATTCCTTTTCTGCAGACATGCAGGGGCTCGAAATAAAGACTTGAGCGGTCGCTGCACAGGTTTGACATGCTGCCGCGTGATGTACATCAACCTGATCACCTGCGTTTCATGCTGGGACCTTGCATTTGACCTTCTGGAGAACCTTCACGCGTGTTCATCAAAAACAGTTCAGGATGTGTCTTCGAGAACCCAAGCGTGTCTTCGTCCTTCCTGTTCACAGCCGTGACTGAAACATTTTTGTATCTCAGCAATCACGCACGTTAGCGTAAACACATCACAGTGTTTTGTTCGAACGGAATCTGAACCGTCATCGTGCACTCAGAATCAAGCTAACGAGGACAAACGGCACCGAGTGCTAACGTCTGATGATCGGACGCTGCAGATCTGCTGGACGTTCCAGAGATTGAGTTTGACCTCGTGCATCAAAAACATGCACAAACACAGATTTTATACCTGCAGCCGACGCATTTTAGTGTTGTTGTTATTACTTTCATGAAATTTGTGAATGTTGTATTCAACATCTAAAACCAACAGTTGGCGCAAATGCTTACGTCTCTGACATCGCTAACCGACTAGATAACGATGAAAGTTTTTAAATACGTTTGTTTTACGTTGAGGACAGTCTGAGTCTGAATCACGACTTCAGCTGATCCTTCCAGATCATGTACACACTCACCGACTGTTTTATACATTTAACTTCCTCGACCTCTGAGTCAAAACACCAATGATTTGTTTTCTGTGTCCATCACTGAGATATTGACGTGTTTGTGGTACAAAGTAATTTTATCCAAACATTTTAACAGGATGACAAACAATCCAAAATATTGCCATATACGGCCGTCCTGTGCTGTCAACCATAAAACGGAGGACAAAGTCTGTAGAAGACATTCTCATGTCCAGATAAAAGAAAAAGTGGTAAGATAATAAAAAAAATCCCTCCCATGATTCAATACGGTCAGAAGATGAAATAATGAAATAAAACTTAAGTTATAAAAAAAATTGAAATATTTTTTTTATATTTTGGGGCAGATGGTATATAATGATTTATCCACTAGGGGGCAGATTAGTGCCAAATCTAGTAGAAGACAAATTTATCTTACAAACTTTGCCATTTATGCTGCTTGTTACTATGCTGTTTCTGACACGCGATGTCATATAAAATGTCATTGGACATGAGTTAGCGTCGGGATTAAACTGTTTTAAGTCCTTTAACGGCTTTTATGATGTCTGTGAGGTTTGTGTCGATAAAGAAATAAAGACTGAAATGTAAATAAAGGAGTTATTTTATCAACTCGATCACCTGCTCAAACATCTTACAGCTTCATCATAGGATCACATGACCTTCGTGAAGGCACCGAGCTGAGTGCGATGTCTTGCCGACGTTAGTTTATCAAACCTCCTTTTTATTTTGAGCCCTCTGCAGGTCGCGGTTTTATTTGGTGTTTGGACCAAACTGCTGTTCTCGGTTGATGCCGTTAAATCCTGTAAAGTCGTCAGACTTCAGGTATTTTATCCAGTGTGGTTTTGTTTTTGTTTTGTTTTTTGTCCACTAGGTGTCAGGATTTACACAAATCTTTGCTCTCGTTTGTCGAAACAAAAGTTTTCGGAACTTTTGTTCTGAATTAATTGTTGTTGACTTAAAATGTTTAACTGTCATCAGTGAGATGTAGAAAATAAAGTTTTTATTTTAAAAACGTTTCATGGCGACTTACGTCAGGAAAAGTTTCAGTTTAGCGAGTGCCTCAGCGTGTAGACCAGGGGTGGGCACTGCAGGTTTTCCTTACAACCAACCACCTCAGCAGGTGATTTCATTGACAATCAGGTGTTTATATTCAGGGGAGAAGCTCCTCAGCAACCCACCTGCTGAGGGGATTGGTTGCAAGGAAAACCTGCACTGTCTCGGCCCTCGTTGCCCACCCCTGGTGTAGACGGTGGCTTATTTTGAAGGGCCTTGGTTAAATTTATTATACTTGTGACCTCGATATTTGTGTACGATGGTCAGGTCCAAGTTGGCGGCAGTTGCATAGTTTTAAGCCCCGCTTACTTGCCAGGATGCAGGATGAAAGTTGTGTAGCGCGTTACTCAAGCGAAAGCTGAGAAAGCATCGGGTCATACGGCAAACGAAAGAGAGGTGAAAGGAAAAGTGACACAAAATTTAAAAAAAAAAATGCGTACAAATAGAGAAACTGCGAACATTTGTGAACATACAGTGAAACATTTCTTTAAGCAATCTGAACTTTTAAATCTTCAGGAAACAGTTTGGAAAATTAAACGACGACCACAATTTGTGAATATACCCCATAAAAATAAAAAAAAAACTTACTGGTGTTTATTATTATCATTATTAGTATTATTGGTACATTTAGTGAATGAAGTTGCCTTGAAACTTTTTTTAAAGATGAAATTTTTGTCACTTTTTCCTGACTGTAAATTCTGTGTTGAGTTAAATTTCTTTTCATTTCTATTTTTTGTAAACTTTTCATGTCTTCTTTGTTCTTATTCGTACTGTTTGACGCGACTCATAGCATGAAACTGCACATTAAATCCTGATTCACGTTTCCTGCTTTGTGTTTAGTTTAAAACAAATGAAGAATCTTCCCTCAGTCGTTTCTGACCGTTTGGACAAAGATGAACGGTGGAGAAGCTTCACTTCGTTTTGCCTTTTCTTCTTTTTTTTTTTTTCTTTTTTTTGGCCTCATTTTCACGAGGGTTCTTGCCGTTGGCGCCGTGACTGTGGCGGTCTGTTCTGTTTACATGTTTATCATTGGAACTTTCAACGTGTGTCAATCAAGCATCATGTTGCAGGCGAGTAAGTTTACCAGCAGGCGTCGTCGTATTTCTGTGATGGCAACTGTTTTGCTGTGCAGCCAAAGGAAAAAAACGCTGCACTCACATGAGCAAATTTTAAACAGAACTCAACTTGCTGCTGTTTGTGGATTCACTCGCAGCCCCTGATATTAGTCGATTTTGTACTGTAACATTTTAATTATGTGCTGCTATCCACAAAAAAAAAGGCCATTTTCAAACCTTTGAAGTGATGGAACAAATAAAATTATTTAAAAAGTAAAGGTGACTGTTATTCCACACAATCTTTAATCAGAAATACTGATCTCCAAGACAACTCTGATACGGGGCAGCTATCTGGCTACCTGCCTCAAGTTTGAGGCAGGTAGCCCTACAAATTGGCTAGCTAGCCAGTTTGTAGGGCTAGTTAGCTAATACAACAGAACGTCATCACAAATCGTTAGATTTGTAAGCAGTTAGCTTCACAAATACCTAGTTAAGTACTCATTCAACTCTTCAGATTTGACCTTGGATCTGTTAAACTTTGAATATGGCCTCGCTTTGCTACACGCTGCCATGCTAACATAACGCGGGTGTGTTTGTCAAATAGATTAGCAGTGAGGGGCTCGTGTACAAGAATGATCTCTTATTATCTATCTGGACTTTGATGTTTTTCCAAACAATCAGACAGTCAGGATGCTGATGACTGAAGACTAACGCTGAGCCATTTGTCCTTTTGGACACTGGCGCTCAGTGCAGAATTGTTTTTTTTTTCTCCACTCCATTATCGATGTTGCCTGAAGCGTTGATTGGTCAACAGCTCCCGTCACACCACAAAGTACTGGAACAAACTATAATCGGTCGCCGCCTCCACCACCCTTTGGACCTGCCTTTGGTCCTGGATAGCAGACATGGGCGTGTCCTCAGTCTACTCCAGCCGCTTGGTGAAACGCACCAACAAGGTGATGAAAATGGATTTGACCTGGAACTTTGTGCACAGCAAGCTGGTTAAAGTTTGACATGGAGCTGAAGGTTCTAAACCATCTCCACCTTCTGCTGTCACATCAGGCAACGAGTCTTTAAATCTGGAACTCTACAGCAACTGGGCTTCTTGTTGGGCTTTAAAACATTTTTCTGATCAACTTATTTAGGTTTCTGTACCAAAGAAGTCCAATTACTGCAGAGTAACTTCACTGATGGAGCACATGGAGAAGGTCTCGCCTGCAGTGTGACGCCGAGACGGCCTGCGTGTCGTCCCGTTAATGAGGACTGCCACTGCACAATCTACACGCTCATGTTCCCCCCACGAGTGTAACAAGGTGGTCCAACCATCTGCTGGCGCACAACCGGGTCACCTCATTAATCTCCAACCCTGAACTGATGACCGCACGGAGAGCGCGGATTAAAGACTTCAAACCAGATTGTCCCGTAAAGTCGCTGTTTACGTCAATATTGACTGGCCGTCAGAAAATCTCATATTTTCTGAATCTCATTTTTAAATTTAATGGAGCTTTTAAAGATTTACTTTGTATTGTGCACAGAATCTGAGCCACATTTGATGGAATTTTAAAACATAAAAAATAATACATTTTTCTGGCAAAAAAACAAAGTGAAAGTGAATTTGGGGTTATTTTTGCCCAATCTTGTTCTGTTTAGTTTCATCACATTCTAAATTGTCTCTAAATTTTAATAATATTTTAAATTTTGTATAAAATCATGCTTTTGTGCTCAACATTTCTTTATATTTGTGCTCTTACAAACTAACTTAATTGAGAAACTAACAACTTTTGAGAGGAATAATTTGGAGGGGAAAAAACAGCTTGGTCAGCACAGATTTCCAAAGTTTGCACATGAAAGCTTTTTTTTTGCTAACGTATTGTTGGCGTGCAACTAATGATGGTAAAAGTTAAAATCACAGCTGTTAGTAAAATCACAAATTGGACAGCAGCATTAGGCTACCTGATTAACACTTATTAGCACATTAAATTCTTTGTCTCAAACTTGAGTTCCTTTTAGAACCAGCAGCATGCTAACAAAAGCTAGCGTGGATCACCGCTACAATGGCGCCGTTAGCCTTAGTAGCTAGCTGACAGGCCAACATGACCTATCACCGCTTGATGGAAATTTGGAGTGAATCCACATATTCCACCAAAGTTTTGCAGCTAAAATGCATGTGTGACCGCAGCGTTACAGGTTCTGTTCTGCCCGCGATAGGGAATGAACTGTTAATTTGTGAACTGCAGTTCCGTGCCTCACTTCATATTGGTAAACCAGTAGAATGTGTTTTGTTGATTGATTGATTGATTGATTTAGAAATTCCATATAAAACATACAACAAAATAACATGTTAAAACATGCCTGATACATTTCATGGAATTTCAAGATTAACAGAAAAGTCAGACAACTTATTTCCGTTGTGGTCTTTCAATGGTTATGTGGCGACGTTTGTGTAGAAGCTGTAGTTAGCGGTACATCCGTAAGGGCGGAGTTTGTAATTTGTTGACTGGGTATTGACGTTGCATTATGTGCATAGATTATGCAGTTTTCTGTTTATTGGATTTATTTCATGCTAACAGATTGATCGCTGTGCAATACAAGGTATAAACTCTTAACAGACAAGTCGTTAAAAAAAATGCTCTGTGTGTTTGTCTAGTTTGCACTCCTTCTAACCTTTGAACTTAAGTTTGTAAAATAATCTGATTCACCTCACGGACGTTAAGATTCGGTCTGAGCATTCCCGCCATGACGTTTGCTAATTTTGTTAGTGTTTCTCACATCACAATGTTAGCGAACTTCAAATTGGGCATTAATTCTGTGGGTTAAATTTTTTTATCCACTCGTTTGTTACAGTGTTTATCCCATCGCAATGTTAGCTAACTTCAAATTGGGCATTAGTTCTGTGGGTTAAATTTTTTTATCCACTCGTTTGTTACAGTGTTTATCCCATCACAGTGTTAGCTAACTTCAAATTGTGCATTGGCTCTGTGGGTTAAATTTTTTAGCCACTCGTTTGTTAGTGTTTTTCCCATCACAATGTTAGCTAACTTCAAATTGGGCATTAGTTCTGTGGGTTAAATTTTTTTATCCACTCGTTTGTTACAGTGTTTATCCCATTGCAATGTTGGCTAACTTCAAGGTGAATCTGTGGGTTAAAATTTTTAGCCGCTCGTTTGTTACAGTGTTTTTCCCATCAGTGTTAGCTAACTTCAAATTGGGCATTGGCTCTGTGGGTTAAATTTTTTAGCCACTCGTTTCTTAGTGTTTTTCCCATCACAATGTTAGCTAACTTCAAATTGGGCATTAGTTCTGTGGGTTAAATTTTTTTAGCCACTCGTTTGTTAGTGTTTTTCCCATCGCAATGTTACCTAACTTCAGTGCAGGGGTGGTGGCCAAGTGATTAATGCACCTGGTTTCAGTTCAGAAGGCTCCAGGCTCAAATCCCACTCCTGCCACATTTCTCCATGTAATGTGGAGTTGCGTCAGGAAGGACATCCGGCGTAAAACCTGTGCCATTTCAACATGCAGATCCACCTTGGATTTACTGTGGCGACCCCAAGTGCAAATGAGGGAGCAGCCGAAGGGACTTACTTACTAATGTTAGCTAACTTCATATTGGGCATTGGCTGGGTGGGTTAAATTTTTTAGCCACTAGTTTTAGTGTTTTTCCTGTTGCAATGTTGGCTAACTTCAAAGTGGGTGTCAGCTCTGAGGGTTAAAAATTTTTAGCCACTTGTTTGTTGCAGTGTTTATCCAGCTGCTATGTTAGCTAAATGTTAAGTGGGTGTCAGCTCCATGGGTTGAAAGTTTTAGCTACTCATTTGTTGCAGTGTTTCTCCCATCGCAATGTTAGCTAACTTCAAGGTGTGCGTTGGTTCTGTGGGTTAAAAGTTTTAGCAATTCGTTTGTTGCAGTGTTTCTCCCGTCGTAATGTTAGCTAATTTTTAAGTGGGCGTCGGCTCCGTGGGTTTAAAGCTTTAACCACTCGTTTGGTTCTGAGCTGTGATGATTTGTTCTTTTAAAGCGCAACAAAGTTTTGCATCATAAAAGTTTGAGATGGAGAAAAATATCATTGCCAGAGTAAAACCAGTGCAATATTTTTATTTTTATTGTGGTGAAAGCATGTTGTTGTCCATCTTACTTAATGACAATAAAATTTTTCTATGTACGCTTTGTGTTGTGTTGTTGCTTCACCTTTTATGTGGAACAGTTTGTGGTTTTGGGGGACATTTATTAAGAGACTAAAATCTCACCCATAAACCTCCTCTTTGTCCTCCCTCTTCTCCTCCTGCCTGGTGGCTCCATCCTCAGCATCCTTCTCCCTATATACCCTGGGTTCCTCCTCTGCACATGTCCAAACCATCTGTCTCACCTCTCTGACTTTGTCTCCAAATTGTCCCACCTGAGCTGTCCCTCTGATATGTTCATTCCTAATCCTGTCCATTCTTCTGTCCTGTCTCTAAGCCATCCCACATAGCTGGTCTCACTACTGTCTTGTAGACTTTTTCCTTCACTCTTGCTGTTATTCTTCTGTAACAAATCCCTCCTGCCACCTTACTCCACCCACTCCACCCTGCCTGCACTCTCTTCTTCACCTCTACCACGTTACTTTGGACACTTCACCCCAAGTATTTAAACTCATCTTCCTTCACCACCTCTACTCCGCATTGCAGTGGTGGGCATAGTTCCACTAATCCACTAACCGCTAATTATCAAAGCTGATGTTTTCATTATCGGATTAGCTTTTCAGATAACACTGAAAACCATCATCGGACCAATTATCTTCCGATAAATTTTGGTCCGATAATTTTTAGATCGCTGACATGTTTTTAGGCGTTGTGAATAAAGCTTTAACAGCTAAAAATGTTTAAGTCTGATATCAAAGATTTTAGTGTTTATCAAATGTTTTGTAGCAGATAAACAGCTCTATTCTCTATAAACAGAGAAGAGCTGGCTTCAGGAGAAACCGCTAGATAATTGCTCTTGACACTGTACTAACTCACCGGCAATATCACCTAAGTCATCCAGAGACATACAGTTTTAACTTGTGGTTAAAATTTTAACCAAATTAATTTCAGACATGTTTAAATTAATGTCACTTCTGAAGTTTTATAAAGTGAAAATATCAGATATATGTTTTAGTTTTAAAGTATTGCACTAATTTTGAAGGTTTTAGTGTGGACATGCTGTGTGCAGTTGCATTATGGGTAAAAGTTCATGACAGGGGAAATGCATTTGAGATGCTCTGATCAGGCTCCACACAGACAATAGCATTAAACTTTTTGTATATTGTGCCTAAAACTCTCATGAATATATTCTCTGGGGTTATAGACGTTATTGTGTTTGCTTTATGTAAAAATGCCAGAAGAAGCCCAGGTTGCTTGTGTTCATGGCAGTACTTACCCTAAGTACTGAGATATCCCATAATCCTTTGTGTGCCAGAGAGTTGTTGCAGCAAAAGAAATAAGAATGTACATTTTGGTTGTATAATGTTCATTTACAATTGTCGTTGTGGATTCTCTCTGTGCTGTTTAAACCGCAGCAATTCTCTGGTGTGCAAAAACAAAAAACTCTGATACACAAAGGATTATGGGTTAGGCTCTGAGTGTCTGGGCGCCAGTAGATGGCAGTGTTCTATGCATTTTGACCCCGGTTATATCAAATGGTTGTCTAATCACAACTTGACTTTTGGCTTTTGCAAATGGCTTTTTTTTTTTTTTTTACATATGAATAAAATGGCATATTTTACAAAAGCATATTTATATGTAACTACCAACACACACACGTCACATTAACGTGTTGGTTTTTACACAGAATGAATGAGTCAACCAATCAGTGTTAGCAGAGGCTCATTTTACCCATGATGCCTTTAGCATCTGTCTGTTTTACAAAACTTCAGAATTTATTTAACTTATTTATTTATTTTTATTATTTATTTATTAATTTATTTAACTTATTTAAAATTAAAAGATATGTGTTATATTTTAACTTTGTACAAATGACAGAATTGACATTAATGGAGTTATTCTATCCAGTTTAATTTGATTTTAAATCAAAACCATAAGTCAAAACCGCTTTATTTTCCAAGACCTCTGCCTCACGGTGGCACTGCTGTATTCTATTAAGGAATAATGGCTTGTTTTTTGTATGTGTAGAGTTGAGCTTAGCTCCTCCCAACTGCTTCACTGCTGCAAAATATGTAGTAAACAGGAACTTCCAGCAGGGGGCAGGCCGCACAAAGACAGAAGTGCTGAGTCATTGTTTGGGTTTGGTGTTAAAACTCAAAATCAGCTTGTTAGTAGTTGCGAGTGTACCGGACACAATACTGAAAGTTAATGGTTAGCTGTAGCTTCTGATAAATTTTTGGGTGGTTTTTCAGTTTAGCTTTATAAAAGATAACTTTTCAGTTAGCTGATTAGCTGTTATCGAAGCTAGCTTTTTGGTTAGCTGTAACCGCACTATTCCACATGGACACATGGACTCAGTCTTGCTCCTACAAACTTTCATTCTCCTTCTCTCCAGAGCATATCTACATGTCTACAAGCTCATCTGAAGTTGCTCTCTCACCACAGATCATAATATCATCTGCAAACATCATAGTCCATGGAAATGCTCTCCACCTGTCCTTCACTGAAGAGTAACAGTTTCCAACTGCACCCTGCTGGACAACAGTACCACAGGTGGCTGTTCTTAATTAGGGATGTGACTCGTCCAGTATGAAAACTCTTGTGATCTACATTTGATTTGGCAAATTTTACACCAGATGTCTTTCCTGGTTGTAAATGGTCTGCATTTATATTGCACTTTTCCATCTGCATCAGATGCTCAAAGTGTTTTACACATCAATGCCTCACATTCACCTCAATGTCAGGGTGCTGCCACACAAGGTGCTCACTGCACACCAGGAGCAACTAGGGGATTAAGGACCTTGCCAAAGGGCCTTTAATGATTTTCCGGTCAGGCTGGGATTTGAACCAAGGATCCTCTGGTCTCAGGCCCAACAGCTTGTCCACTAGACCATCACCTCTCCTTGTGACCCTCTAATCAATCTGGGTTTTGGATTGGCACTCAGAATGTACTGGCTGTATCTAAAGACTCTGTGGCGTCCGAGAACCAACCAAGGTCCAAAGCTGACCATCGAAATGTCCGAGTAGGAAAGTTAATGATGACGCAAACAGTTTTTGCCAACCTAAAGTCCGTCACCTGGATAAAGAGGCTAAACAGCCCGCCTCACCGTCCCTCTCTTGCTGTCTCTTCTGGACACTTCAGATGTCTTGATGACCATCAGTATCATAATGCTGCTTTTATGGAGCTAATCTTCAAGGACTCCAGCCACAAAATGATTTCCCCCCCCCGACAGCATCTCTCCCGCCAGTGGAGTCCCGAGGTCGCAGTCTGAATTAAACACTACCTACAGATGCATTCTGGGATAATTGGGCCCTGTTGTCCTCCTGCTTCATCCATCCAAGTGTCCTCAGGGAGCTGTTTGGGTGGAGAGCGTCTGTCTCTTTACCAGCTCCTCAGAGGACGGCGGTGGAACGCCCTGACAGCCAGCGAGCAGCCATCGCTCCTTGCCACACAAAAACACTGTGAGCTGTGACAGGCAGCCGACACGCGGTGATGAATGACCGCCATCGCTGCGCTCTGACACACTCGGCATGACTGTGCAAATTCATTCCAGGCTTCCAGGGAGGGGGAGGAGCTAGTGCTAGGAGAAACTTGGGGGGTGCAGTTTGGTTTTTGTTCAGAAAATGAAACGAGGACACGCACACCCAAAAAAGACATCCAAAGACGAAAGGAAAAAAATTAGTTTTGTTTAAAACTTCTTAAGCCAGTTTACTCTTGATTTTGTCAGTTTTGTAAAATCTGTTTAGCACTTTAGCACTGATTTGGAAATAAACTATGCCAAGTTTCTATAATGAGTTGGAATGATTTTAGAACCTTAGACCTCAACAGTTTTTAGAAGAACTCACCCCCTTTATTTCCTGTTAATTGTCATTTTAATGGTAATTTGCTGTCTTAATGTATTTATGAATTGTTTAGGTTCTTTTTATTATATACACACATTATTATCAATATTAGTATTGTTGTTTTTACTTCTATTTTGTCATTTGATTTTTTAAATGGACCACAATAGAAATGTTTTCACTCTTTTGTGTCATTCATGTATTTTTAACATATTTACAATGATATTATGTACTTACATTGAACTTACCAAATAAAATCAAGCACACATGCGCTCCCGCTTTTAAAATAGATGATTTACTGCCCTCTGCTGGATTGGCATGCGAGTCCAGAATATCAGCGTCCACTCTTCAGTGTTGTTATACAAATAATGACTGTATTTTCACTCTTTCAATGGTACGAATATTTCATGAGGTGAAAGAACATCCATTATTTGTTTTATATAATGGCTAAAATACCTCCTTGTCATTTGATATTTTATTCATTTATAGAGAAAAGGGACTTACATTTTGGTGTTCGTCACTGCTGCTTTGACATCAACTGTCCAACATGAACTTTAAATAGGAGTCCAACATGGAAAAACAGTTAGATAGTTCAAAAATAATTCTATCAATAGTCTAGTCTAGTCTAGTGAAAAAGTGCACCAGAAATGTGTCCAGCTTTTCATTGTAACAGCTCTTCATGCCTCCAGGTGGCTTACGGAGGAGTGGATTTGTTGTTGTTGTTTGTGTGTGTGTGTTCAAAGAATTAGCACCATCAATTAGCTTGTTCAAATCTTCCTCCGCTAGCAAAACAAACTGCCATGTTTAGCTAAACCCCGCCCCCACGAGTGTGTGTGTGTGTGTGTGTGTGTGTGTGTGTGTGGGCAGGGCTTGCAGCGTGCAATGGCACAAAACCATCGATTTCTATTTAATCCACTAGATGGCGGATGCAGCCTGTGAGCTGTTGCCAGCAGTCGCCATCTTGCTTAACGAAATCGAAATCTGTGATGCGGGTTAAAGTGATCTGAAAATGCTGTTTTGTGCAGCATTCTGGTGCAGTGACAAGCTGACAAAGGAGTATCAGCTGCTTAAATAAAGGTAAAATAAATAAAAATAAATAATAATGAATTGTGTTGTGAGCTTTCATAAGTGTGTATTATATGTAATATTAATGATGTGGGGAAATGACTAAAATTGCTGAATAAAGGTTAGAAAATATTTATGTTTTAGAGCACAGTTTTGTTCCATATATTTGGTACCATTGCACTCCGCACACATACACCTACGCACATGCACGCACGCAGACAAAACAAATCCACTGCACTATCTGGATTCATTTCTGATGTGATTTTTATTTTTATTTCATTTATTTATTTTTGCTGCACTGAGGATGTACACAGTCTTTTTTTGTAATAGTACACATGCGGACAAGCGCCAAACCAGCTGTGTGAGCGCACGCACGCGCGGGACAACGACACAAGTGAGACAATGCTTAATTCTTGTAACACACAAAATCCACTCTGCTGTAAGCTGTCTGGATGCATGAAGAACTGAAATGACATGATTTTTGGCTGGACTGAGGAACTACACAAAGTCTTTTTTATGGAAGTCTGAAGTCAGTGCACAGCATCACTGGACTACACGTCACAATTTGGACTTCAGCAGCAGTGGAACACCAAAATGTAAGTCCCTTTTCTGTTGTTTATAAATTAATATAATATCAAATGACAAGGATCTATTTTTGCCGTTATATATAAAACAAATAATGAATGTTTTTACATTCTCTCAATGGTACGAATATTTAATTTGGTGAAATCTGGAACAAACCATTAAATGAGGCAAATTAAATATTCATACCATTGAACTCATAAACATTCATTATTTGTATAATATATGTAGTTTCTCTAAAGTGGAACAGTTCTGTTTTTTGATTGGCCGGGAGCGTCAGAAAACCAGGTACTCCTACTACTACTTCTTTTTCTTCCTTTTCTCCATCCTTCTGTTCTTTTTATTCTTTGGATCACAGTGATGAGAAACAGAAGTTTTCTGACTGTTCTCTCAGGTAATCAGTTGCACTGTGATAACGGCCTCCAGGGAGCGACAGAGACCTTCACCAACATAAAGGCAGCTGCTGCTCCACTGAGTCCTCAGAGGAGCAGGACCACAGCTCCAGGTGTGTTTCTATAGGGGGGCCAGGGGGCTCAGCGGGTCTCCATCAGCGTCAGGGTGATTGATTGGAATGTCAGTTAGATAAAAGATCTGGTCTCCATAACACTGGGGGGGGCACACGCAAACACACATGATCAGCGACACCTGGACTGAACACTGATGTCTGTGGTTCTGCCCACAGCGAGAGGAGACGATTCATCAGTGAAAAAGAAAACGGTAAATTCAACAAACTCATCAGCAAATCTACTTTAGTGTCTCTTTAATAAGAACGTGTCACAAAAACTAGGGCCTTTATAGAAAATAAAGTCAATATTCCCAAGTGGAATCATGTCCTGGAGGCCTGGCATCCGCTGTCATTTGGTGATCAAGACGTTGTCCTTCAGATGAAAGTCCCATGGACAGCTGTGATGGAGGAGTGCATGAACATCCCTGATGTTAGTTTTGACGGGTAATCGTGATAGTAAATGCTGAACGTTGTGCCTCGGCTGTGTAAAGCGTGTGGGCGGGGTTTGACAGCACAGGAGGCGGGCAGCGAGGTGAACATCATCACGCGAACGACATCTCCGTGACGACCCTCCAGAGGAGCAGATAACATCAAGCTTACAGCACAATCATACAAACGCTGATATTAAGAACCAAATTTGGCCTGATGGCTCCCAACGTGGTACCAAATCTGGTTGACCGGCCACTTGAAAATTCAAGATGCTTGGTGGACGTTTCCCAAGACAGCCACTAAAATGACGTCCTGAAAATGTCTTTTAGCACAGAAATGCTCCTACTGGATTGATTTTTGTAATATTTGTCAGAAATGGTGTTTTGTTCTTCACAGCAGATCAGTGAAGTCCAATATGGCATCTGATTTCAAGATGGCCGCCGAATCAACTCCCAAATAATCTTTATCAAAAAAATGTCACTGCTTATTTGGTCTGTGATCTTGGTGTCAAACTGTTGGTTTTCAGGCAGGTCAGATTGAATTTTTCATCTTCCAATAACAATATGACGCTCGAGTGACATAAATAACCGTTTGTCCATGTTGACTGAAAATTAGGGCTGCAACAAAGGATTATTTGGATCATCGATGAATCTGATGGGGTTTCGACACGATTAATCGGATTAGTGGGGAATTTTTTAAAAATGTGCCAGGGAAACAATTTTTCTCTCCTTCCATCACTTTATTTAACAACAGAAAACATTATTTGAAAATCAACAAATTGTCAAATGTCCCCTGGCTGTTGAAATATAAAATAATAAAGAATAAAACAGTTTATAATAAAGAACAAAAATAATTATTTCAAATGGCATTGCTTTATCAAAGGGCTGAGTTGCCATAAAACAACATTGAAACATATAAATGTTATAAAATATATGGTGAAAAAAGAGGTATTTTTGTTGCTGCAAATGAACAATTAGCATAACCAGTTAACCATAAAACCTAAATCAAAAACTGTAGCCCGACTCATATGTGCAATATTCTCTGGATAACTTGGAAACTATGTGGTCATTTCACAATGACACATGTGACTCATGTCTCTTTCTCTAAAATTATATTGTAGCATTATTAGTTATTATTACTATTATTATTGGTGCTATTAATATATAAATAAAAATAAATTAAAAATATTATTTGTAATACATTTGACTCTTTTACAACAACAAACTCTGAGCCATTAATTATTATACAGAAAACAAATGCACAAACATGCTGAAATGCCAGCAGCTTATATTCCTCACAGACATATGTTCTTTAGGGTTTTAGTGGGGAAAAATTAAGATAAAGCAAAATAAAACAAATGAAACCAACAAAGCAGCAGCTCGAAGCACTGCTTCATTGGTTCAAGATTCAAAGCAAAGCTCAGTTGTTATATGGAAGAAACAAAACATTTGCGGTAAAACAAAGTTATTTAGCAACTAATCGATGACTAAATTACTTGACAACTATTTTAATAATTGATTTTAATCAATTAATATGATTAGTTGTTTCAGCTCTACTGAAAATATTAAAAACTAAGAGATGAGTGCTTCAAAATATGTGCTGGCAGTGATGTGCGGTCAGGGGAGGCACATCATGGAAAGAAAAAGATGGAAAAGGAGAAAAATAAATTAAATGGTTATAGTTATGCAGTGATTTGTACTATAAAGTTATTTTCCTTTTAACTTTTAGATTTTTTTTATTATTATTTATTTATTCAAAATTGCTGAATTTTCCCATTTGCTGTTCAAATACTGAGCAGCGACGTGCTGTGACACCTTTGATTGTGCAGTCACTGGTCTAACTGCTGACATGCTCTGCAGTCAGACTGTATGTCGCCGTTAAAATGGTCAAACACTTTGGTTGTATGAACTTAAATTCCATAGTTTAATTTTTGTCAACAGCTGTATGTGTGTAACATGTTTTGTGTGCTGAGCAATCACAAAACGGCTGCAAAAAAGGCACCAGGTGAGGCATGCAGTTCTCCTGCCTCATGGTAGGGGGCACTGGTGATCCCAGGAATTCTTCTTGCAGCAACTATTCAGCTGCAGAATAAGTGACAACAAGCTACGATTTACAGTTAGCAAGTTAAGAGCCACGGTCCATTTATTTTACTTTCAGAATGGAGGATTACATATCCAAACTGAAACAATTCTCTAAACTGGAGTTTCAATCAAAGCAGGACGTTAATAATTAGAGGAAGACCAACGCCAAAGCTAAAAGGTTTGTTTCAGACTGCGGGGCAGAAGCGCCGCTCTCTTTTCAAACGCAGTGGGACACACTAAAGTCTGACTGGACATCCAGCAAGAAACTGCCTTTTTCTGCTTTTCCTGCCTTCTTTTCTCAACTTGTGACAATGTCTGGACTCAGATGTGACCTGAAGAATTTTCTCACAAAACACGAGCGGTCGACTGCTCACATTCAAAGCCAGAAAAGGCTCCAAACATAGAGTCAGAACAGGACTGATGAAGGACGACTTTATTCCCTGGCAGTGATCTCCGCTGAGACAGAGAGACTTTAAAACTGGAGGAAGATAAGGAACACTTCCCCAAACAAGTCATCCATGATTTTGTTCAGAAGGAGCGGCACATGGACTTCATTTATAAGACAATAATTAATTTTATTAAATGTGTTTTTTGTGTGCTAGTTTGTATGTGTAAAGAATGCTGCTATGAGATTTTAAACAGAATCCGTTAACTTCTGCCAATCAACCAGTAAATAAGTCACTCTGTGGGGTTTATATGTTTGTAAATCTGATTGTGATGAAGTTTGTAAATCTGATTGTGATGAAGTCAGTGCCGCACCAGCCATAAACCTCACCGCACGTCACTTGTGTGCTGGGTGGAAACCATTAAGACTAAATGTAATAAATGTTACTCTAATTTGGCACAAAAGCAAAATTAAACATAAATGGCAAATAAAATCTAACTAAATGGAATTTGACATCAGTATCATTTTAACCAATCAAATAGAAGCATTTTTACAAAACAACAGATTTTTAATCAGTCATTTTGGTGGGCATCTTTGAAAATGGACACCATCTTGAATTTGCAAGTCGCCAATTGGGCAGAAAAGCTGAGTAACATCCTGAGGACCACAGCACCAAATCTGGTGCTTGTCTCACCAAATGCAAGCGTTATTATTTATTTATTTTTTTTGTGGTGAGTGATCTCAAAAAGAAAAAGTTCCAACCCTGATACAGAGAGTCATCTGACAGCACTTTGAACCAGATCACATGCAAGCACCTAGAACGAAGAGCCCAGAGGCCTCGTGTACAAAGACTCATGTGGACTTTCTACTAAAACTTGTCTTACTCCAAAACCCTGAATGTGGCGTAAGCACAAATATTTTCAGATGTATCAAACATCCCACTGAACATGGAACTGGGCCATGAACCAAACTCCTCCCAGGCCACAACCTATTTAAATATGCAATTTCATGTAAATAGGCCCTTTGAGCAAAGATTCCCCACAACGTCACATCAGACAACATGAACACAGAAAAGAAATGATCAATCAATCAATCAATTTTTTTATATAGCGCCAAATCACAACAAACAGTTGCCCCAAGGCGCTTTATATTGTAAGGCAAGGCCATACAATAATTATGTAAAACCCCAACGGTCAAAACGACCCCCTGTGAGCAAGCACTTGGCTACAGTGGGAAGGAAAAACTCCCTTTTAACAGGAAGAAACCTCCAGCAGAACCAGGCTCAGGGAGGGGCAGTCTTCTGCTGGGACTGGTTGGGGCTGAGGGAGAGAACCAGGAAAAAGACATGCTGTGGAGGGGAGCAGAGATCGATCACTAATGATTAAATGCAGAGTGGTGCATACAGAGCAAAAAGAGAAAGAAACAGTGCATCATGGGAACCCCCCAGCAGTCTACGTCTATAGCAGCATAACTAAGGGATGGTTCAGGGTCACCTGATCCAGCCCTAACTATAAGCTTTAGCAAAAAGGAAAGTTTTAAGCCTAATCTTAAAAGTAGAGAGGGTGTCTGTCTCCCTGATCTGAATTGGGAGCTGGTTCCACAGGAGAGGAGCCTGAAAGCTGAAGGCTCTGCCTCCCATTCTACTCTTACAAACCCTAGGAACTACAAGTAAGCCTGCAGTCTGAGAGCGAAGCGCTCTGTTGGGGTGATATGGTACTACGAGGTCCCTAAGATAAGATCAATCAATCAATCAATCAACTTTTTTCTTATATAGCGCCAAATCACAACAAACAGTTGCCCCAAGGCGCTCCACATTGTAAGGCAAGGCCATACAATAATTATGAAAAACCCCAACGGTCAAAACGACCCCCTATGAGCAAGCACTTGGCCACAGTGGGAAGGAAAAACTCCCTTTTAACAGGAAGAAACCTCCAGCAGAACCAGGCTCAGGGAGGGGCAGTCTTCTGCTGAGACTGGTTGGGGCTGAGGGAAAGAACCAGGAAAAAGACATGCCGAGAAGGGGGGCAGAGATCGATCACTAATGATTAAATGCAGAGTGATGCATACGGAGCAAAAACAGAAAGAAACAGTGCATCATGGGAACCCCCCACAGTCTACGTCTAAAGCAACATAACCAAGGGATGGTCCAGGGTCACCCGATCCAGCCCTAACTATAAGCCTTAGCGAAAAGGAAAGTTTTAAGCCTAATCTTAAAAGTAGAGAGGGTATCTGTCTCCCTGATCTGAATTGGGAGCTGGTTCCACAGGAGAGGAGCCTGAAAGCTGAAGGCTCTGCCTCCCATTCTACTCTTACAAACCCTAGGAACCACAAGTAAGCCCGCAGTCTGAGAGCGAAGCGCTCTAATGGGGTAATATGGTACTACGAGGTCCCTAAGATAAGATGGGACCTGATTATTCAAAACCTTATAAGTAAGAAGAAGAATTTTAAATTCTATTCTAGAATTAACAGGAAGCCAATGAAGAGAGGCCAATATGGGTGAGATATGCTCTCTCCTGCTAGTCCCCGTCAGTACTCTAGCTGCAGCATTCTGAACCAACTGAAGGCTTTTTAGGGAACTTTTAGGACAACCTGATAATAATGAATTACAATAGTCCAGCCTAGAGGAAATAAATGCATGAATTAGTTTTTCAGCATCACTCTGAGACAAGACCTTTCTGATTTTAGAGATATTGCGTAAATGCAAAAAGGCAGTCCTACATATTTGTTTAATATGCGCTTTGAATGACATATCCTGATCAAAAATGACTCCAAGATTTCTCACAGTATTACTAGAGGTCAGGGTAATGCCATCCAGGGTAACGATCTGGTTAGACACCATGCTTCTAAGATTTGTGGGGCCAAGTACAATAACTTCAGTTTTATCTGAGTTTAAAAGCAGGAAATTAGAGGTCATCCATGTCTTTATGTCTGTAAGACAATCCTGCAGTTTAGCTAATTGGTGTGTATCCTCTGGCTTCATGGATAGATAAAGCTGGGTATCATCTGCGTAACAATGAAAATTTAAGCAATACCGTCTAATAATACTGCCCAAGGGAAGCATGTACAAAGTGAACAAAATTGGTCCTAGCACAGAACCTTGTGGAACTCCATAATTAACTTCAGTCTGTGAAGAAGATTCCCCATTTACGTGAACAAACTGTAATCTATTAGACAAATATGATTCAAACCACCGCAGCGCAGTGCCCTTAATACCTATGACATGCTCTAATCTCTGTAATAAAATTTTATGGTCAACAGTATCAAAAGCAGCACTGAGGTCCAACAGAACAAGCACAGAGATAAGTCCACTGTCCGAAGCCATAAGAAGATCATTTGTAACCTTCACTAATGCTGTTTCTGTACTATGATGAATTCTAAAACCTGACTGAAACTCTTCAAATAGACCATTCCTCTGCAAGTGATCAGTTAGCTGTTTTACAACTACCCTCTCAAGAATTTTTGAGAGAAAAGGAAGGTTGGAGATTGGCCTATAATTAGCTAAGATAGCTGGGTCAAGTGATGGCTTTTTAAGTAATGGTTTAATTACTGCCATCTTAAAGGCCTGTGGTACATAACCAACTAACAAAGATAGATTGATCATATTTAAGATTGAAGCATTAAATAATGGTAGGACTTCCTTGAGCAGCCTGGCAGGAATGGGGTCTAATAAACATGTTGATGGTTTGGATGAAGTAACTAATGAAAATAACTCAGACAGAACAATCGGAGAGAAAGAGTCTAACCAAATACCGGCATCACTGAAAGCAGCCAAAGATAACGATACATCTTTGGGATGGTTATGAGTAATTTTTTCTCTAATAGTCAAAATTTTGTTAGCAAAGAAAGTCATGAAGTCATTACTAGTTAAAGTTAATGGAATACTCAGCTCAATAGAGCTCTGACTCTTTGTCAGCCTGGCTACAGTGCTGAAAAGAAACCTGGGGTTGTTCTTATTTTCTTCAATTAGTGATGAGTAGAAAGATGTCCTAGCTTTACGGAGGGCTTTTTTATAGAGCAACAAACTCTTTTTCCAGGCTAAGTGAAGATCTTCTAAATTAGTGAGACGCCATTTCCTCTCCAACTTACGGGTTATCTGCTTTAAGCTACGAGTCTGTGAGTTATACCACGGAGTCAGACACTTCTGATTTAAAGCTCTCTTTTTCAGAGGAGCTACAGCATCCAAAGTTGTCTTCAATGAGGATGTAAAACTATTGACGAGATACTCTAACTCCCTTACAGAGTTTAGGTAGCTACTCTGCTCTGTGTTGGTATATGACATTAGAGAACATAAAGAAGGAATCATATCCTTAAACCTAGTTACAGCGCTTTCTGAAAGACTTCTAGTGTAATGAAACTTATTCCCCACTGCTGGGTAGTCCAACAGGGTAAATGTAAATGTTATTAAAAAATGATCAGACAGAAGGGAGTTTTCAGGGAATACTGTTAAGTCTTCAATTTCCATACCATAAGTCAGAACAAGATCTAAAATATGATTAAAGTGGTGGGTGGACTCATTTACTTTTTGAGCAAAGCCGATAGAGTCAAATAATAGATTAAATGCAGTGTTGAGGCTGTCATTCTCAGCATCTGTGTGGATGTTAAAATCGCCCACTATAATTATCTTATCTGAGCTAAGCACTAAGTCAGACAAAAGGTCTGAAAATTCACAGAGAAACTCACAGTAACGACCAGGTGGACGATAGATAATAACAAATAAAACTGGTTTTTGGGACTTCCAATTTGGATGGACAAGACTAAGAGACAAGCTTTCAAATGAATTAAAGCTCTGTCTAGGTTTTTGATTAATTAATAGGCTGGAATGGAAGATTGCTGCTAATCCTCCGCCTCGGCCCGTGCTACGAGCATTCTGACAGTTAGTGTGACTCGGGGGTGTTGACTCATTTAAACTAACATATTCATCCTGCTGTAACCAGGTTTCTGTTAGGCAGAATAAATCAATACGTTGATCAATTATTATATCATTTACCAACAGGGACTTAGAAGAGAGAGACCTAATGTTTAATAAACCACATTTAACTCTTTTAGTCTGTGGTGCAGTTGAAGGTGCTATATTATTTTTTCTTTTTGAATTTTTATCCTTAATAGATTTTGCTGGTTATTGGTGGTCTGGGAACAGGCACCGTCTCTACGGGGATGGGGTAATGAGGGGATGGCAGGGGGAGAGAAGCTGCAGAGAGGTGTATAAGACTACAGCTCTGCCTCCTGGTCCCAACGCTAGACAGTCACAGTTTGGAGTATCCAAAAAAATTGGCCAGATTTCTAGAAATGAGAGCTGCTCCATCCAAAGTGGGATGGATGCCGTCTCTCCTAACAAGACCAGGTTTTCCCCAGAAGCTTTGCCAATTATCAATGAAGCCCACCTCATTTTTTGGACACCACTCAGACAGCCAGCAATTCAAGGAGAACATGCGGCTAAACATGTCACTCCCGGTCTGATTGGGGAGGGGCCCAGAGAAAACTACAGAGTCCGACATTGTTTTTGCAAAGTTACACACCGATTTAATGTTCATTTTAGTGACCTCCGATTGGCGTAACCGAGTGTCATTACTGCTGACGTGAATTACAATCTTACCAAATTTACGCTTAGCCTTAGCCAGCAATTTCAAATGTCCTTCGATGTCGCCTGCTCTGGCCCCCGGAAGACAATTGACAATGGTTGCTGGTGTCGCTAACTTCACATTTCTCAAAACAGAGTCGCCAATAACCAGAGTTTGATCCTCGGCGAGTGTATCGTCGAGTGGGGAAAAACGGTTAGAGATGTGAACGGGTTGACGGTGTACTCGGGGCTTCTGTTTAGGGCTACGCTTCCTCCTCACAGTCACCCAGTCAGCCTGCTTTCCCGACTGCCCGGGATCTGCCAGGGGGGAGCTAACGGCGGCTAAGCTACCTTGGTCCGCACCGACTACAGGGGCCTGGCTAGCTGTAGAATTTTCCACGGTGCGGAGCCGAGCCTCCAATTCGCCCAGCCTGGCCTCCAAAGCTACGAATAAGCTACACTTATTACAAGTACCGTTACTGCTAAAGGAGGCCGAGGAATAACTAAACATTTCACACCCAGAGCAAAAAAGTACGGGAGAGACAGGAGAAGCCGCCATGCTAAACCGGCTAAGAGCTAGTAGCTGCACTAAGCTAGCGGATTCCCAAAAACACACAAAGTGAATAATGTGCAAATAATCCAGAGGTGATTCAGCAGAAGGAGTGCCCCAATCAAGGCACCAAACAGGCCATGAAGCAGCACAGGGAACGCACAACAACGGTGCTAAAATAAAATAAAAATAAAAAAAATAAAAAAATAAAAACAAAAGCGTTAGCAAGCTAGTTAGCTTGCCAACGCTAATGAAAGTTAGCTGATAAAAGTGCTCCGTCACGATGTTTCGACCGTTAGAGGTCTTCCTTAGGCGTTGGAGCACAGTAAAAAAGTAAAAAATAAAAATAAAAAGGTAAAAAAGTAAAAAAGTATTGAAAAAGACTGTTAGTTCAAGTCCAAAGCAGCAGGTAGCAGTCTCTGTGTAAACAGTCCCAACCAAAAAAAAATCTGTCAAAGTTTTCGTCAGTGCTTCAGACAGAGAGAAAAACAGCAGGATCAGCTCCTGATCCTGGGACCTGATTATTCAAAACCTTACAAGTAAGAAGAAGAATTTTAAATTCTATTCTAGAATTAACAGGAAGCCAATGAAGAGAGACCAATATGGGTGAGATATGCTCTCTCCTTCTAGTCCCCGTCAGTACTCTAGCTGCAGCATTTTGAATTAACTGAAGGCTTTTTAGGGAACTTTTATGACAACCTGATAATAATGAATTACAATAGTCCAGCCTAGAGGAAATAAATGCATGAATTAGTTTTTCAGCATCACTCTGAGACAAGACCTTTCTGATTTTAGAGATATTGCGTAAATGCAAAAAAGCAGTCCTACATATTTGTTTAATATGCGCTTTGAATGACATATCCTGATCAAAAATGACTCCAAGATTTCTCACAGTATTACTAGAGGTCAGGGTAATGCCATCCAGAGTAAGGATCTGGTTAGACACCATGTTTCTAAGATTTGTGGGGCCAAGTACAATAACTTCAGTTTTATCTGAGTTTAAAAGCAGGAAATTAGAGGTCATCCATGTCTTTATGTCTGTAAGACAATCCTGCAGTTTAGCTAATTGGTGTGTGTCCTCTGGCTTCATGGATAGATAAAGCTGGGTATCATCTGCGTAACAATGAAAATTTAAGCAATACCGTCTAATAATACTGCCTAAGGGAAGCATGTATAAAGTGAATAAAATTGGTCCTAGCACAGAACCTTGTGGAACTCCATAATTAACTTTAGTCTGTGAAGAAGATTCCCCATTTACATGAATAAATTGTAATCTATTAGACAAATATGATTCAAACCACCGCAGCGCAGTGCCTTTAATACCTATGGCATGCTCTAATCTCTGTAATAAAATTTTATGGTCAACAGTATCAAAAGCAGCACTGAGGTCTAACAGAACAAGCACAGAGATGAGTCCACTGTCCGAGGCCATAAGAAGATCATTTGTAACCTTCACTAATGCTGTTTCTGTACTATGATGAATTCTAAAACCTGACTGAAACTGTTCAAATAGACCATTCCTCTGCAGATGATCAGTTAGCTGTTTTACAACTACCCTTTCAAGAATTTTTGAGAGAAAAGGAAGGTTGGAGATTGGCCTATAATTAGCTAAGATAGCTGGGTCAAGTGATGGCTTTTTAAGTAATGGTTTAATTACTGCCACCTTAAAAGCCTGTGGTACATAGCCAACTAATAAAGACAGATTGATCATATTTAAGATCGAAGCATTAAATAATGGTAGGGCTTCCTTGAGCAGCCTGGTAGGAATGGGGTCTAATAAACATGTTGATACCAAATGATACCAAAGGATGACTGGAGATGACGTGGAGACACACAGGGACAGTTTATTCAGTACACTGTTAAACGGGTTAATCATGAAACTGGAAAAATGTTCTACATGTCCGAAATGTAGAACATCTCAACATCAGGAATGGGTATGAATGTGGGGGCTTTTACTTTTTAATTCGGGAGAAATCTCACCTCCACACATTTAAAACCCTCCTTTGCTCTCCATCTCTAACAATATAAGGTGCAAAATGATAGAAAGTTTGGGCATCCTGTGCTATATCCTGACCCACTTCATTGAGTTAAAAGCTTAGGGGGAGATGTCAAAATCCAAGAATGTTTATTACCACAGATTTGATTTTACCTTCATTTATTAATGAATGCCACCCAATTTGAGTAAACACTTCATTGTAAAAACATATAACAGCGCCTTTCGAAACTAAGTAAATTCTCATTTAATAAGTATAATTTATATCATTTTGTGTTCAAAACACATTCTCGGGCACAGTGTGTATCATTCTGCATTAGAAGGGCTCCAGCCAGATGCCAGGAATGAACCCAACGTGACAGAGTGTCGTGATCCAGAACCGCGCAAAGTGATCCATTTCTGGCAAATATTTGCATCACACATAATGTGGCTTCACACTTTAAGTAGAAGGGCTACACCATCCTGACTTCTTCAGCTAAATAACATCCAAATACCCAATACAACAATGGCTCCATATAGCAGGACTTTAAAAAAGTGATACAGAACTGACACGAGGCTGCTGCTTCAGTGATCCACAACTGGCAGATTTTTGCGTCAGAGATAAATGCGCGCAGCAATTAAACAGCAAGACATAACACACTGACATTTTCTACCCAAGTAAGTAAGTATTTTCCCACTCTAGAACCAAAGACACTGAATCGCTAACTCACCTTTGCTACTTAATAGAGATAGTCACTTTCACACTTGCAGGAATGAGTGAGTCAGAAAACGCGCACACACCACCGAGACCGGATGTTTGGATTCCTCTGCTGATCACAAGGATGCCTGGAACCAGTCGAGCTTATGGTCATTTGTAGACAAAACATCAGTCTTTCCATTGGTACCAAGTATTAGCTTATTCATGCTGATTACGAAAAACGGCGGTGCAAAAACTACAGCAGTGATCCGGAACTGGGCAAGTGACTGTATGTGCGTTTCCTTCAGTGGGGTAGCTGAACTCCCCGTGTGAATGTTCTGAACTCCCCGTGTGAATGTTCTGAACTCCCCGTGTGAACGTTCTAAACTCCCCGTGTGAACGTTCTAAACTCCCCGTGGGAACGTACTGAACTCCCCGTGGGAACGTACTGAACTCCCCGTGGGAACGTTCTGAACTCCCCGTGGGAACGTACTGAACTCCCCGTGGGAACGTTCTGAACTCCCCGTGTGAACGTTCTGAACTCCCCGTGTGAACGTACTGAACTCCCCGTGGGAACGTACTGAACTCCCCGTGGGAACGTACTGAACTCCCCGTGGGAACGTACTGAACTCCCCGTGGGAACGTACTGAACTCCCGTGGGAACGTACTGAACTCCCCGTGGGAACGTACTGAATTCCCCGTGGGAACGTACTGAATTCCCCGTGGGAACGTACTGAATTCCCCGTGGGAACGTACTGAATTCCCCGTGGGAACGTACTGAACTCCCCGTGTGAGTGTACTGAACTCCCTGTGGGAACGTTCTGAACTCCCCGTGGGAACGTTCTGAACTCCCCGTGGGAACGTACTGAACTCCCCGAGGGAACGTACTGACCTCCCCGTGGGAACGTACTGAATTCCCCGTGGGAACGTACTGAATTCCCCGTGGGAACGTACTGAATTCCCCGTGGGAACGTACTGAACTCCCCGTGGGAACGTTCTGAACTCCCCGTGTGAGTGTACTGAACTCCCCGTGTGAGTGTACTGAACTCCCCGTGGGAACGTTCTGAACTCCCCGTGGGAACGTACTGAACTCCCCGAGGGAACGTACTGACCTCCCCGTGGGAACGTACTGAATTCCCCGTGGGAACGTTCTGAACTCCCCGTGGGAACGTACTGAACTCCCCGTGGGAACGTACTGAACTCCCCGTGGGAACGTATCCCCGTGGGAACGTTCTGAACTCCCCGTGGGAACGTTCTGTCACTTTGAGCGTCATAATATTATGCTGTAAATGCAGTGAACGCATGCAAATTTTAACTCTTTAAAATTTAAAAGACATTTATTGCTGTTGCATTTTCATTCCGCGGTCGGGGAGTTCAACACGGTAAAGAGAAGCACATCAAGACGATGGGAGGAGGGGGGTGAAAGTCTGGGTCAAGAGAACCGCGCATGCTCAGTTGCGCGGAGGGCGGGCCTCTCAACAGGAATGAAATCTCATCAGAACACCTGTGCTAAATGTACACACTCTTCTTAAAGTGGTGTCTGAGCCATCCCAGTATTTACTCTGTTCCATACAGAATAAATGTCCCGGCACAGAGTCTGTTCTGCCTCCTGTTCCTCTTTAAAAAAGAACCAAAGGGTCACTTGAAGCAGCTAGTTGTCGAGCACCTGAGGCCCAGTTACATTTTGCACTTGCACACTGCTGCACATTTTACATAAGAAAAGTGCTGATGTCTGCAAAACAAGGTTGACACGCCCACAACGTGACTCCAGCACAAAATTGGCACTTAAAAAAAAAAAAAAAAACCCGTCGACGATGTCACTGCATGTGTGACGTCGTTAGTGGGTCCACAGAAATGCGAAAGATTACTAAAGTGTCAAAGGTAACATGAAAAAGGAGTCAAGAAATTCTTCAGACATCTTCAAAAACAGCACCATGGCACAATAACAGAATTGTGACTGCAGTGCATCATGACCCCCCGCCCCCCAAGACATCATGGATGCCTTTAATGCTGCGTTCGCATGTTGGCTGTAAGCAGCAGACACTAAATAGGATGTTTCCTTGGTTTTAACGAGGGGTTGACGGAAAAATTCCGTTACCTCTGGCTGTGCACCACGATGACAACTGACATTAAAAGTTTAAATTATTCATCTTTTGCTGTTTACCGCAGTGAAAACGACAAACTGGATGTGGTTTTATCTTCATTGACGTTAAAGACGGACAGCGAGAGATGGATTATTTAAGTGCAGAGAGTCGCCCGGTTTTAATTGGATAAATGTGAATTTTTATGATGTCACAGAGGGAAATTAATAAATAACCTCAGAAGACGTTATCTTTTGAAGGTGCCGCCAGAGCTTCCTGTTTTAATTATAAATTGCAAAAAGCTAAAACTCTACTGTATATCTTTCAATTAATGTAAGCGTTGTCTGTGTCATTAGCATTAAAAATCACGTTGTCATCTCCAGTCTGCTGCTGGAATTCTGCTGTGACAGTTTTTCAAACACCGCGCAGCGTAAAGATTTCCAAGTTTCAAACAGTTTCAAACTGTGACCTCCTGGGACAGAAAACTGTGAAAATGAGACACATGAGAGATCAGATAGTCACCTGATGACTTTGTGGGGTATCGGCGTTAATTTAGCAGTCGTGGCGTTCTCAGCGTGTTGCTGACATTTCTGACGTGTCGGAAACGTGTTAGCACACGAGTTCATGAGAAGTTTTCCAGCAGATGATACAGAATATTAGATTTGCTTCTCTAAGTGGCGCTCGTGGGGATTCTGCGCTGCTGTCAACGGAGATGTGAGGCGGGATGGCGAGAGCGAGCAGGAGAGCATCAAGCTTTGATCAGCAGCACATCTCGCTGCTTTTTAGGCAGCCGGCGCTCGTTTGCTTCTTCTCAGCATCTCTACCTGTTGATCTCGCCGTCGTTCTTCACTTTGACGTTGGAAGTCGTGTGTGCAGATTCTCCATCTTTGCCTCTTTGCTGGTCTTCAGTCTGAAGAAGATCAGTGTGCAGGTTTCAGAGAAACCATCACACTGCCAAAAACACAGTCTGATTCATTTCTAAACAAAATGTCAAATTACACTTAAAACTGACTTCACAGTAAAATATAAGAACTTGTTTCAGAATCATCTTGAGTCACATCTGAGATGAAACAAACTTCTTGACACAACATAAGGTCTTTATGCTGCTGCATTATTTCTAAATAAAAGATCTAACCCTTACTAATAATCAATTAAAATAATGGTCAAAATGAGCATTCTCAAATAATTTCCAGCTCTTATTTCAAGAAATCTTCAACAATTTTTCGCTTGTTCTATTGGCAGATTATTTATTTTGTTACTTCAAGTTGAAAATCACCATATTTTCATGGGGAAAAAACTGATCAGGGGCTGATGCTCTGCACACCACAATATAAATATACAAGTAAATATACATCAGCATATGTAACTTCATTATGAAGTCCTTCATACCAACCAATCATAAATAGTTTGATGATTAATCAATGCTCTGGATCATCCATCGAGGCTTATAGTTGCTGAGATATGCAAAAAAAAAAAAAAAGTTTTATGGACCTCTTTATTTTTTTCCTTGACCCTTAACCAAACTAATCTGAACTTGAGCCACCTTGAGACAGTTATCCAGGTAATATTCCCACCACGTTTGAAGGAAATCTGTCTGTTTTTGAGTAATTTTGGGCTAACAAGGGAGGTGATGGTCTAGTGGTTAAACTGTTGGGCTTGAGACCAGAGGATCCTCGGTTCAAATCCCAGCCTGACTGGAAAATCACTAAAGGCCCTTGGGCAAGGTCCTTAATCCCCTAGTTGCTCCTGGTGTGTAGTGGCTCATCAGCACCCTGACATCGGGGTGAATGTGAGACATTATTGTAAAGTGCTTTGATGCAGATGGAAAAGTGCGATATAAATGCAGTCCATTTACCATTTATTTATTTCTAACAGAAACAGACACACACCAGTGATATACCCTGCTCGCCTGCTTTGTCGACGCATGTAGTAAAAATGAAACAAGTGAACATTCACTTGAGATTTCTTGAAATGGGTTCTTGAAATTATTTGATACAATTAAGTCATTTTGAGTTTTATTTTATTGTGATTAGGAAGTGTTACTTTATATATATATATATATATATATATATATATATATATATAATGGTAAATTGTTGTATTGTATTATTGTATGGCCTTGCCTTACAATATAAAGCGCCTTGGGACAACTGTTTGTTGTGATTTGGCGCTATATAAATAAAATTGATTTGATTTAAATAAAACTAATATTGGTATTCCGAGTTTGTCTCTTTTTTCTTTGTATGTGGGCACATTTACACTCAACAATATATGAAATAATATATGAAATACAGTAATATTGTATAATATTATTCTATGAAATCTATTCGTGTTAATTTGTTCCATTTCAACATGAAGATACTTTCAGTCTCATGTGAAGCCCAGAAACACACACAGAGCTTTACGTGTCTTTGGTCCAACATTTTGGGGAACTGGAGGACATAGTATCTTTGTTTTTATCTATATTCCAAGATGAACTTGAGACTTTGTGGATTTCAGTTCCTTGTCTCTGTAAACATGCAGTTTTATTAGATATCAGTTGCGCTTCATCCACGTGAGAAAAATATGATGACTGTCAGAATAAACCGCCACTTTATATTCATCCATTTAAAAAAAAAAAAATCATATTTTAGATTTTTTTCCAGTTGTGTATGTGACAAAAAGTTTTGCTTAGATTACTCTGCGTTTCTCGCCAGACTGCAACTGCTAGTAAACAGTGTTGGTGACGGAGTTCCCAAAATTGCATGAGACATGCACAGCAGAGGTTAGCATTTTCCTCGCGGGAGTCGCAGGGCGTCGCTCCGGTGTCAGTTGAATTTTGAGAAAGTTCAGAAAGTTGGCGTGAGACATTTTCTCTCTGAATGGTCACAGCGTCCTCACGGACCTTTCAAAACCTTCAGAATTTAGCTTCCCTGAGTCAGAAAACGCACAACATGTGAGGCATCGATGACTCACTTTTCCTTTTTGATGATCGGAGAGGAACAGCACATCGCAGCTGCAGTCTGAGCGGGTCCTGTGCACGGTGACATGCGTTCTGTTAGAAATCAGGACGATTTTTATTCTCCAGTCAGACTGGCATTTTAAACGCTCTCCTCTGCTGTTTCAGCCGACGGGTGCAGTTTGTTCTGGAGGTCACGTGCGTGAGACCCGTGCACATTTTGCTGTGTTGGTGGTGATGTGCATGTCTGTGCACGCTGGGCTGAACTCAGTTTGTTTGTAGCTCTGTGAAATATCTTGTGCTTTTAGATCGCTTAGAACGTCTTGAACAAAAGTCCTGCCCACGTAAAATAAATCAATCTGCATTAAAAAAAAAAAAAAAATCAACCTTATGGTTAAATCCTGAGGCTCAGATGGAGACGGATGAATCCAAAGTGTGTTTTCACTAAAGACATCAGCCACTTTTTAACTGAGTTTGATCTGTAAAAGTGTTTTATTGTAGGTCCTCGTCCTCTGTTGCTATGGAAACAGGGTTTTTTTCAGCAAGCGTCTTTATTCTGTCTCTCATAATTAAAATGGTTCTTTTTGTTTCTCTTCTTTGATAAAAATGAATTCTTTTTTACTTCGTAAAAGACGTTTTGTGGACTAAATGTAACCGAGTTTACAGACTCGTGACTCGGTGTAGAAATGGGTCGATGTTGTAAATAATTGATTTTCCTCATGTGTTGAGATGTTTTTGGTATTTAAAACATGTGTCGATGTTTGTGTGTGAAGCTTTGACCTGAGCGAGGACATTAAGTGTCCAAATAAATAAATTTGAGACATTATTCTGTCGGGCTCTGGGACAGTGAAATCTTCTCCATGTGTGTTTAAGTGACAACGGGAAAATGAATGCATTAATTATTCATGCTGTAATATGTATGTATTTAAAGTGGATGAATCCATTATTCATGGTGTCGTTTGTGAGTGGGATTATGTTTGTGGCTGAGTGGACACATGAGGACAGTGTGCATGTAACGCTGACATAATCTCAGCTCGATGGTCCAAATGTTCCATTTATCTGAATCATCGGTTAGTGGACATCCTGAGTGACTCACCTCAGCTGTGCACATTAACTCTGCCAATAAGGTCATGTTTCTGCCTTAAAACAAATCAAAACAGTACAAATTCATGCACACGTCCAATGACGATGGTAACTAATATTCGTACATAGACCATCATCTCAGTCTTCTCTCAGTTTAGAAGTAAAAAATGAGATAATCTCCTGTTTTTCACTGAAGCCAGACATTCCTCTAAAATCATAATTTGAAATTATTTGTGTTAATTGACATGTAAAGCTGAGTGTCATCGGTGTAACTGTGAAAACTAATCCACAGCGTTATATAAAGAAAGAATAAAAGAGGATTTAATGTAGAACCCTGAGGTGCCCCATATCTCACTGCAGAGGGTTTCTAAGTAATATTATTATGCAAGACACTTTGCAATCAGTTGGATAAACACGGTGGCTGTCAGAAATACCAAAATATAAAGACTGTAATTTTATTAAAACAAGGAAATGGTGCTGCAACACAACAAAAGCATTTACAAACTACGAACTGGATTAAACTAAGAAGGACCTTGGATGTTTCTCAGTATTTTCCCAATATTTTCTTGAGGGACAGACTGAGTCAACAGATAAGAGACAAATCAGGGATCTCCCTCGGCATCGCCACGTTACATGTGATGAATGTGCAGGATATGGCAAGCAGAGTTTGATTGTAAATCACTATGGCGGTGAATAATAACCCCCCCCCCCCCCCAAAAAAAACATAATGTGATGCTCTTATGTGATATCACTGTAAGTGTGCTATACATCATTTGACCAGTAGATAGACATGAGACCTCATGAAGCACTTGGATTTTTTTTCTTGACCCACTAGATGGCAGTGTCTATTAAAAAAACAATGAACATCAGTTTCCTGAGATCCATGTTGTGAATAGACACTGCCATCTAGTGGGCTTAGAAAAACCATCAAATGCTTCACAAAGTCTCGTTTGGCCATCACCACTAATGAGATGTTAATTGAGGCTTCAGGTATTGAAGGTTTTGTTGAGGTTTGTCTGGGAGGCTCAGTGAAGCCTAAAAACCTTGACATCCCGCCATCACCACTCCGTTTTCTTTGTTGTTAAGTCTTCATGTGAAATATTTGAATTGCTACGAGCTCAGTCTGTCAGCAGGTTTCTGAATTCTTCCCTTGAAGAATTTTTCATCTTTGTCTCCCTGAAGAAAATTCTGAAGGTTCCAAAGAAGCCAAACATGAAGTACCATCATTTTCTAAATACCATGGTCAGATGTTTTTCTGTTGCAGGTTGATGTCTGTGAGACTGGAGTCTTTTTTTTTTCTGCAGATGCACATTAAAGTAGAACTGCAGATGTTCATTCCGATTAATGATCAATATGATAAGCTCTCTTGAATTCCTGTCCGGTGAATAAAAGTTCCGTTTGTCACTTGAGGTACCTCTCGGTATCGATCAGCATTCCTTAAAATGTGTTTTCCATTGATTGACAGTAGGATAATAACATGATGGACATTCGGTCTCCGGCGGCATCATTGATTGGTTCCAGCAGGTTTTAGATTCTACTTAATAACCGTGAAATAGTGTTTTCACAGCGAGTCATCAACAACAATCATTTCCCCATAATTGCTGCTTCTTGTTGGACTTTACCCAGAGTTCATAGCAGACAGGATCAGGCGGAGTGAGACAGGTGGTAGAGCAAGTGTCCCCCTCCCTCTCTGTCTCTCCCTCTTCTCTCTCTTTCTCTTTCTGTGTCTCTCGTTATCTCGTGTCCTCAGTTTGAACCCGCGTTCACAGCATCCTCTAATAAGAAACATTTCTTTCTTGTCGTGTGTCAGAATTTTCTCGGTGTGAGATTAAATGAAACCTGGGCGATTGGATTCGCTGCACCTCAGGGCCTCGACTCAGCCAGCTGACTGGAGTTTGACTCCCGTGTTTGTCCAATCCTGAAAATAACTCATTCATTCAGAGATGATGATGTGAGCAGGAGAAACAGACACCACATGAGAGAAATAAGACGAGTAAGATTCACAAATGCAAAGTGCGAAAGTCTTCAGTAACAGTGTCCAACACAGTTGGACAAAAAAAAATCCAGCTTGTCTAAACAAGAACTCAAAAACAATACAAGTGGACCAGTGAAGGAGATGAGGAAGGAAAGGTGGGACAGTGAAGGTGATGAGGAAGGAAAGGTGGGACAGTGAAGGAGATGAGGAAGGAAAGGTGGGAGGTGATGAGGAAGGAAAGGTGGGACAGTGAAGGAGATGAGGAAGGAAAGGTGGGAGGTGATGAGGAAGGAAAGGTGGGACAGTGAAGGAGATGAGGAAGGAAAGGTGGGAGGTGATGAGGAAGGAAAGGTGGGACAGTGAAGGTGATGAGGAAGGAAAGGTGGGACAGTGAAGGAGATGAGGAAGGAAAGGTGGGAGGTGATGAGGAAGGAAAGGTGGGACAGTGAAGGAGATGAGGAAGGAAAGGTGGGAGGTGATGAGGAAGGAAAGGTGGGACAGTGAAGGAGATGAGGAAGGAAAGGTGGGAGGTGATGAGGAAGGAAAGGTGGGACAGTGAAGGTGATGAGGAAGGAAAGGTGTGACGGTGAAGGAGACGAGGAAGGAAAGGTGTGATGTAATGAGCATTTGATTTGGTCTCTCTGGACTTAAAGTCCTCGTTCATGATGGAAACGAGTCAACTTCAGTCTTTGATTAAAAAAAAAAAAAAAAAATCGTTCACAAGCAGATAAACGGTTGAAATCTGAGAATTCTCTGATGATGTCATACAGACCCACCTCCCCTCCCCCAGAAACCCCCTTCTATTCAAAGTGTTCCTGATTGGCTCAGCCCAGAGAACGCTGTGGAAACACGTCAGATGCGGTGACCTGCCGTTCACCTCTTCCCTCAGTCTGACACTCATATAGAAAAACCCGATGAAACGCTGAGTGATGCACCGCTCGCCGCACTGATCCACACGGTGACGCAACGGTGATGCTGGCGGTCTGGATAACGAGGGTTACCGTGAGGTTGGTGTAAAATCACGGACGAGGACCCAGACGTGCAGTCAGGACGACTCCTCTGATCACAAACTCGTGACGCTCCCCTGTGGCGAAAAAGTGACGACTGAAACAGAATGAAATATTACAGCAGCTTCGAGGAAAAAACAATGTTTTTGTGTTTGTGTCGACTCTGACCTCTGAGTGAACTTGTCTTCTCTCTAACTCCCACGTCGATGCTGTCAGTCAGCGAGTCAACGATACGGGAAAAATCTGCACCTTCAGACCAGCAAAATGTTGAGTAACACGTCAGGATTTCAACCCTCAACTCTGATCAGTTCTCACACTTCAGAAGTTCACAATAAACAGTTTTGTGGGTGTTTTGAAACCAGATCCTGTTCCACCTCAAGTACGTGAGTCTGGCTCTCAGTGTGCGACCTCGACCTGATGGTGGAAGAGCAACGTTAGTGTTCTGTGGCACGGTTATGAAGACCAAGGTTTGAAAGTGGTTTGGTTTGCCTGAAGGATGCTGAGTCGGGCATCACAGTGGCTGAAAACCAAGCAGCTCATCCCACATTTCCCCATCCTCAGTCAAGTCCTCTAACTCTTCCTGGGGGATCCTGATGCATTCCCTGGCCTGCTGGGAAATGTAATTCCTCCAGTGTGTCCCAAGTCCTGAGTCTCCTCCCAGTTGGACGTGGCTGGAAGACCTCCCAAGTGAGATGCTGAAGGTACATCTTCACAGGCTGCCTGAACTACCTCAGCTGGCTTCTGTTGATGCAAAGAAGCAGCGGCTCTACTCTGAGTCCCTCCAGGATGTCCAGGAGTAACTCTGTGTAGGTTCTCAATCATCTAGGTGAAGATCAGAAGCTTCCTTATGTTTAATCGAGGCAAACAAGCGATTTAGTTGTTTAGTTGAGACTTAAACAAGAAGTCCAGTTGCCTCGACTAAACCTCAGGAAGCTCCTGATCCTGACTGTCAGCTCAGACGCCCAACAGAGGAATCTCATTTCCAGTCCTGACCTTGTTCTTTTGGTCACTACCTAAAGTTCACGACTATAGGTGAGGACAGGAGCATGAATTGATTTGCCTTCTAGCTCAGCTCCATCTTCACCTCGATGGTCTGGTACAGTATCCACAGAACCTCAGGCGCCTCCCGTTTCTGTCTGTCAATCTCACGCTCCAGTTTGCCCCACCTCACAAACAAGACCCAAGCACGTTGACCTTTCTGTTTCCGGTCATAGTTACTTCATGGGACAAGCTATGCATTTTTGGATTCTGTGTGATAAGTCATTTTTGTCCGGGTTGGACTGCATTTTTAAATTTGGACCCTTTTTTCACTCCTACCCAAAAAAGCGTGTCACTGTGACGTGTGATTCCCAACAGTTAAAACCACGTTCCCGCCTTGGTCCCGGTGAGCCTGTCAGAGAACTTTAAGATTGTTCCTGGACTGCGGCCTGTGTGACTGTGAGACAGGTTCTGCTGTGGGAGTAAATGAGCGAATGTGAGTCATGTGAACAGCTGGCGTCGGCGCTTGTCGCCGTCAGAACTGCGTTCAGTTTGTTCTCGGTGTTCACAGTTAGTCACCGGCCTGCCCGCTGTCCTCATGGTTCCATTTGTCGTCTTCTTGTGTGTCCGTGGTCTCATTCCATCAGTCATGACCCAAAGTAAAAACAATAGCTGAGCGTTGGAACATTAACATGACTGTTGACTCCGCCCCCAATCAGTCTGTCAGTCTGTCGCATTGGAAGAAGAAAAAAAAATCACCTCCTTGTTCAAGTACATCTGTTATTGTTCCTGGTTTGATGTGTTTGGGTTTGGTTCCCCGTCTGTGGTTCTTCACACGTGTTCCGCTCACATCGTTGTCATGACAACCAGGTGTCCCATATGTCAGCTGTGTTTTTTTTTCCCCTCTTTGATTTACATAAACTAACCTTCACCAAACTTAACGTCTGGTAACAGTTAATCATTCTGTTGATTTATGAATTAACTGCGGCAGTTAAATAAAAACTAATTGAAGTGTATCAAAGTATCAATAAATTATTTGTTAGATTTGGAATTCTGCAGCATCAAAAGTATTTTTAAAATCCATTTTAAAATGAATAGTTAATAATGCAAACACACATACGCATAACTTTCTGAGCTGTTAAATTTAAGATCTTTTTCCAAATTTAACTGTGTTGCTGACCTCTCAGGTCAACGTTAGACGCCCGTGAAGGGGCCCCGACCTCACATTGAGAAACACGTTCTGGTGGTTTAATTGTGGTAATGGTCGCCAGGTTTTCTCGTGGTCCGGGCTGTGTTGAGTTTAATTTCTCTGGCTGCGGATCTGTGAAGCGTCCTTTATGTGTGTCCGAGCGCCGATGCTGCAGATTCCTGTACCTGGATCCTGTAAATGGGACTTTAATTAACAGTAAAACCATGTGAGGCCACAGCGAGCTGTTTTTCACACGCCGTATGATTTATGACGCACGGTTTGGCTGTTGTGGCCATAAAATCATGGCATTAAAACAGGAGTGTGTGTTTGTCTGTCTGTGTGTTTGCTGCAACAAGAGACATAAAGGTCTGTGTGTGAGACACGGTGGACGTCCATCTGAACTTCATCTCCTGGATGTTTTCTCTTATGTTTTGTGGTTTTGGCAGCAAAAAAAAAAAAAGTTTCAAAAAGACATTTGTTACTCTGTGCACCACCATGTCCAAAGGGTACTGTAATCACGTGTGTGTGTCAGTCATCTGAAAACCATCTTCTGTTGAGCAGCACAACATTTTTTTCACAGGCTTCATGTTCCAGAGGACACCCAGGAGGAGGGTTCTGCTCATAGAGCAGTCGGTTCCGGTTACCTCAAGTTCTTGTTCTCTGCCTGACAGCAGACTGTCAAGGACGGAGCCAAGAACTGTCTTGTCCTGAGTCCCATGAATGCAGCATGTTATGCACACCTGTTGCTAATCAGCTCTGCCACTATATAATGCCACTATTTGTAGTTCCTAGGGTTTGTAAGAGTAGAATGGGAGGCAGAGTCTTCAGCTTTCAGGCTCCTCTCCTGTGGAACCAGCTCACAATTCAGATCAGGGAGACAGACACCCTCTCTACTTTTAAGATTAGGCTTAAAACTTTCCTTTTTGCTAAAGCTTATAGTTAGGGCTGGATCAGGTGACCCTGAACCATCCCTTAGTTATGCTGCTATAGACGTAGACTGCTGGGGGGTTCCCATGATGCACTGTTTCTTTCTCTTTTTGCTCTGTATGCACCACTCTGCATTTAATCATTAGTGATTGATCTCTGCTCTCCTCCACAGCATGTCTTTTTCCTGGTTCTCTCCCTCAGCCCCAACCAGTCCCAGCAGAAGACTGCCCCTCCTTGAGCCTGGTTCTGCTGGAGGTTTCTTCCTGTTAAAAGGGAGTTTTTCCTTCCCACTGTAGCCAAGTGCTTGCTCACAGGGGGTCGTTTTGACCGTTGGGGTTTTACATAATTATTGTATGGCTTTGCCTTACAATATAAAGCGCCTTGGGGCAACTGTTTGTTGTGATTTGGCACTATATAAATAAAATTGATTTGATTTGATTTAAGCAGGAACTCACACCACATCAGGTTGTTGTGTTATTTCCAAAGCTTCTGATGCATTGACAGCTGAAGACCACAGCCACGTCTCCATGTTTCATAAGAGGATATCAGATTTTTCAAGCCATGGCAAGAATCACAGAACTCAGAAACTTTGCACATCATTCCTCACCACTCAAACCTAGGACGGCCAGGTAAGGAAGATGCTGCACAAATTGTTTTTTTATTCTATATGACCGTACATCAAGACAAAGTCCAGATTACTGCATCGTCCACTGTCTGTTGTTTAATGCTGTTGCTGCTGGGCCTGATTCTTGCTGTCATTAAGTTTTATTTTGTCTTTTATCCCGACTGTCCCACTCAGTCGGGATAATTCCAAGATGGACAGCCATGGGTGGAGGCCCTCTCCACCAGATGGTGTCATAGACCAGTTACTCATGTCTGTATTTTGCAAAATGTTACTTCACTCTGTGTAAATTACAGCGTCTCGTAGAAGGGACCACCTCAGAGCTTTTACAGATTAAAAAAAAAATTAAACTTAGCCTCCTTAAATTCAAACAAAGCAAATGTTGATGTACAACTTGATATAATTTAAATAGTCCAAGACCTATTCAGCGACATGAATCCATCCCCTGACAACTGTCAATAGAACTGATGATTTATGTGTCCTATACCAAAGGGGCCGCTATTTCTGGTTTTGATATTTTTATTTAATTTATGTCAAGTTGTAGAGATTTGTTTTCAGTTTGAGTTTAAGGACTACCATTTTAGAAATTTCAATATCGAGTTGCCTAAACTACTTTTTGTGTTCTTTTTGTGCTGGCTGGCTGAGTGGTGTCCAAAAAATGAGGTGGGCTTCATTGATAATTGGCAAAGCTTCTGGGGAAAACCTGGTCTTGTTAGGAGAGACGGCATCCATCCCACTTTGGATGGAGCAGCTCTCATTTCTAGAAATCTGGCCAATTTTCTTAAATCCTCCAAACTGTGACTGTCTAGCGTTGGGACCAGGAAGCAGAGTTGTAGTCTTACACACCTCTCTGCAGCTTCTCTCCCCCTGCCATCCCCTCATTACCCCATCCCCGTAGAGACGGTGCCTGCTCCCAGACCACCAATAACCAGCAAAAATCTATTTAAGCATAAAAATTCAAAAAGAAAAAATAATATAGCACCTTCAACTGCACCACAGACTAAAACAGTTAAATGTGGTCTATTAAACATTAGGTCTCTCTCTTCTAAGTCCCTGTTGGTAAATGATATAATAATTGATCAACATATTGATTTATTCTTCCTTACAGAAACCTGGTTACAGCAGGATGAATATGTTAGTTTAAATGAGTCAACACCCCCGAGTCACACTAACTGTCAGAATGCTCGTAGCACGGGCCGGGGCGGAGGATTAGCAGCAATCTTCCATTCCAGCCTATTAATTAATCAAAAACCCAGACAGAGCTTTAATTCATTTGAAAGCTTGTCTCTTAGTCTTGTCCATCCAAATTGGAAGTCCCAAAAACCAGTTTTATTTGTTATTATCTATCGTCCACCTGTGAGTTACTGTGAGTTTCTCTGTGAATTTTCAGACCTTTTGTCTGACTTAGTGCTTAGCTCAGATAAGATAATTATAGTGGGCGATTTTAACATCCACACAGATGCTGAGAATGACAGCCTCAACACTGCATTTAATCTATTATTAGACTCTATTGGCTTTGCTCAAAAAGTAAATGAGTCCACCCACCACTTTAATCATATCTTAGATCTTGTTCTGACTTATGGTATGGAAATAGAAAACTTAACAGTATTCCCTGAAAACTCCCTTCTGTCTGATCATTTTTTAATAACAATTACATTTACCCTGTTGGACTACCCTGCAGTGGGGAATAAGTTTCATTACACTAGAAGTCTTTCAGAAAGCGCTGTAACTAGGTTTAAGGATATGATTCCTTCTTTATGTTCTCTAATGCCATATACCAACACAGTGCAGAGTAGCTACCTAAACTCTGTAAGGGAGTTAGAGTATCTCGTCAATAGTTTTACATCCTCATTGAAGACAACTTTGGATGCTGTAGCTCCTCTGAAAAAGAGAGCTTTAAATCAGAAGTGCCTGACTCCGTGGTATAACTCACAAACTCGTAGCTTAAAGCAGATAACCCGTAAGTTGGAGAGGAAATGGCGTCTCACTAATTTAGAAGATCTTCACTTAGCCTGGAAAAAGAGTTTGTTGCTCTATAAAAAAGCCCTCCGTAAAGCTAGGACATCTTTCTACTCATCACTAATTGAAGAAAATAAGAACAACCCCAGATTTCTTTTCAGCACTGTAGCCAGGCTGACAAAGAGTCAGAGCTCTATTGAGCTGAGTATTCCATTAACTTTAACTAGTAATGACTTCATGACTTTCTTTGCTAACAAAATTTTGACTATTAGAGAAAAAATTACTCATAACCATCCCAAAGATGTATCGTTATCTTTGGCTGCTTTCAGTGATGCCGGTATTTGGTTAGACTCTTTCTCTCCGATTGTTCTGTCTGAGTTATTTTCATTAGTTACTTCATCCAAACCATCAACATGTTTATTAGACCCCATTCCTGCCAGGCTGCTCAAGGAAGTCCTACCATTATTTAATGCTTCAATCTTAAATATGATCAATCTATCTTTGTTAGTTGGTTATGTACCACAGGCCTTTAAGGTGGCAGTAATTAAACCATTACTTAAAAAGCCATCACTTGACCCAGCTATCTTAGCTAATTATAGGCCAATCTCCAACCTTCCTTTTCTCTCAAAGATTCTTGAGAGGGTAGTTGTAAAACAGCTAACTGATCACCTGCAGAGGAATGGTCTATTTGAAGAGTTTCAGTCAGGTTTTAGAATTCATCATAGTACAGAAACAGCATTAGTGAAGGTTACAAATGATCTTCTTATGGCTTCGGACAGTGGACTTATCTCTGTGCTTGTTCTGTTAGACCTCAATGCTGCTTTTGATACTGTTGACCATAAAATTTTATTACAGAGATTAGAGCATGTCATAGGTATTAAGGGCACTGCGCTGCGGTGGTTTGAATCATATTTGTCTAATAGATTACAGTTTGTTCATGTAAATGGGGAATCTTCTTCACAGACTAAAGTTAATTATGGAATTCCACAAGGTTCTGTGCTAGGACCAATTTTATTCACTTTATACATGCTTCCCTTAGGCAGTATTATTAGACGGTATTGCTTAAATTTTCATTGTTACGCAGATGATACCCAGCTTTATCTATCCATGAAGCCAGAGGATACACACCAATTAGCTAAACTGCAGGATTGTCTTACAGACATAAAGACATGGATGACCTCTAATTTCCTGCTTTTAAACTCAGATAAAACTGAAGTTATTGTACTTGGCCCCACAAATCTTAGAAGCATGGTGTCTAACCAGATCGTTACTCTGGATGGCATTTCCCTGATCTCTAGTAATACTGTGAGAAATCTTGGAGTCATTTTTGATCAGGATATGTCATTCAAAGCGCATATTAAACAAATATGTAGGACTGCCTTTTTGCATTTACGCAATATCTCTAGAATCAGAAAGGTCTTGTCTCAGAGTGATGCTGAAAAACTAATTCATGCATTTATTTCCTCTAGGCTGGACTATTGTAATTCATTATTATCAGGTTGTCCTAAAAGTTCCCTAAAAAGCCTTCAGTTGGTTCAGAATGCTGCAGCTAGAGTACTGACGGGGACTAGCAGGAGAGAGCATATCTCACCCATATTGGCCTCTCTTCATTGGCTTCCTGTTAATTCTAGAATAGAATTTAAAATTCTTCTTCTTACTTATAAGGTTTTGAATAATCAGGTCCCATCTTATCTTAGGGACCTCGTAGTACCATATTACCCCATTAGAGCGCTTCGCTCTCAGACTGCGGGCTTACTTGTAGTTCCTAGGGTTTGTAAGAGTAGAATGGGAGGCAGAGCCTTCAGCTTTCAGGCTCCTCTCCTGTGGAACCAGCTCCCAATTCAGATCAGGGAGACAGACACCCTCTCTACTTTTAAGATTAGGCTTAAAACTTTCCTTTTCGCTAAGGCTTATAGTTAGGGCTGGATCGGGTGACCCTGGACTATCCCTTGGTTATGTTGCGTTAGACGTAGACTGTGGGGGGGTTCCCATGATGCACTGTTTCTTTCTCTTTTTGCTCCGTATGCATCACTCTGCATTTAATCATTAGTGATCGATCTCTGCTCCCCTTCACAGCATGTCTTTTTCCTGGTTCTCTCCCTCAGCCCCAACCAGTCCCAGCAGAAGACTGCCCCTCCCTGAGCCTGGTTCTGCTGGAGGTTTCTTCCTGTTAAAAGGGAGTTTTTCCTTCCCACTGTGGCCAAGTGCTTGCTCATAGGGGGTCGTTTTGACCGTTGGGGTTTTACATAATTATTGTATGGCTTTGCCTTACAATATAAAGCACCTTGGGGCAACTGTTTGTTGTGATTTGGCACTATATAAGAAAAAAGTTGATTGATTGATTGATTGAAAATAACATAAACAAATTAAATTGTGTAAAGGCCTGAGCGGGTGAATACTTTTGCAAAGCACTGCCCATCTGACTGTTAAATCTTTTAGATAATGATGTCACAATTTTTTTTAAAACATGATAAAAAATTTCCCGGTCACTCGCACCTGTTTTGTAATGCGTTTATCGCCACTCACAGCTGATGTTAGGCCGCGACCGAGTATCTGATTAGTTTTTGTCCCAAAAATGTAGACAGTCGGACATCACAGATCAGTAGTGTGAAGTCATATCATGAGGTTATATATCGATTAAAAAGCACACCTCTTTCGAAGCTCACTTCATGTACTGCTGTCAAAAAATATGCATATTTTTTAATATAAAGGTAAATGTGCAGCAAGCACAGGGTTCAGTTGACGACTGGAGCTTTTCAGTGGTGATGTGTTTATGTGCTGCCAAGAAAGTCCGAGATTTCACAGTTGTTTTCATTAGGATTGTTTTATATACATATCTATTTTTTTGTTGTGTGTGTGTGTGTGTGTGTGTGTGTGTGTGTGTGTGTGTGTGTGTGTGTGTGTGTGTGTGTGTGTGTGTGTGTGTGTGTGTGTGCACGCTTTCTGACCTCTGGAGTTCACGGAGTTGGAGCTGTCAAACCTGAAGACGCCACACAGCGCTCGCCAAACATCTTGCTCATCGTGCCTTGGGTATGTTGTGTGAACACGTGCATCATCACCAGCACACCGTCAGCAACCTTCAAACGCGGCCCCCCGCCTCCGGCGCCGCCCCGCTGTGTGTGATTTGGTGGAGGTGTGAAGGTGGAGTGCAAAGTGTAGAAAAAAAAAAAAAAGCCAAACATCAGAGGAAGAATTCTCGCCATGACGCCATGTTTCATCCCTCAGCACTGACACACACACGGTGGGATCTGGCGGGGGGGAGGAGCTGGACGCCGCTGCGCACTGAACTCTGGGAGAAAGATGGTGAGAGAAGAAAGAAGCATAAAGCAGCTTTTCTTTGTCCGTCTTTTGATAAAATCTCACTGTTTGAATTTTCCGCGCTCTGTACATGACTTTTCTTTCGTTGTTTTCTTCCTGCTGGATTTTCTTGTTGCTGAATAATTGTGAAAGTCGTGTGATTAGCATAAAGACTGAAGCTTTTCATTTGGATAATGTGGAAAAAGAAAAGAAGCGGCGCGTCCACTGGCTGGACTTCATGTCAAACTTCCTTTTCATCATGTGGTCATGTGATCCGCACTGAGGCTGAGAAAAGCTGTTGGCTGTCGTGTTGAAGTTTGACACGCTTCACGTAGGACTGTGAGGACAAAGGTCACGACCTCACTCGTCTCAGTGCTGCAGTTTGAAGGATGGATGATTTTTTTTTTTAAGTACTTAATTCGGCCCTGGATGAAAGAAAGCGTTTTGTCGTTACAGAGGGGCGTGGCTCTGATACCATTGGGTCCTCCAGCATGGTGACAGCTGATGTGACCTTCTGGCACAGTACCAGCCACTTATCCACCACGTACATGAGAGGGGTTCCAGACATGCAGGGATAGATGAGGATTCAGCCCGTGAAGGCTGATGACAGCAGATTTCTTTTTTTTTCTCTCTCTCTCTTGAGGAGGTAATGTTATCATCGGTGTTTGTATTTGACTTTTTTTTTCTTAGCAGGATAATTCAAAAAGTAATGAACAGATTTCAGTGAAATCTGATGAACAGCTGGATGATGTTTCAGTTTTGGAGGCAAACCAGACTATATTCAGGAACTGAGATCCAGACGAATGTTTGACACATAGCAGCATTTAACTCAGAAAATCCCGTCTTGTGCACCAGCATGGGCTTCCAAAATCTCCCAAAAATTTCCTGTATTGTGTCTGTATCATGGCCCAAGCAGAGGGTCACCCCTTTGAGTCTGGTCTGCTTGAGGCTTCTTCCTCAAATCATCAGAGGGAGTTTTTCCTGTGTTCTTTATTGTGTGAAGCACCTTGAAGCAACTTTGTTGTGATTGGGTGCTATATAAATGAAAATAAATTGAAATTTGTGAGCATGTGTTGGTGAAATCTGGTGAGCAGAAGGATAATGTCCCAGAAAATAAGGGATTGCATTTTGAATTTGATCCAGAACATATTTTGTGGAATGCGCTGTCCGAGTGTGTTCTAGAACTCCAGGAGTGCCAGACGCCTGTTCACTCCAAAGGATCTCAGTCTCCTCAGGAGGTGGAGGCGACTCTGGCCTTTTCTGTACAGGGCATCGGTGTTATGAGTCCAGTCCAGTTTGTTGTTGAGGTGAACACCCAGGTATTTGAAACTGTCCACAGTCTTTATGTCCTCCCCTCGGATGTTCACTGGTGGGTGAGGTGGTGGTTTCCTCCTGAAGTCGATCACCATCTCCTTCATCTTACTGGTGTTGAGACACAAGTGGTTGCGCTCACACCAGTCCACGAAGTCTGTGATGACCAACCGGTACTCCAGCTCATTCCCCTCAGACATGCGACCCACAATGACGGACTCATCAGAGAACTTCTGGAGGTGGCAGCTGTCCGTGTTGTAGGTGAAGTCCGAGGTGTAGAGGGTGAAGAAGAAAGACGAGAGGACGGTGCCCTGGGGGGCCCCGGTGGTGCACCTTACCACCTCAGACTGGCAGCCACACAGCCGCACGTACTGCGGGCGGTCAGTGAGGTAGTTGATGGTCCAGGCAGCGAGGTGTCCATCCACACCTGCGTCCTCCAGCTTCCCCCGCAGCAGTGCCGGTCTGATGGTGTTGAAAGTGCTGGAGAAATCAAACAACATGACTGTCACAGCGCTCCCGCCGGTCTCCAGGTGAGTGAGCACTCGCTGCAGCAGGTAGGTGACAGTGTCATCTACCCCGATGTTGGGCCTGTAGGTGAACTGCAGTGGGTCCCGGGTGTCGCTCACCACAGTGCGGAGGTGAGACAGGACGAGCCGTTCCATGGTCTTCATGGGGTGGGAGGTCAGGGCAACTGGTCTGTAGTGGGCCGGTTCCTTGGCGTGCAGTGTTTTGGGAACTGGGACCACACAGGAGGTCTTCCACAGGGTGGGGACCACCCCCAGGCTGAGGCTCATGTTGAAGATGTGGCTGAGGACCTCAAAGAGCTCATCTGCACAGGTCCTCAGCAGCCTCGGGGAGATCCCATCAGGTCCTGCTGCTTTCCTCTGCTTCAGCCGCAGGAGCTGACCTCTCACCTCAGACAGAGTCACAGTGAGGGGAGGAGGGAGCTGAGGTGGGCTGGTGCTGAATACAGTCCGGGGGAGGAGGGACGAGATCCGGGGTGAAGGTGACCAGGGGGTAGAAGGTGGTGGGTCAGAGGGACTGGAGGGCTGACTGCTGGAGACGTGTGGAGGGCCGGGAGCAGGCGGGGGGGCAGGTGTGGAGGAACCAAAACGGTTAAAGTAACTGTTTAGCTCCTCTGCAAACCGAGAATCCCCATCTGCAGTCCTGCTGGCACCCTGCCCAAATCCGGAGGTGGTCTTGAAGCATCTCCACACGTCTCTGATGTTGTTCTGGACCAGCTGCTCCTCCATCTTCCTTCTATACTCCTTCTTGGCTGCACAAATCTTCCACTGGAGCTCCTGTTGGACTCTATGCTGCTCCTCTCTGTCTCCCGAGTTGAAAGCCCTCTTCTTCTGGTTCATCAGGACCTTCAGCTCGGGGGTCACCCAGGGGTGGTTGTTGGGAAAGCACCATACCCTCTGGGTGGGCACAGTGCTCTCCACACAGAAGTTCATGTAGTCAGTGATACACTCGGTCAGGCCGCTGATGTCTTCACCATAAGAGTTTTGAAACATGCTCCAGTCTGTGGTTCTGAATCAGTCCCTCAGCCTCTCGGTGGCCTCTTCAGTCCAGAGTTTCACTGACCTTTTGTGTATTGGTTCTCTTTGATTTGTTTTTCCTGGCTGCTTGCTGGTTGTGTTAAGAGCTCAGATGGTTGTAAACAGTTAAGAGTTCTGTAAATGGAGGTGAACAGAACCAGGGGTGACCATTTGGGGCTCCAATTTCAACAAACAGCCTGTGCCACCATACTTTTACATTTGGATGATTTTAAAATGACCGAATCAGCAGCATCACCGTATGGTCACGTTAGCTATAAGCGACTGTGGCAAAGCAACAGGATGCCATTTCTTTTCAGTCACAGTGGGCGTTTTGCAGTGACGAGAGACGACGTGTGCTCAGCCACCAGCTAGGCGGGGCCAAAATAGACAAGCAGACTATTTTATAAATACAATATGCTGAGCGACACAACATGGCAACTGTCAGTCTGAGTGAAAAGGCAGCGTGACGTCAGCCGGCTGCTTAAATGAAGTCATTCCAGATGGCAGGAAAAAAAAAATCAGAAACAGCTCATTTCTGTATGAATTAATATGTAATGTGACCATAGGGTCAGAGTTCAAAGTGCAACTAATAGATCTATAATTTTAATAAAAACAGGTCTCTGTGCTGCAACAAAAACACTGTTTACTGTTGTTGCTGATTTAAAAAAAAAAGTTTTTTTAAGTGCCAAACTGGGACCTTTGACCTTCTGTTACACAAACGCTAGTGTAGAGCGTGATGCTGCTGCACCGCCACCAAGTGATGCTTTGGGTTTTGCCCAATCAGCCTCCAGAGCTCATCTGTGTCTGCAGGCTGGTTATTGTCCATCAGGTTTTATTTACTCGTGTAGAATTTCAGTCCTGCTGGGAAGATCTGAGCCCGTGACCTGAAGCTGCTCCACACGTGTTTGGTTGTTTTGATGAATGATGGTTTTCTGGCTCTGAGTTCAGACGGAGGTCAGCGCCAGAGCTCCAGCAGGTCCAGCTGAGAGTAAAGATCTGCTCTGAAGACGCATTTTAGCTTCTCATTAAATATAGAAAAGCTGCTGCTGAGATAAATGAGCTTTATTAGCATTCATGCCCGCAAGCCGCTGCTGTCGCCGGAAACGTTATTTCCACACATAAAATCCTCTCTGTTTAGAAGCTGAAAGGACTCAAAACGCTTTATGGATTAATGACGCTCACATTTAAATATTTCAGGAGCACTGATGTTAGAAATCTTCAGTCAAGAACACGTTCTGATTATTAAATATATAAAGGAGGATCTTAAATTAAAAACAATAAATTCCTACAAAGCTTCACTGAAGCTTCAACGTAGCTGTCCTTGAAGCTTCAGTGAAGTTTGGACGTCACTCAGTTTAGACTGGCGTCCAGCTCTAGGAGGAGTCCTGGTGGATCTGAACTTCTTCCATTTACAGATGATGGAGGTCACTGTGCTCACTGGGACCTTCAAAGCAGCAGAAATGTTTCTGCGACCTTCCCCAGATTTGTGCCTCCAGACAATCCTGTCTCAGAGGTCTACACACAATTTTTTTTGACTTCATGTTTGGTTTGTGCTCTGACTGTCAGCTGTGGAACCTCTCCAATCAACTGAATTTACCCCAGATGGACTCCAATTAAGTTGCAGAAACATGTGGAGGTTCCATTGGTGGAAGAGTCATCAGACATGTCGTCCTTATGGATTTTTACAGGCTACTGACAACCCCGTTTCCACCGAGTGATTTGGGTAGGTGCTGCACATTTTTTATGCCTGTAAGGTTAACGGTTAATTCCGGCCCTAGGAGCCTTTTTGATTGACAGGTGGAACACTTATATTGACAAGCGCGCGCACGCTGTCGCACAGCATCTCCACACGGAGGCAAAACTAAGTATTTTCACATTATTTTATTTTTGTGGATCGTAGAATAATTTCATTGTGTGCAGCAGATGAGGTGCTGCGAGTCTTTCACCTTGCAGCACAGAGCAGCTCGCGGTGGAGGAAGAGGACGCTCCGTTCACAGCAAAGACTCAAACCATCATGCAATAAACGGATTACACCTGTGCCGGCGCTGTAACCTGGCACCAAACATCTGGGGTGGGGGGGACTTTTCTTCAGTCAGGATAAAATTAATCATTTTCAAACGTAGTTTTCCAAAATCAGCCTTTATGTGGATACATTATCGTTTTCATCAGTTTGTGAAGATGATCTCACTGAAATGGACAGGTAAGACTATATTATTTACGCGTGTGAATGGGTTTGATATTTAATAATAACATGTTACAATACTAACATACAGAACACTAACTGTATTCAAGAAGGAAACAATATTTGTTTTAACTATAGCTGATATTTTCAGTCCCTTATGTCGTTTTTAAGATTTGAAATGTATGTACCTGTTTCTAAGAAAAAATAAATAAAAAATCCACACTTCATCACTTTTTTTTCTAATGTCAAGGATAGTAAAACAAACTTTAAAAAAAAAAAATTAGCAGTTGATCATGACCACAGAGCTGGCAAAAAAAAAAAAGTTTATCATTTCCATCCACATGCCGAAATCTCCTGCATTATTTATTTTATGTGTGTTCTGAACTCTGCCGATATTGTCACTGTTGTTTCTTCTCCCTCATTGTGGTCTAAATAAGGTTCAAACCCATCAGTCTGTGTCCTCCACAGCTTCTTCAGAAACACCTTCAGACTGGACTTACAAAAAAAAGCTTCATATACTAGAAATATATGAAGGGCGCCTAAAGGTGACTTCTGCTCCTAACTGGCAATTAGGATGGGTTAAATGCAGTAAACACATTTCATTGTGCAGGGAACATGTTCCTTTGTGCATATGACAATAAAATTATTTTGAATCCTTGAATCCTTTGAAAAAAATCATCTGAAAACCCTCCGCCGTGTTTACAATTGATTTGTGTTTGAATCAGCAGCTTCCGTTCTTCTATGGCCGCGGCTGAGGGCTGAAATAGAGTGCAGGTTGCCCTGCTCAGAGTGCCGCTCTTGTTGGAGCAACAACACACAGAATGTGTCTCTTTGTCCCAGATTGATCTCTTTCAGTGCAGCTTCTTGTTCTGACTTTAACACCAAGTTAACACCCAAGTCTTTCATCACCAACTGTAAATGTCATCAAAACATTCCAATGGTGTCTTTCTGATCTCTTCCACATCGTGTCGATGTCTACAATGTACTTGAGCGATAACAGGTGAAGTTGCTCATAAACTTTTAAGTTTCTTAAATATTTATTACGGCCACTCTTAAAACTTTAGTTCTCTTTATAATTTTATTACTGGTAAACTTTAGAATTGATTTAGATGAGATACACTCATTATCTCACAGGAATATGTCACAATTATCTGGGAACTACTTTATGCGCAGGAATGTCGGCTGCGGGCGCGCACTAACACAGAATACCCAGAAACTGGAAAGTTGTTCGACTATAACGAGCACGTCTACTTTTAGCTTGTCTTAAGCTAAGCTAGTGGCGCTCGTGAGCGTGTGAGTGCAGGCTTCAGACAGCTGTAGTTTATCCTAAACCTGTGCACTTATATTATCCATTTTTATTGTTCAGGATTTTTAAAAATATTAACATTTCATCATTTTTTGTGATTATTTGTGCACATTTTTTGGTGTCACCGACACTTAAAGATAAATATGAGTGAAATTGACCAACTGGTTCATATTGGATTTCACTGATGCTGTAAAACAAAACTGTTGTGATGAATAACTTCACAACAGTGATGATTAAAATTTACAAATATTATGCAAATTAAGTAGGACCACTTCTGTGCAAACAGTCATTTTTTCATAGGTCACTTTTGCAGCCGTCTTGGATTTTCAAGTTGCCAGTTCATCGGGTTCAGTCAGCACGACCTCAGAAATCATCGTGCCAAATCATCAGCGGTTGTATGAGTTATTTTGTTGTCAGATGATGTCATCTGCTCATGATTGGTGAAATCATGCTGATGTAGAATTTTTTATTTTTTTTTACAGTTTGAACTCCAACTGAAGCAGAAACGAGAAACAAAATCCCCCCAAAACATCCTGAAAATCTGCTGCTCATTTCTGGGCTTTATGACATCACATCGCCATCTGCTGTTTTTTCACCTAAATATTAAAAGTGAAGTGTGTGTGTGTGTGTGTGTGTGTGTGTGTGTGTGTGTGTAACTTCAATGATGGAGAAACTGGGGAGAACTGACTTTTGCTGTTTAGTATGTTTATGTACGAGGTCTGTTAGAAAAGTATCCGACCTTTTTATTTTTCAAAAACCATATGGATTTGAATCACGTGTGATTGCATCAGCCAAGCTTGAACCTTCGTGCGCATGCATGAGTTTTTTCACGCCTGTCGGTTGCATCATTCGCCTGTGAGCAGGCTTTGTGTGAGCACTGGTCCACCCCTCTCGTCATATTTTTATTGCGAATAAATGTCTGAACAATTTGGAGCTTTGCTATATCAAATTTTTCCAGAAACTGTGAGAGACCTCCAGGTGGACACCATTCTGAAAATTCAGATGGCTTTCAGGGACAATTTTATGGGGATTACACAGATTAAGGAGTGCTCCAGCCGGTTTAAAGACCGCCCACAGCTGCTGAGCGCGCGCCGTGCTCCGACCGCCGATCGACAGGCTGAAACAACCAGATCATTTCCAACGTGAAGGCTTGGTTGATCCGGGACGTCGTCTGACTTTCACAGAAATGGCAGAAGACGTGGACATCAGCACTTTTTCGGCACATTCCACTGTTACAGGAGTTTTTTTCATGGAAAGAGGAGCGGACAGATGCGCCACGGAGCCGCTCATGCCGCGGGACAAAAGCACCTCCGTGTTGGTCTCACAGGACGGCTTTGAGATGGCTTGCAGATGGCTGTCGGTGGCTTTTCAGTCGTGTGACTATCCGAGAAATTGTGGATCAATCAATCAATCAATCAACTTTTTTCTTATATAGCGCCAAATCACAACAAACAGTTGCCCCAAGGCGCTTTATATTGTAAGGCAAGGCCATACAATAATTATGAAAAACCCCAACGGTCAAAACGACCCCCTATGAGCAAGCACTTGGCTACAGTGGGAAGGAAAAACTCCCTTTTAACAGGAAGAAACCTCCAGCAGAACCAGGCTCAGGGAGGGGCAGTCTTCTGCTGAGACTGGTTGGGGCTGAGGGAAAGAACCAGGAAAAAGACATGCTGTGAAGGGGGGCAGAGATCGATCACTAATGATTAAATGCAGAGTGATGCATACGGAGCAAAAAGAGAAAGAAACAGTGCATCATGGGAACCCCCCCACAGTCTACGTCTAAAGCAGCATAACCAAGGGATGGTCCAGGGTCACCTAATCCAGCCCTAACTATAAGCCTTAGCGAAAAGGAAAGTTTTAAGCCTAATCTTAAAAGTAGAGAGGGTATCTGTCTCCCTGATCTGAATTGGGAGCTGGTTCCACAGGAGAGGAGCCTGAAAGCTGAAGGCTCTGCCTCCCATTCTACTCTTACAAACCCTAGGAACTACAAGTAAGCCTGCAGTCTGAGAGCGAAGTGCTCTAATGGGGTAATATGGTACTACGAGGTCCCTAAGATAAGATGGGACCTGATTATTCAAAACCTTATAAGTAAGAAGAAGAATTTTAAATTCTATTCTAGAATTGACAGGAAGCCAATGAAGAGAGGCCAACACGGGTGAGATATGCTCTCTCCTGCTAGTCCCCGTCAGTACTCTAGCTGCAGCATTCTGAACCAACTGAAGGCTTTTTAGGGAACTTTTAGGACAACCTGATAATAATGAATTACAATAGTCCAGCCTAGAGGAAATAAATGCATGAATTAATTTTTCAGCATCACTCTGAGACAAGACCTTTCTGATTTTAGAGATATTGCGTAAATGCAAAAAGGCAGTCCTACATATTTGTTTAATATGCGCTTTGAATGACATATCCTGATCAAAAATGACTCCAAGATTTCTCACAGTATTACTAGAGGTCAGGGTAATGCCATCCAGAGTAAGGATCTGGTTAGCCACCATGCTTCTAAGATTTGTGGGGCCAAGTACAATAACTTCAGTTTTATCTGAGTTTAAAAGCAGGAAATTAGAGGTCATCCATGTCTTTATGTCTGTAAGACAATCCTGCAGTTTAGCTAATTGGTGTGTATCCTCTGGCTTCATGGATAGATAAAGCTGGGTATCATCTGCGTAACAATGAAAATTTAAGCAATACCGTCTAATAATACTGCCTAAGGGAAGCATGTATAAAGTTAATAAAATTGGTCCTAGCACAGAACCTTGTGGAACTCCATAATTAACTTTAGTCTGTGAAGAAGATTCCCCATTTACATGAACAAACTGTAATTTATTAGACAAATATGATTCAAACCACCGCAGCGCAGTGCCTTTAATACCTATGACATGCTCTAATCTCTGTAATAAAATTTTATGGTCAACAGTATCAAAAGCAGCACTGAGGTCCAACAAAACAAGCACAGAGATAAGTCCACTGTCCGAAGCCATAAGAAGATCATTTGTAACCTTCACTAATGCTGTTTCTGTACTATGATGAATTCTAAAACCTGACTGAAACTCTTCAAATAGACCATTCCTCTGCAGGTGATCAGTTAGCTGTTTTACAACTACCCTCTCAAGAATCTTTGAGAGAAAAGGAAGGTTGGAGATTGGCCTATAATTAGCTAAGATAGCTGGGTCAAGTGATGGCTTTTTAAGTAATGGATGAGCTGGACATGCCAGAACATGTCCTGTGAGACTTCATCACGGCGTTACTTTGCGCCATGTGGCTCCATCCCGACGCGCAAATTCCTCTGCTCCTCTTTCCATGACAAAAACTCCTGTAACAGTGAAATGTGCCATTTATTTCCACACTGAACACTGTGTTGATCCGGGACATTGTCTGACTACCACAGAAATTGCAGAAGACGTGGACATCAGCACTTTTTCAGCACATTGAGACAGATGTGCGGAGAAATTCGCACGTCGGGATGGAGCCACATGGCGCAAAGCAACGCCGTGATGAAGCCTCACAGGACATGTTCTGGCATGTCCAGCTCATCCACAATTTCTCGGTTAGTCACACGACTGAAAAGCCACTGACAGCCGTCTGAAAGCCATCTCAAAGCCGTCCTGTGAGACCAACACGGAGGTGCTTTTGTCCCGCGCCATGAGCGGCTCCGTGGCGCGTCCCTCCGCTTCTCTTTCCATGACAAAAACTCCTGTAACAGTGGAATGTGCCGAAAAAGTGTTGATGTCCACATCTTCTGCCATTTCTGTGGAAGTCAGACAATGTCCCGGATCAACAAAGCCTTCACTTTGGAAATGATCTGGTTGTTTCAGCGGGGTTTCAGCCTATCGATCGGTGCTTGGAGTGCACCGCGCTCTCAGCCACTGTGGGCGGTCTTTAAACCGGCTGGAGCACTCCTTAATCTGTGTAATCCCCATAAAATTGTCCCTCAAAGCCATCTGAATTTTCCGAATGGTGTCCACCTGGAGGTCTCTCACAGTTTCTGGAAAAATTTGATGCAGCAAAGCTCCAAATCGTTCAGACATTTTATTCGCAATAAAAATCCGACGAGAGGGGTGGACCAGTGCTCACACAAAGCCTGCTTACAGGCGAATGACGCAACCGACAGGCGTGAAAAAACTCACGCATGCGCACGAAGGTTCAAGCTTGGCTGATGCAATCACGCGTGATTCAAATCCATATGGTTTTCGCAAAAAATAAAAAGGTCAGATAGTTTTTTAACAGACCTTGTACAATTATTCACAAAACTTCCATCCATCCATTTTGTCCCACTTCATCCGAGGTCGGGTCACGGGGGCAGCAGGTCAAGCAAAGCCGCCCAGACCTCCCGATCCACACACACCTCCTCCAGGGGAACCCCGAGGCGTTCCCAAGCCAGCTGCAAGACGTAGTCCCTCCAGCATGTCCTGGGTCTTTCCTGGGGCTTCCTCCCAATGGGACGTGCCCGGAACACCTCTCCAGCAAGGCGTCCAGGGGGCATCCAAAAAAGATGCCCGAGCCACCTCAGCTGGCTCCTTTCGACGTGGAGGAGCAGTGGCTCGACTCTGAGCTCCTCTCAAGTGGCCGAGCTCCTCACCCTATCTCTAAGGGAGCGCCCAGCCACCCTGCGGAGGAAACTCATGTCAGCCACTTGTACTCGCGATCTTGTTCTTTCGGTCAAGAGCCAAATCTCATGACCATAGGTGAGGGTCGGAACATAGATCGATCGGTAAATCGAGAGCTTGTCCCCCCCGCTCAGCTCTCTCTTCACCACGATGTTCCAATACAGCGACCACATCACTGCAGATGCTGCACTGATCCGTCTGTCAAACTCATGCTCCATCTGTCCCTCTTTCGTGAACAAGACCCCGAGATACTTAAACTCCTCCACTTGAGGCACGGACACTCCACCGACCTGAAGAGGGCAAAGCACCTTTTTCCAATGAAGAACCATGGCCTTGGATTTGGAGGTGCTGATTTTCATCCCGGATGCTTCACACTCAGCTGCAAACCGCTCCAGTGCACGCTGAAGGGCCTGATGTGATGAAGTCAACAGAACCACATCATCCGCAAACAGCAGAGACGAGATTCTGTGGTTCCCAAACCGGACCCCCTCTACACCCTGGCTGCGCCTAGAAATTCTGTCCATAAAGGTAATGAACAGAACTGGTGACAAAGGGCAGCCCTAGTGGAGGCCAACGTGCACTGCAAACAGGCTTGACTTACTACCGGCAATGCAGACCAAGCTCCTGCTGCGGTCGTGCAGGGACTGGATAGCCCTTAGCAAAGGACCCCGGACCCCGTACTCCCGGAGCACCCCCCACAGAGCGCCTCGAGGGACACGGTCGAACGCCTTCTCCAGATCCATAAAACACATGTGGACTGGTTGGGCGAACTCCCATGAACCCTCGAGCACCCAATGGAGTGTGTAGAGCTGGTCCAGTGTGGCACGACCAGGACGAAAACCACACTGCTCCTCCTGAATCTGAGGTTCGACTATTGGTCGAATTCTCCTCTCCAGTACTCTGGAATAGACCCTACCGGGGAGGCTGAGGAGTGTGATCCCCCTGTCGTTGGAACACACCCTCTGGTCCCCGTTCTTAAACAGAGGGACCACCACCCCGGTCTGCCAATCCAGAGGCACTGTCCCCGACCGCCACGTGATGTTGCAGAGACGTGTCAACCAAGACAGTCCCTCAACATCCAGAGACTTAAGGTACTCCGGGCGGATTTCATCCACCCCAGGAGCCTTGCCACCGAGGACCTTTCTAACCACCTTGGTGACTTCAGCCTGGGTAATGGATTAGTCCGCCTCTGTGTCCCCCATCTCTGCTTCCTCTTCGGAAGACGTGACGATGGAATTGAGGAGATCCTCGAAGTACTCCTTCCACTGCCCAACAACATCCCCAGTCAGGGTCAACAGCTCCCCACCCGCACCGTAGAAAGTGTTAGTGGGAGCTGCTTCTGCCTCCAGAGGGGTCAGACGGTTTGCCAGAATTTCTTCGAGGCCGACCGATAGGCCTCCCTGAACTGCTCCCAGACCCGAGTTTTTGCCTCTGCGACTGCACAGGCTGCAGCATGCTTGGCCTGCCGGTACCCGTCAGCTGCCTCTGGAGTCCCACCTGCCAACAAAGACAAGTAGGACTCCCTCTTCAGCTTGACAGCATCCTTTACTTCTGGTGTCCACCACTGGGTTCGGGGATTGCGGCCACGACAGGCACCAGAGACCCTGTGATCACAGCTACGAGCGGCTGCATTGACAATGGAGGTGGAGAACATGGTCCGCTCAGACTCCATGCCTCCAACCTCCCCCGGGATCTGGAAGAAGCTCTCCCGGAGGTGGGAGTTGAAGACCTCGCTGACACAGGGTTCCGCCAGTCGTTTGCAACAGACCCTCATGATACGTTTGGGCCTGTCAGATCTGTCCGGCTTCCTCCCCTCCCAGTGGATCCAACTCACCACCAGGTGGTGATTGGTCGACAGCTCAGCCCTTCTCTTCACCCAGGTATCCCAGACACGTGGCTGAAGGTCAGATGATATGACTACAAAGCTGATCATCGACCTCTGGCTCAGGGTGTCCTGGTGCCACGTGCACTTATGGACACCCTTGTGCTCGAACATGGTGTTTGTGATGGACAAACTGTGCAAGATCGGGGAGGCTGTGCTTCACGATCACCCCCCTAAAGGTCTCACTGTCGCCGCCCATGTGGGCGTTGAAGTCCCCCAGGAGAACAATGTCATCAATAGTGTCCCAGTCGGAGCACTATCTAGTACCCCTCCCAGGGACTCCAAGGTCGGGTACTCTGCACTACTGCTCGTCCCGTAGGCCAAGACAACAGTGAGAGACCTGTCCCCGACCCGAAGGCGTAGGGATGCGACCCTCTCGTTCACTGGGGTGAACTCCAACACATGGCGACTGAGTTGGGGACCAATAAGCAATGCTACCCCAGCCTGCCACCTCTCCCCGTGGGCAACGCCAGAAAAGTGGAGCGCCCAGCCCCTCTCCAGGAGTTGGATACCAGAGCCCAAGCTGTGCATGGAGGTGACCTGACTATCTCTAGTCGGTACCTCTCAACCTCCCTCACAAGCTCAGGCTCCTTCCTCCCCAGCGAGGTGACATTTCAAGTCCCAACAGCCAGAGGCTGTGAGCGTGGACCGGGCTGCTGGGCCACCCACCCTCGACTGCCACCCAGTCCTCTCTGCACCCGACCCCCATGGCCCTCTCTGCAGGTGGTGAACACACAGGAGGGTGGGCCCGGCCGGGCCCCATGGGCAAAGGCCCGATCACCAGGCACTCGCGTGCGAGCCCCAACCCCAGGCCTGGCTCCATGGTGGGGCCTCGGCTCCACCGTACCGGGCGATGTCTTGGTCCTTGATTTCATACTGGTCATGGGAGCTTCTGAACTGCCCTTAGTCTGACCCATCCCTTACGACCTGTTTGTCATGGGAGACCCTACCAGGGGCGCGAAGCCCCCGACAACATAGCTCCTAGGATCATTTGGGTATGCAAACTCCCCCACCACGATAAGGTGGCAGTTCGAGGGGGAGTTCACAAAACTTTTTCATTTTAATTTCTGGGGGTTGATAAGGTTGGATCTTATGTGCTTTGAGGCAACTTTGTTGTGATTTGGTACTATATAAATAAAAATAAATTGAAATTAATTTCCTGCACTTTCAGTTAAAATCATTATAGAAATTTTGCATAATTTATTACATTACACCCTTGAAAAATGTAATCTACCTATTTTATGAACACAACCCAATCTGGAGCCCATGGATCCCCATGGGCAACACATTGCTTTGAAAATACTTTGAGATCTCTCTGTGTTTCTGAAGCCTTCAGAGTTGTGAGCAGTGCTCCTGTGATTTGATTGACAGCTGTCAAACAGCCATCAGTGTGAAGAAGATGATGATATTTAGTGGAGGGCAACTGGCTTCCTGCTGTGAGCTTTAGTGTCTCGCTGAGATCTAATGACCTTCACTCTGTCTCACGCTCCTCCGTTAATTAAGACACCCTGAAAAGAGGAAATGGAGCAAAGTCATATTTTAATTAAACAGAATTTGTTATTTGGAGATGAAAGAGCGGTGTGTAGTTTGAGGACGGGGCTCCTGAGGGATTTCTGACCTTTGGAAGCTTTCTGAGTGAAAAGAAATTGAACAGAATCCAAATTAATCCACAAATCTGGTAAGTTTGAGTCTGAGGCACATCATGTTGTCACATGGCCATCAGGGCTGCATCCAGATGTTTAGTCATCAAAACTGGGCAATACACTGAAAGGATTCCACTCATTCACTTAATTATAGTGTACTACAAGCGACACACCGCGTGGCAGCGTGAAGCTCGCTCATGGTACACTGTGTCCCAAACAGGAAGTGCCTAATTTTGAGTCCACAGTTGTGATGGCTCCCTGCCGTCTTGATGTATTTGTGTGTTGTCTAATATGTCTGATGTGTGTCTTGAGGTCTCGACCACCAGGGAGGCGCTGATTAAGCTTCCTGCCCGGGAGTGTAAAAGGAGGGGTCTTTTGCCTCTCCTTCCTCTTCTCCTCCCTCCTCCAGATTGCAGTTTGGGGAGCAGCTGCATCTGGTCCCGGTTCTGACTCTGGCCCCTGGTCCTGGGTCGTCGTGCTACGCCCTCATTGTTTGTTTCTGTTTTATCTTTTTATTTTATGATAAAGTTTCCCTATTAAGGGTTTTAAAGATTTGCCCTTCCGTGTGGCCCTCAGTTTTTTGTTGTGGCTTTTGAGTCGGGCTGTAACACAGTGAAACAGGAAATGTCAAATGTTGAACACTTCCTGATTGGACACCCCAGGTGCCACCCCAGATGATTGACATGTCACAGCACGTCTGGTTGACATGAGCTGCATTTTGAAATCGGAGACACATATTGACTGCTAGCTCCCTCCTGTACAGTAGTTGGCGCTGTGAACCACAAAAGGTTCTAATCCACCTTAGGAGAAGAAGAAAAATCTTTGAGCCAGATGTGAAGATTCCTAATGACACCAAAGTTATATCGGTGAGTAAACGACCGTATTTTATGCCAGAAATGAAGGTCCAGCTGTTGTCGGTTGTCTTATGTAAATGTGTTTGTCCAGTGGTTTTAGATGAATGAAAGCAGCAGACTGCAGCTCTGTTGGCTCATATGAAACTTATCGTGAAGCTGCTCGGCCTGATTGAAATACAGCTGCTTGACTCCTCCTCTGTTCTGTGTCAAAGCTCTGGACTGGTGAGAGCCGCAAGACGGTGAGTTACATCAGTATAACACCTTACTTAATAATACATTCAACAGCACAAGACGTCTACAAGTTGAGTCTTTTATTGATAAGTAAAAACAGTTTAGTTATTTGAAGAAACACAATCTAGAAGAATGTTTAGTTTAATAAGTCCAGTAAGGTCGGGAAGGACTTTATTTTTTAATAATCTTAATTTTGCTCTCTAAAGGACTTTTTAGAATAACATCTTAATTTTACTCTCTGAATGACACCAGGATGATGCATTTCACTTAAAAATACACCTGCCCCTGAGTGTTTCTCACTTGTCCTCAAAAGTATTGGATCACTTGGTATTTCACACATTATGATTTGTTGATTCCATTTAAAATACACAAAAAACTAAAATCAGCTTCCTTAAACTCAAAATGAAAGCAAATCTCTACAACCTGACATAAATTAATTAAAAAATAAAATACAGTTTCCAGATTAAGTGGCGTAGATGAGGATTTTCTTAAAAAAAACCCGACCCAAACGTTCAGCTACAAGTTTTGGTAAAAGAATATTTTGTATTTCTTCATAATTGATGTAAATAAAGTCCAAGACATATTCAGTGACTTGGAAATGTTCATGTTTCCATCCCCTGACTTGTCTGAAGAAAACTGTCAATAAAACTGATTATTAATTACAGGTATTATACCAAAGCACAGCATTACTGATGCAACCATCATCTTGACTTTTATATTTTTGTTTAATTTATATCAAGTTTTAAAGATTTGCTTTCAGTTTGAGTTTGAGGAAGATAATTTTAGAAATTTTTATTTTGATATATATATATATATATATATATATATATATATATCTATATATATATATATTTCTTGTCATTGAAATGGCATAAACAATTTAAAATGTGTGAAATTCCAAGTGTTCCAATACTTTTGGAGGACACAGTATCCTAATCTTACGATGAGTACAAATGAGTGTGGTATTATTACTGTTTTCAGAGTGTTTAATTTTCACTGTTGCTGCACTTTGTGTCAAATCAAAGCCATATTGTATATCATATTGATATGACAATATTTTGATACGGTAATTTTGCCATATTTTACAGCTCTACTGTCAACTAGCTGAATGTGAATATGAATTTACATCTACAGGGGTCCATTTGTCCTGACATTTTTAGGCTGGAAGTTGGAATTTAATAACATTGTGGTAATAGCATAGGTTTATTTTTTTCATGGGGTCAGTGGAGAATGAAAAAATATGGGGACAAGATATATGATATATTCTTTGGAAAGAGAAGCAAATCAGGCACAGATCAGACAAAGACAGAACTCATGGTGAGGTCTTTCCAGGCATGCCAGACTCAAAGGAAAATGTTTAAAATGGGGAGGGGGGTTAAGAGGGGAGGAGTCTGCAAGCTGAAGGTTTTTAGCCATGCTAATGCTCCCCAGAAGCATTTAATAATAATAATACATTTGATTTGTATAGCACTTTTAACAATGCTCAAAGATGCTTTACAGGTTTAAAAACAAAGCTAAAATAAAATAAAAAAAATCACAAATTAAAAGCAGATCTAAAAATATGGATTTTAACTTGTGTCTTGAAGGTGGACAGACTGGTTCAGTCATAAATCTGTTTGGGGAGAGAGTTCCAGAGGAAGGGAGCAGCTGTGGAGATGGCTCTGCCCCCCACCCCCCCCCCCCCACCCCCAGTCTGGTGCTTGGTCCTGAGTGGCACAGACAGGAGGTTGGCATCAGAGGAGTGAAGGCAACAGGAAGGAATGAAACATGCTAGTAAGATGGGAGGCAGGATTTTGAAGTGGGACAGGAAGCCAGTGGAGGTTCTTAAGAAGAGGGGTGATGTGTTCACGGGAATGTGTGTAGGTGAGCAAAGGAGCAGCTGAGTTTTGAATGTACTGGAGTTTACTGAGGACTTTTCAAGGTGTGCCATAAGAGTTATCTAACCTGGATGTAATAAAGGATCAGGGTTTCTGCAGCAGGAAGGAGAGTGATGGACGGAGACGGGCAATGTTCTTGAGATGAAAAAAAAAAAAAGCACTGCTAGTCATGGGATTGATGTGATGTTCAAAAGATAGGTTGGTATCAAAGATCACTCCAAGGGTGTGGATGTGAGCAGAGGGAGACGGGGTGGAGTTATCAGTGTTCAGGCAGAAATTGTGAGTGAGCGATTTGGGACCATTGGTGACTATTTCAGACTTGTCACAGTTGAGTTTGAGAAAGTTATTTTGCATCCATGACTTGATTTACTGTAAAAAAGTCTGAAGGATCTATAGTGCAGCAGATAACAGAATATTTATAGAGGAATCCTTCAAATCCAGTTACAAGCACCAACGTTTGACTGTGTGTACCTTTTGGTACATATTTTAGAAAAATGTTAGCCATTGAGTTTTCAATAGGGGCCAAGTAGGGGTCAAAAAATTGCTCCAATCATATTGAAAGCTATAACACATTATGTGTCTGATCACAAAGATTCCAAAAAGGTATAGTTTGGACTATCTGTGACTGAATGTTCTGAGGTAAAAACAGCAAGAATGGTGACAAAGCTCACATTCAGTTTGTACAGGGGTCAAAAGTTAAAGTTGCTCCAATTATGGTAAAACATGATTTAAATTATTGGGTGAGTTTGTAGGATTTTAAAAAGGAATAGTTTGCACCATGTGCCATGCTTAGTTATGATGTTATGGGGTAACATATGTCACATCTGCAGAGGAATGGTCTATTTGAAGAGTTTCAGTCAGGTTTTAGAATTCATCATAGTACAGAAACAGCATTAGTGAAGGTTACAAATGATCTTCTTATGGCCTCAGACAGTGGACTCATCTCTGTCCTTGTTCTGTTAGACCTCAGTGCTGCTTTTGATACTGTTGACCATAAAATTTTATTACAGAGATTAGAGCATGCCATAGGTATTAAAGGCACTGCGTTGCGGTGGTTTGAATCATATTTATCTAATAGATTACAATTTGTTCATGTAAATGGGGAATCTTCTTCACAGACTAAGGTTAATTATGGAGTTCCACAAGGTTCTGTGCTAGGACCAATTTTATTCACTTTATACATGCTTCCCTTAGGCAGTGTTATTAGAAATCATTGCTTAAATTTTCATTGTTACGCAGATGATACCCAGCTTTATCTGTCCATGAAGCCAGAGGACACACACCAATTAGCTAAACTGCAGGAATGTCTTACAGACATAAGGACATGGATGACCTCTAATTTCCTGCTTTTAAACTCAGATAAACCTGAAGTTATTGTACTTGGCCCCACAAATCTTAGAAGCATGGTGTCTAACCAGATCCTTACTCTGGATGGCATTACCCTGACCTCTAGTAATACTGTGAGAAATCTTGGAGTCATTTTTGATCAGGATATGTCATTCAAAGCGCATATTAACAAATATGTAGGACTGCTTTTTTGCATTTATGCAATATCTCTAAAATTAGAAAGGTCTTGTCTCAGAGTGATGCTGAAAAACTAATTCATGCATTATTTCTTCTAGGCTGGACTATTGTAATTCATTATTATCAGGTTGTCCTAAAAGTTCCCTGAAAAGCCTTCAGTTAATTCAAAATGCTGCAGCTAGAGTACTGACAGGGACTAGAAGGAGAGAGCATATCTCACCCATACTGGCCTCTCTTCATTGGCTTCCTGTTAATTCTAGAATAGAATTTAAAATTCTTCTTCTTACTTATAAGGTTATGAATAATCAGGTCCCATCTTATCTTAGGGACCTCATAGTACCATATCACCCAATAGAGTGCTTCGCTCTCAGACTGCAGGCTTACTTGTAGTTCCTAGGGTTTGTAAGAGTAGAATGGGAGGCAGAGCCTTCAGCTTTCAGGCTCCTCTCCTGTGGAACCAGCTCCCAATTCAGATCAGGGAGACAGACACCCTCTCTACTTTTAAGATTAGGCTTAAAACTTTCTTTTTTTGCTAAAGCTTATAGTTAGGGCTGGATCAGGTGACCCTGAACCATCCCTTAGTTATGCTGTTATAGACGTAGACTGCTGGGGGGTTCCCATGATGCACTGAGTGTTTCTTTCTCTTTTTGCTCTGTATGCACCACTCTGCATTTAATCATTAGTGATTGATCTCTGCTCCCCTCCACAGCATGTCTTTTTCCTGGTTCTCTCCTTCAGCCCCAACCAGTCCCAGCAGAAGACTGCCCCTCCCTGAGCCTGGTTCTGCTGGAGGTTTCTTCCTGTTAAAAGGGAGTTTTTCCTTCCCACTGTCGCCAAGTTTATTACGGGGTGTTACTGCCGCTTTAAGGACGGCCCACAACTGCTGGGAGCGCGCCGCGCTTTCAGCACATTTTTCCGGCACATTCCACTGTTACAGGAGTTTTTTTCATGGAAAGAAAAGCGGAGGATTGAACCACCATGCCGCTCATGGCGCGGGACAAAACCACCTCCATGTTGATCTCACAGGAGAGCTTTCAGGTGGATTTCAGACGGATTCCGGTTGCTTTCCAGTCGTGTGAATATCCGATTGTGATTGTGCATGAGCTGGACATGCCAGAACATGTCCCGTGAGGCTTCATCACGGCGTTGCTTTGCGCTGAGCAGCTGCACCGCGACGCGTGGAACTCCTCCGCACGTCTGTCTTAATGTGCCGGAAAAGTGCTGATGTCCACGTCTTTTCACAATTCCTGTGCTAGTCAGAAGACATAACCGGATCAAGACAGCGTCCAGTTTAGAAATGAACGGCACATTTCACTGTTACAGGAGTTTTTGTCATGGAAAGAGAAGCTGCTCCACCTTATCTTGTGATAACCAGAGAAAGTGCACACGACGGTCCCGGCTCCACGGAGCCATCCGTTTAGAAATGATCGGTGGTTTGTGGCTCTCGATGGCGGCACGGAGCGCGGCGCGCCGAGCGTCCTTAAAGCTGTAGTAACACTCCTTATTCTCTGTGAAGCCCGTAAAATTTTCACCGAAAGCCAGATAAATTTTTTCTAATGGTTTCCAGCTGCCAGTCTCTAACAGTTTCTGAAAAAATTCTGATGGAAAAAAGCCCAAATCATTCCGCCATTTCCTGACAATGAAAATCCGCCGAGGGGCCTGGACCACTCCTCACTCAAAGCCTGCTCACAGGCGAATGACGCAACCGACAGGCGTGGAAAAACTCACGCATGCGCACGAGGGTTCAAGCTTGTCTGACGCACTCACACGTGATTCAAATCCATATGGTTTTTGAAAAAAATAATAAGGTCGGATACTTTTCTAATAGACCTCGTATATGTTATATAGTGGTCCCTCACTATAACGCGGTTCACCTTTCGTTGCCTCGCAGTTTCCCAGATTTTTTTAGTCCAATTTGCATGCTTTTTTTTTTTTTTTTTTTTTGTTTAAACAGCGCATTGTGTTCTGCGTCCTCATCAAGCAGGCCGGTCGTGGCACCGTGAAGGGAGGAGTACACGCATTGTGTCTGTTGTGTCTGTTTATAAGAATCTTCTCACCCAGAAGAAAAAAAGAGCGCCAACAACTACCCATAAACTGTGTTCTTCACTCGGAAAAAGACACCTGCAGCGAGGTGTGAGTGGAAAAAAGGCGCAACAGTGGAGCGGCGCCAGGACAAAGAGGCACGATCAGAGGAACTGTGAAATACTGGTCAGTCACTATTAATAATTTCTTATGTGTCCCAACCTCGCAGGTTGATCGTTATAAAGTAAATTTGTTAGTCTAAAAGCCTCATAATTTTATAGGAAATCGTTCTATTTTTATTTCTCAACAAATGTTTGGGCCTGAAACAGGTTGGTCTTATTTTTCTACTAAAGGTTTGAACTTTGAGAGTGTTTACACACGAGAGGAAAAGTGAGAAAATGTTAATGCCTGTTTGATAAAAGTGTATAAAGTGTGTAGTGAGGGGTTTACCAGCCTTAAACGTCTATAATAATTGTAAAAAAATAACGCTGACTACTTCGCAGATTTCGCTTATTGCGGGCTGTTTTAGAACGTAACTCCCGCGATAAACAAGGGAACCACTGTATCTTAACTTGCACAAATCACAGAATTGACATTAATGGAGTTATTCTATAGTATTCATATATTATACACCAAACCATAAGTCAGCAGGGCTTATTTTCCCAAGACCCTCGGTCTGACGACAGCGGTGTGGGGTGAGTTGAGCTTTCTGGCTTGTCTAGTTGTGTCTGTGCTGGAAGCCATGTAGTAAACTGGAGCTTCCAGCAGGGGACAGGACGCTGAAAGACAAAAGTGCTGACTCATTGTTTGGGTCTGTTGTCGCTTTTGATGCTTCCAAAAGCAATGGCGGTGTTAAAACTCAAAATCAGCTTGTTAATAGTTACAATTATACCAGAGATAATCCTGGGAATTTATCGGTTATCTGTAACTTCCGATACATTTTTGGGTGGTTTATCATTTTATCTTTATCGAAAATAACTTTTCAGGTATCTGATTATCTGTTATCAAAGTAATTTTTTTGGTTATCTGTGCCCACCACTGTCTGGCTCACACAGACCTCTTTACTCTTTACCTGTATTAACTGCACCTGTTTGAACTTGTTACCTGTATATAAGACACCTGTTCACACACTCAATCAATCACACTCCAACCTGTCCACCATAGCCAAGACCAAAGAGCTGTCTAAGGACACCAGGGACAAAAATGTAGACCTGCACAAGGAAGGGATGGACTACAGGACAACAGGCAAGCAGCTTGGTAGAAGACAACAGCTGTTATGATTATTTATTAGAAGTGGAAGAAACACAAGATGACTGTCAATCTCCCTCGGTCTGGGATTTCATGCAAGATCTCACTTTGTGGGGTAATGATGATTCTGAGAAAGCTCAGAACTACACAGGAGGACCTGGTCAATGACCTGAAGAGAGCTGGGACCACAGTCACAAAGATTACATTAGTAACACATGATGCTGTCATGGTTTAAAATCCTGCAGGGCAGCAAGGTCCCCCTGCTCAAGCCAGCACATGTCCAGGCCCGTTTGAAGTTCACCAGTGACCATCTGGATGATCCAGAGGAGGCATGGGAGAAGGTCATGTGGTCAGATGGGACCAGAATAGAGCTTTTTGGAATCAACTCCACTTACCATGTTTAGAGGATGAGAACAACCCCAAGAAAACCATCCCAACCGTGAAGCATGGGGGTTGAAACATCATACTCTGGGGGTGCTCTTTCTGCAAAGGGACAGGGACGACTGCACCGTATTGAAGGGAGGATGGATGGGGTCATGTATTGAGACGATTTTGACAAACAACCTCCTTCCCTCAGTAAGAGCATTGAAGATGGGTCATGCTGGTCTTCAGCATAACAATGACCCCAAAGCACACAGCCAGGTGCAACAAAGGAGGGGCTCTGTAAGAAGCATTTCAAGGTTCTGGAGTGGCCTGGCCAGTCTCCAGACCTGAACGCAATAGAAATCTTTGGAGGGAGCTGAAAACTCCAACCTGAAAGATCTAGAAAAGATCTTATGGAGGAGTGGACCAAAATCCCTGCTGCAGTGTGTGAAAACGTGAAGAACTTCAGGAACATTTGACCCCAAAAAAGGTTACGGTACCAAATATTAACATTGATTTTCACAGGTGTTAAATACTTATTTGCAGCAGTAACATACAAATAAATTATTAAAAAATCATACATTGTGATTTCCAGATTTTTTTTGTTTTTGTTTTAGATTATGTCTCTCACAGGGGACATGCACCTAAGATGAAATTTTAGACCCCTCCATTATTTCTAAGTGGGAGAACTTACAAAACCGCAGGGTGTTCAAATACTTATTTTCCTCACTGCAGATAGTCCAAACTATACCTTTTTGGAATCATTGTCATCAGATACATAATGTGGTATCACATTCAATATGATTGGAACATTTTTTTTAATTTTGACCTTGTGCAATTCTTCAGTTGACCCCTACTTGGTCCCCTATTGAAAATTCAAATGGCTAAAGTTATTTTTCTACAATATGTACCAAAAGGTATACACAGTCATGTTTTGGTGCTTGTAACTGGATCTGAACGATTCTTACAGTTATCTGCTGTACTACTAAATGAGATGGTGAGATGCTGAAGTTCATGTCTCCAACATATACATATTATTGTCAATGATATTTACAAAAAAGGTTTAGTAGTAAGCAATTCTTTCCATTGTGAATACTAACATTAAAAGCAAAATTTACAAAGAAAACTATTCAATTGTAATTATTCTATTCTAATTCATAATGACCAGTGAATTTTTCACAGATTGTCCAGGAATCTCCAAAAAGCACTTTATTCTAATCCAATTACATTTTTCTGCAAATCTGATTGGTTAAACATGTGAGATTTCAGACCATAAAATATCAAGTAGACGGTGGTAAAATATTAAAACCGTTTCACATTTGATGTGTTACTCCGCGCCCCGACCGCATTGCTGCGCAGGCGTCACTAATGGCGCTGTCAGCTGAGAGCGACAGAAAGTAGTGCAGTGACAACTGCGTGGGTTTAGTAGATCTAACTGGATTGATTGATTGATGGATTTGCCGTGGATTTAACTCAATGCAGCTGATGAGATGGAGAAATCTGTGGATTCTGCTCACAGAATTTCCAGTTTGGAATGAAGACGCTGTTGTGACGGTAAGCTTTGATGAGCCGACCACACCCTTTCACAACAATTCACCGACCGAATTACTTACAGAAAAATAAACCGTGCAAACAATGGAATTGGATAAGAAAGTGAACAACCGTGTTGTGTCTGATGATTTGCAGACGTTCATGCTGGATTATGGTCACAAATAGCTGTTTTACTAATGCTATAATGTAATACTCCTTTTGCAACTGTAAAATCCAGCATGAACATCTGCAAATCATCAAGCACAACAGGGTTATTTCCTAAATCTATAATAGCATCATGCAGTTCATAGCGGTTTATCCTACTTCTGTATGATACAGTGAAAAAATTAGCCTTATTTTTCATTTGGAGATAATGACTAAGAAATTGTAGCAAGTATTGGCTTGTCAAACTTAACCCCCCCCCCCCCTTTTTTTTTTTCTCCTTCATATCTCTTTTTGCCCCCCCAATCCATCCCTGTTTGCCTTTGTTTTATTTGTAGTTATAGAGAAAAGATCTTGGACATGTTTTTTTTGCAAAAAGCCTAGCATAGATTTGAAATCTCTGTAAAATGTAAAACTTTAAATTTCCAACTTGTTGTGTTCTGATGTCTGTTTAAACAATCGCATTCTGAGTATCACTAGAGGGTTTGTTTTTCACCCAGTTTTAAGGGGAGGAGCTGAAATTTTTTGAATACACCTTTTTTTTGCATATTATACAACTTATAAAACAAACAGAATTTAATAAGGGACCAATTTTCCAAATTTCCTGACATTTGTTCCACTTGCTGTAGAATGATCCATGTGGAATATCTGTGGTTCTAACACCAAGTTTGTGCAAGAATCTTAAAGGAAATGCCCACATTTGTCAACAAAAACAGCAAATAGAATCATAAATTAGATTCAGTTTTGGGAACGAGCTGATTATTGTGTTCCCACAAATATTAGGAAGGAAAACGTGAGATGGAAAAACAGGATGAACAGGATGTGTTTTTGTAAATACCATCCAAGTAAAAACCTCATTAAAAATATTTCAGTGTTTTTCAATAGAGGCAGCGGAGCAAATGTGCTACTGATGACATCACACTTATAAACTATCAAATGACACATTTTGGATTATAATTCGAGCTAATTGTAGGAGGGAAATGTGTCAATAAATAAATGAATCGGGTGGGGACCACCCCCAGGCTGAGGCTCATTTTGAAGATGTGGCTGAGGACCTCAAAGAGCTCATCTGCACAGGTCCTCAGCAGCCTCGGGGAGATCCCATCAGGTCCTGCTGCTTTCCTCCTGCTTCAGCCGCAGGAGCTGACCTCACCTCAGACAGAGTCACAGTGAGGGAGGAGGGAGCTGAGGTGGGCTGGGCTGAATACAGTCCGGGGGGAGGGACGAGATCCGGGTGAAGGTGACCAGGGGGTAGAAGGTGGTGGGTCAGAGGGACTGGAGGGCTGACTGCTGGAGACGTGTGGAGGGCCGGGAGCAGGCGGGGGGGCAGGTGTGGAGGAACCAAAACGGTTAAAGTAACTGTTTAGCTCCTCGCAAACCGAGAATCCCCATCTGCAGTCCTGCTGGACCCTGCCCAAATCCGGAGGTGGTCTTGAAGCATCTCCACACGTCTCTGATGTTGTTCTGGACCAGCTGCTCCTCCATCTTCCTTCTATACTCCTTCTTGGCTGACACAAATCTTCCACTGGAGCTCCTGTTGGACTCTATGCTGCTCCTCTCTGTCTCCCGAGTTGAAAGCCCTCTTCTTCTGGTTCATCAGGACCTTCAGCTCGGGGTCACCCAGGGGTGGTTGTTGGGAAAGCACCATACCCTCTGGGTGGGCACAGTGCTCTCCACACAGAAGTTCATGTAGTCAGTGATACACTCGGTCAGGCCGCTGATGTCTTCACCATAAGAGTTTTGAAACATGCTCCAGTCTGTGGTTCTGAATCAGTCCCTCAGCCTCTCGGTGGCCTCTTCAGTCCAGAGTTTCACTGACCTTTTGTGTATTGGTTCTCTTTGATTTGTTTTTCCTGGCTGCTTGCTGGTTGTGTTAAGAGCTCAGATGGTTGTAAACAGTTAAGAGTTCTGTAAATGGAGGTGAACAGAACCAGGGGTGACCATTTGGGGCTCCAATTTCAACAAACAGCCTGTGCCACCATACTTTTACTTTGGATGATTTTAAAATGACCGAATCAGCAGCATCACCGTATGGTCACGTTAGCTATAAGCGACTGTGGCAAAGCACAGGATGCCATTTCTTTTCAGTCACAGTGGGCGTTTTGCAGTGACGAGAGACGACGTGTGCTCAGCCACCAGCTAGGCGGGCCAAAATAGACAAGCGACTATTTTAAATACAACAATATGCTGAGCGCACAACATGGCAACTGTCAGTCTGAGTGAAAAGGCAGCGTGACGTCAGCCGGCTGCTTAAATGAAGTCATTCCAGATGGCAGGAAAAAAAAAATCAAAACAGCTCATTTCTGTAGAATTAATATGTAATGTGACCATAGGGTCAGAGTTCAAAGTGCAATAATAGATCTATAATTTTAATAAAAACAGGTCTCTGTGCTGCAACAAAAACACTGTTTACTGTTGTTGCTGATTTAAAAAAAAAGTTTTTTAAGTGCCAAACTGGGACCTTTGACCTTCTGTTACACAAACGCTAGTGTAGAGCGTGATGCTGCTGCACCGCCACCAAGTGATGCTTTGGGTTTTGCCCAATCAGCCTCCAGAGCTCATCTGTGTCTGCAGGCTGGTTATTGTCCATCAGGTTTTATTTACTCGTGTAGAATTTCAGTCCTGCTGGGAAGATCTGAGCCCGTGACCTGAAGCTGCTCCACACGTGTTTGGTTGTTTTGATGATGATGGTTTTCTGGCTCTGAGTTCAGACGGAGGTCAGCGCCAGAGCTCCAGCAGGTCCAGCTGAGAGTAAAGATCTGCTCTGAAGACGCATTTTAGCTTCTCATTAAATATAGAAAAGCTGCTGCTGAGATAAATGAGCTTTATTAGCATTCATGCCGCAAGCCGCTGCTGTCGCCGGAAACGTTATTTCCACACATAAATCCTCTCTGTTTAGAAGCTGAAAGGACTCAAACGCTTTATGGATTAATGACGCTCACATTTAAATATTTCAGGAGCACTGATGTTAGAAATCTTCAGTCAAGAACACGTTCTGATTATTAAATATATAAAGGAGGATCTTAAATTAAAAACAATAAATTCCTACAAAGCTTCACTGAAGCTTCAACGTAGCTGTCCTTGAAGCTTCAGTGAAGTTTGGACGTCACTCAGTTTAGACTGGCGTCCAGCTCTAGGAGGAGTCCTGGTGGATCTGAACTTCTTCCATTTACAGATGATGGAGGTCACTGTGCTCACTGGGACCTTCAAAGCAGCAGAAATGTTTCTGCGACCTTCCCCAGATTTGTGCCTCCAGACAATCCTGTCTCAGAGGTCTACACACAATTTTTTTTTGACTCATGTTTGGTTTGTGCTCTGACTGTCAGCTGTGGAACCTCTCCAATCAACTGAATTTACCCCAGATGGACTCCAATTAAGTTGCAGAAACATGTGGAGGTTCCATTGGTGGAAGAGTCATCAGACATGGTCGTCCTTATGGATTTTACAGGCTACTGACAACCCCGTTTCCACGAGTGATTTGGGTAGGTGCTGCACATTTTTTATGCCTGTAAGGTTAACGGTTAATTCCGCCCTAGGAGCCTTTTTGATTGACAGGTGGAACACTTATATGACAAGCGCGCGCACGCTGTCGCACAGCATCTCCACACGGAGGCAAAACTAGTATTTTCACATTATTTTATTTTGTGGATCGTAGAATAATTTCATTGTGCAGCAGATGAGGTGCTGCGAGTCTTTCACTTGCAGCACAGAGCAGCTCGCGGTGGGAAGGAGGACGCTCGTTCACAGCAAAGACTCAAACCATCATGCAATAAACGGATTACACCTGTGCCGGCGCTGTAACCTGGCACCAAACATCTGGGGTGGGGGGACTTTTCTTCAGTCAGGATAAAATTAATCATTTTCAAACGTAGTTTTCCAAAATCAGCCTTTATGTGGATACATTATCGTTTTCATCAGTTTGTGAAGATGATCTCACTGAAATGGACAGGTAAGACTATATTATTTACGCGTGTGAATGGGTTTGATATTTAATAATACATGTTACAATACTAACACAGAACACTAACTGTATTCAAGAAGGAAACAATATTTGTTTTAACTATAGCTGATATTTTCAGTCCCTTATGTCGTTTTAAGATTTGAAATGTATGTACCTGTTTCTAAGAAAAAATAAATAAAAAATCCACACTTCATCACTTTTTTTTCTAATGTCAAGGATAGTAAAACAAACTTTAAAAAAAAAAAAATTAGCAGTTGATCATGACCACAGAGCTGGCAAAAAAAAAAAGTTTATCATTTCCATCCACATGCCGAAATCTCCTGCATTATTTATTTTATGTGTGTCTGAACTCTGCCGATATTGTCACTGTTGTTTCTCTCCCTCATTGTGGTCTAAATAAGGTTCAAACCATCAGTCTGTGTCCTCCACAGCTTCTTCAGAAACACCTTCAGACTGGACTTACAAAAAAAAGCTTCATACTAGAAATTATGAAGGGCGCCTAAAGGTGACTTCTGCTCCTAACTGGCAATTAGGATGGGTTAAATGCAGTAACACATTTCATTGTGCAGGGAACATGTTCCTTTGTGCATATGACAATAAAATTATTTTGAATCCTTGAATCCTTTGAAAAAAATCATCTGAAAACCCTCCGCCGTGTTTACAATTGATTTGTGTTTGAATCAGCAGCTTCCGTTCTTCTATGGCCGCGGCTGAGGGCTGAAATAGAGTGCAGGTTGCCCTGCTCAGAGTGCCGCTCTTGTTGGAGCAACACACACAGAATGTGTCTCTTTGTCCCAGATTGATCTCTTTCAGTGCAGCTTCTTGTTCTGACTTTACACCAAGTTAACACCCAAGTCTTTCATCACCAACTGTAAATGTCATCAAAACATTCCAATGGTGTCTTTCTGATCTCTTCCACATCGTGTCGATGTCTACAATGTACTTGAGCGATAACAGGTGAAGTTGCTCATAAACTTTTAAGTTTCTTAAATATTTATTACGGCCACTCTTAAAACTTTAGTTCTCTTTATAATTTTATTACTGGTAAACTTTAGAATTGATTTAGATGAGATACACTCATTATCTCACAGGAATATGTCACAATTATCTGGGAACTACTTTATGCGCAGGAATGTCGGCTGCGGGCGCGCACTAACACAGAATACCCAGAAACTGGAAAGTTGTTCGACTATAACGAGCACGTCTACTTTTAGCTTGTCTTAAGCTAAGCTAGTGGCGCTCGTGAGCGTGTGAGTGCAGGCTTCAGACAGCTGTAGTTTCCTAAACCTGTGCACTTATATTATCCATTTTTATTGTTCAGGATTTTTAAAAATATTAACATTTCATCATTTTTGTGATTATTTGTGCACATTTTTGGTGTCACCGACACTTAAAGATAAATATGAGTGAAATTGACCAACTGGTTCATATTGGATTTCACTGATGCTGTAAAACAAAACTGTTGTGATGAATAACTTCACAACAGTGATGATTAAAATTTACAAATATTATGCAAATTAAGTAGGACCACTTCTGTGCAAACAGTCATTTTTTCATAGGTCACTTTTGCAGCCGTCTTGGATTTTCAAGTTGCCAGTTCATCGGGTTCAGTCAGCACGACCTCAGAAATCATCGTGCCAAATCATCAGCGGTTGTATGAGTTATTTTGTTGTCAGATGATGTCATCTGCTCATGATTGGTGAAATCATGCTGTAGAATTTTTTATTTTTTTTTACAGTTTGAACTCCAACTGAAGCAGAAACGAGAAACAAAATCCCCCCAAAACATCCTGAAAATCTGCTGCTCATTTCTGGGCTTTATGACATCACATCGCCATCTGCTGTTTTTTCACCTTATTAAAAGTGAAGTGTGTTGTGTGGGTGTGTGTTGTGTGTGGTGTGTAACTTCAATGATGGAGAAACTGGGGAGAACTGACTTTTGCTGTTTAGTATGTTTATGTACGAGGTCTGTTAGAAAAGTATCCGACCTTTTTATTTTTCAAAAACCATATGGATTTGAATCACGTGTGATTGCATCAGCCAAGCTTGAACCTTCGTGCGCATGCATGAGTTTTTTCACGCCTGTCGGTTGCATCATTCGCCTGTGAGCAGGCTTTGTGTGAGCACTGGTCCACCCCTCTCGTCATATTTTTATTGCGAATAAATGTCTGAACAATTTGGAGCTTTGCTATATCAAATTTTTCCAGAAACTGTGAGAGACCTCCAGGTGGACACCATTCTGAAAATTCAGATGGCTTTCAGGGACAATTTTATGGGGATTCACAGATTAAGGAGTGCTCCAGCCGGTTTAAAGACCGCCCACAGCTGCTGAGCGCGCGCCGTGCTCCGACCGCCGATCGACAGGCTGAAACAACCAGATCATTTCCAACGTGAAGGCTTGGTTGATCCGGGACGTCGTCTGACTTTCACAGAAATGGCAGAAGACGTGGACATCAGCACTTTTTCGGCACATTCCACTGTTACAGGAGTTTTTTTCATGGAAAGAGGAGCGGACAGATGCGCCACGGAGCCGCTCATGCCGCGGGACAAAAGCACCTCCGTGTTGGTCTCACAGGACGGCTTTGAGATGGCTTGCAGATGGCTGTCGGTGGCTTTTCAGTCGTGGGACTATCCGAGAAATGGTGGATCAATCAATCATCAATCAACTTTTTTCTTATATAGCGCCAAATCACAACAAACAGTTGCCCAAGGCGCTTTATATTGTAGGCAAGGCCATACAATATTATGAAAACCCCAACGGTCAAAACGACCCCCTATGAGCAAGCACTTGGCTACAGTGGGAAGGAAAACTCCCTTTTAACAGGAAGAAACCTCCAGCAGAACCAGCTCAGGGAGGGGCAGTCTTCTGCTGAGACTGGTTGGGGCTGAGGGAAAGAACCATGAAAAAGACATGCTGTGAAGGGGGGCAGAGATCGATCACATAATGATTAATGCAGAGGGATGCATACGGAGCAAAAAGAGAAAGAAACAGTGCATCATGGGAACCCCCCCACGATCTACGTCTAAAGCAGGCATAACCAAGGGATGGTCCAGGGTCACCTAATCCAGCCCTAACTATAAGCTTAGCGAAAAGGAAAGTTTTAAGAAGCCTAATCTTAAAAGTAGAGAGGGTATCTGTCTCCCTGATCTGAATTGGGAGCTGGTTCCACAGGAGAGGAGCCTGAAAGCTGAAGGCTCTGCCTCCCATTCTACTCTTACAAACCCTAGGAACTACAAGTAAGCCTGCAGTCTGAGAGCGAAGTGCTCTATGGGGTATATGGTACTACGAGTTCCCTAAGATAGATGGGACCTGATTATTCAAACCTTATAAGTAAGAAGAAGAATTTTAAATTCTATTCTAGAATTGACAGGAAGCCAATGAAGAGAGGCCAACACGGGTGAGATATGCTCTCTCCTGCTAGTCCCCGCAGTACTCTAGCTGCAGCATTCTGAACAACTGAAGGCTTTTTAGGGAACTTTGAGACAACCTGATAATAAGGAATTACAATAGTCCAGCCTAGAGGAAATAAATGCTGAATTAATTTTCAGCATCACTCTGAGACAAGACCTTTCTGATTTTAGAGATATTGCGTAAATGCAAAAAGGCAGTCCTACATATTTGTTTAATATGCGCTTTGAATGACATATCCTGATCAAAATGACTCCAAGATTTCTCACAGTATTACTAGAGGTCAGGGGTAATGCCATCCAGAGTAAGGATCTGGTTAGCCACCACGCTTCTAAGATTTGTGGGGCCAAGTACAATAACTTCAGTTTTATCTGAGTTTAAAAGCAGGAAATTAGAGGTCATCCATGTCTTTATGTCTGTAAGACAATCCTGCAGTTTAGCTAATTGGTGTGTATCCTCTGGCTTCATGGATAGATAAAGCTGGGTATCATCTGCGTAACAATGAAAATTAAGCAATACCGTCTAATAATACTGCCTAAGGGAAGCATGTATAAAGTTAATAAATTGGTCCTAGCACAGAACCTTGTGGAACTCCATAATTAACTTTATCTGTGAAGAAGAGTCCCCATTTACATGAACAAACTGTAATTTATTAGACAAATATGATTCAAGACCACCGCAGCGCAGTGCCTTAATACCTATGACATGCTCTAATCTCTGTAATAAATTTTATGGTCAACAGTATCAAAAGCAGCACTGAGGTCCAACAAAACAAGCACAGAGATAAGTCCACTGTCCGAAGCCATAAGAAGATCAGTTGTAACCTTCACTAATGCTGTTTCTGTACTATGATGAATTCTAAAACCTGACTGAAACTCTTCAAATAGACCATTCCTCTGCAGGTGATCAGTTAGCTGTTTTACAACTACCCTCTCAAAGATTCTTGAGAGGAAAGGAAGGTTGGAGATTGGCCTATAATTAGCTAAGATAGCTGGGTCAAGTGATGGCTTTTTAAGTAATGGTTGAGCTGGACATGCCAGAACATGTCCTGTGAGACTTCATCACGGCGTTACTTTGCGCCATGTTGCTCCATCCCGACGCGCAAATTCCTCTGCTCCTCTTTCCATGACAAAAACTCCTGTAACAGTGAAATGTGCCATTTATTTCCACACTGACACTGTGTTGATCCGGGACAATTGTCTGACTACCACAGAAATTGCAGAAGACGTGGACATCAGCACTTTTCAGCACATTGAGACAGATGTGCGAGAAATTCGCACGTCGGGAGGGAGCCACATGCGCAAAGCAACGCCGTGATGAAGCCTCACAGGACATGTTCTGGCATGTCCAGCTCATCCACAATTTCTCGGTTAGTCCACAACGACTGAAAAAGCCACTGACAAGCCGTCTGAAAGCCATCTCAAAGCCGTCCTGTGAGACCAACACGAGGTGCTTTTGTCCCGCGCCATGAGCGGCTCCGTGGCGCGTCCCTCCGCTTCTCTTTCCATGACAAAAACTCCTGTAACAGTGGAATGTGCCGAAAAAGTGTTGATGTCCACATCTTCTGCCATTTCTGTGGAAGTCAGACAATGTCCCGGATCAACAAAGCCTTCACTTTGGAAATGATCTGGTTGTTTCAGCGGGGTTCAGCCTAATCGATCGGTGCTTTGGAGTGTCACCAGCGCTCTCAGCCACTGTGGCGGTCTTTAAAACCGGCTGGAGCACTCCTTAATCGGTGTAATCCCCATAAAATTGTCCCTCAAAGCCATCTGAATTTTCCGAATGGTGGTCCACCTGGAGGTCTCTCACAGTTTCTGGAAAATTTGATGCAGCAAAGCTCCAAATCGTTCAGACATTTTATTCGCAATAAAAATCCGACGAGAGGGGTGGACCAGTGCTCACACAAAGCCTGCTTACAGGCGAATGACGCAACCGACAGGCGTGAAAAACTCACGCATGCGCACGAGAGTGTTCAAGCTTGGCTGATGCAATCACGCGTGATTCAAATCCATATGTTTTCGCAAAAAATAAAAAGGTCAGATAGTTTTTAACAGACCTTGTACAATTATTCACAAAACTCCATCCATCCATTTTGTCCCACTTCAATCCGAGGTCGGTCACGGGGGCAGCAGGTCAAGCAAAGCCGCCCAGACCTCCCGATCCCACACCACCTCCTCCAGGGGAACCCCGAGGCGGTCCCAAGCCAGCTGCAAGACGTAGTCCCTCCAGCATTCCTGGGTCTTTCCGGGGCTGTCCTCCCAATGGGACGTGCCCGGAACACCTCTCCAGCAAGGCGTCCCAGGGGGCATTCCAAAAAAGATGCCCGAGCCACCTCAGCTGGCTCCCTTTCGACGTGGAGGAGCAGTGGCTCGACTCTGAGCTCCTCTCAAGTGGCCGAGCTCCTCACCCTATCTCTAAGGGAGCGCCCAGCCACCCTGCGGAGGAAACTCATGTCAGCCACTTGTACTCGCGATCTTGTTCTTCTTCGGTCAAGAGCCAAATCTCATGACCATAGGTTAGGGTCGGAACATAGATCGATCGGTAAATTCGAGAGCTTGTCACCCCCCCGCTCAGCTCTCTCTTCACCACATGTTCCAATACAAGCGACCACATCACTGCAGATCTGCACTGATCCGTCTGTCAAACTCATGCTCCATCTGTCCCTCTTTCGTGAACAAGACCCCGAGATACTTAAACTCCTCCACTTGAGGCACGGACACTCCACCGACCTGAAGAGGGCAAAGCACCTTTTCCAATGAAGAACCATGGCCTTGGATTTGAGGTGCTGATTTTCATCCCGGATGCTTCACACTCAGCTGCAAACCGCTCCAGTGCACGCTGAAAGGGCCTGATTGATGAGTCAACAGAACCACATCATCCGCAAACAGCAGAGACGAGATTCTGTGGTTCCCAAACCGGACCCCCTCTACACCCTGGCTGCGCCTAGAAATTCTGTCCATAAGGTAATGAACAGAACTGGTGACAAAGGGCAGCCCTAGTGGAGGCCAACGTGCACTGCAAACAGGCTTGACTTACTACCCGCAATGCAGACCAAGCTCCTGCTGCGGTCGTGCAGGGACTGGATAGCCCTTAGCAAAGGACCCCGGACCCCGTACTCCCGGAGCACCCCCCACAGAGCGCCTCGAGGGACACGGTCGAACTCCTTCTCCAGATCCATAAAACACATGTGGACTGGTTGGGCGAACTCACCATGAACCCTCGAGCACCCAATGGAGTGTGTAGAGCTGGTCCATGTGGCACGACCAGGACGAAAAACCACACTGCTCCTCCTGAATCTGAGGTTCGACTATTGGTCGAATTCTCCTCCTCCCAGTACTCTGGAATAGACCCTACCGGGGGAGGCTGAGGAGTGTGATCCCCCTGTCGTTGGAACACACCCTCTGGTCCCCGTTCTTAAACAGAGGGACCACCACCCCGTCTGCCAATCCAGAGGCACTGTCCCCGACCGCCACGTGATGTTGCAGAGACGTGTCAACCAAGACAGTCCCTCAACATCCAGAGACTTAAGGTACTCCGGGCGGATTTCATCCACCCCAGGAGCCTTGCCACCGAGGACCTTTCTAACCACCTTGGTGCTTCAGCCTGGGTAATGGATTAGTCCCCTCTTGTCCCCCATCTCTCTGGCTTCCTCTTCGGAAGACGTGACGATGGAATTGAGGAGATCCTCGAAGTACTCCTTCCACTGCCCAACAACATCCCCAGTCAGGGTCAACAGCTCCCCACCCGCACCGTAGAAAGTGTTAGTGGGAGCTGCTTCTGCCTCCAGAGGGGTCAGACGGTTTGCCAGAATTTCTTCGAGGCCGACCGATAGGCCTCCCTGAACTGCTCCCAGACCCAGTTTTTGCCATCTGCGACTGCACAGGCTGCAGCATGCTTGGCCTGCCGGTACCCGTCAGCTGCCTCTGGAGTCCCACCTGCCAACAAAGACAAGTAGGACTCCCTCTTCAGCTTGACAGCATCCTTTACTTCTGGTGTCCACCACTGGGTTTCGGGGATTGCGGCCACGACAGGCACACCAGAGACCCTGTGATCACAGCTACGAGCGGCTGCATTGACAATGGAGGTGGAGAACATGGTCCGCTCAGACTCCATGCCTCCAACCTCCCCCGGGATCTGGAAGAAGCTCTCCCGGAGGTGTGGGAGTTGAAGACCTCGCTGACACAGGGTTCCGCCAGTCGTTTGCAACAGACCCTCATGATACGTTTGGGCCTGTCAGATCTGTCCGGCTTCCTCCCCTCCCAGTGGAATCCAACTCACCACCAGGTGGTGATTGGTCGACAGCTCAGCCCTTCTCTTCACCCAGGTATCCCAGACACGTGGCTGAAGGTCAGATGATATGACTACAAGCTGATCATCGACCTCTGGCTCAGGGTGTCCTGGTGCCACGTGCACTTATGGACACCCTTGTGCTCGAACATGGTGTTTGTGATGGACAAACTGTGCAAGATCGGGGAGGCTGTGCTTCACGATCACCCCCCTAAAGGTCTCACTGTCGCCGCCCATGTGGGCGTTGAAGTCCCCCAGGAGAACAATGTCATCAATAGTGTCCCAGTCGGAGCACTATCTAGTACCCCTCCCAGGGACTCCAAGGTCGGGTACTCTGCACTACTGCTCGTCCCGTAGGCCAAGACAACAGTGAGAGACCTGTCCCCGACCCGAAGGCGTAGGGATGCGACCCTCTCGTTCACTGGGGTGAACTCCAACACATGGCGACTGAGTTGGGGACCAATAAGCAATGCTACCCCAGCCTGCCACCTCTCCCGTGGGCAACGCCAGAAAAGTGGAGCGCCCAGCCCCTCTCCAGGAGTTGGATACCAAGCCCAAGCTGTGCATGGAGGTGACCTGACTATCTCTAGTCGGTACCTCTCAACCTCCCTCACAAGCTCAGGCTCCTTCCTCCCCAGCGAGGTGACATTTCAAGTCCCGACAGCCAGAGGCTGTGAGCGTGGACCGGGCTGCTGGGCCACCCAACCCTCGACTGCCACCCAGTCCTCTCTGCACCCGACCCCCATGGCCTCTCTGCAGGTGGTGAACACACAGGAGGGTGGCCCGGCCGGGCCCCATGGGCAAAAGGCCCGATCACCAGGCACTCGCGTGCGAGCCCCAACCCCAGGCCTGGCTCCATGGTGGGGCCTCGGCTCCACCGTACCGGGCGATGTCTTGGTCCTTGATTTCATACTGGTCATGGGAGCTTCTGAACTGCCCTTAGTCTGACCCATCCCTTACGACCTGTTTGTCATGGGAGACCCTACCAGGGGCGCGAAGCCCCCGACAACATAGCTCCTAGGATCATTGGGTATGCAAACTCCCCCCCACGATAAGGTGGCAGTTCGAGGGGGAGTTCACAAAACTTTTCATTTTAATTTCTGGGGGTTGATAAGGTTGATCTTATGTGCTTTGAGGCAACTTTGTTGTGATTTGGTACTATTAAATAAAAAATAAATTGAAATTATTTCCTGCACTTTCAGTTAAATCATTATAGAAATTTTGCATAATTTATTACATTACACCCTTGAAAAATGTAATCTACCTATTTTATGAACACAACCAATCTGGAGCCCATGGATCCCCATGGGCAACACATTGCTTTGAAAATACTTTGAGATCTCTCTGTGTTTCTGAAGCCTTCAGAGTTGTGAGCAGTGCTCCTGTGATTTGATTGACAGCTGTCAAACGCCATCAGTGTGAAGAAGATGAATGATATTTAGTGGAGGGCACTGGCTTCCTGCTGTGAGCTTTAGTGTCTCGCTGAGATCTATGACCTTCACTCTGTCTCACGCTCCTTCCGTTATTAAGACACCCTGAAAAGAGGAAATGGAGCAAAGTCATATTTTAATTAACAGAATTTGTTATTTGGAGATGAAAGAGCGGTGTGTAGTTTGAGGACGGGGCTCCTGAGGGATTTCTGACCTTTGGAAGCTTTCTGAGTGAAAAGAAATTGAACAGAATCCAAATTAATCCACAAATCTGGTAAGTTTGAGTCTGAGGCACATCATGTTGTCACATGGCCATCAGGGCTGCATCCAGATGTTTAGTCATCAAACTGGGCAATACACTGAAAGGATTCCACTCATTCACTTAATTATAGTGTACTACAAGCGACACACCCGCGTGGCAGCGTGAAGCTCGCTCATGGTACACTGTGTCCCAAACAGGAAGTGCCTAATTTTGAGTCCACAGTTGTGATGGCTCCCTGCCGTCTTGATGTATTTGTGTGTTGTCTAATATGTCTGATGTGTGTCTTGAGGTCTCGACCACCAGGGAGGCGCTGATTAAGCTTCCTGCCCGGGAGTGTAAAAGGAGGGGTCTTTTGCCTCTCCTTCCTCTTCTCCTCCCTCCTCCAGATTGCAGTTTGGGGAGCAGCTGCATCTGGTCCCGGTTCTGACTCTGGCCCCTGGTCCTGGGTCGTCGTGCTACGCCCTCATTGTTTGTTTCTGTTTTATCTTTTTATTTTATGATAAAGTTTCCCTATTAAGGGTTTTAAAGATTTGCCCTTCCGTGTGGCCCTCAGTTTTTTGTTGTGGCTTTTGAGTCGGGCTGTAACACAGTGAAACAGGAAATGTCAAATGTTGAACACTTCCTGATTGGACACCCCAGGTGCCACCCCAGATGATTGACATGTCACAGCACGTCTGGTTGACATGAGCTGCATTTTGAAATCGGAGACACATATTGACTGCTAGCTCCCTCCTGTACAGTAGTTGGCGCTGTGAACCACAAAAGGTTCTAATCCACCTTAGGAGAAGAAGAAAAATCTTTGAGCCAGATGTGAAGATTCCTAATGACACCAAAGTTATATCGGTGAGTAAACGACCGTATTTATGCCAGAAATGAAGGTCCAGCTGTTGTCGGTTGTCTTATGTAAATGTGTTTGTCCAGTGGTTTTAGATGAATGAAAGCAGCAGACTGCAGCTCTGTTGGCTCATATGAAACTTATCGTGAAGCTGCTCGGCCTGATTGAAATACAGCTGCTTGACTCCTCCTCTGTTCTGTGTCAAAGCTCTGGACTGGTGAGAGCCGCAAGACGGTGAGTTACATCAGTATAACACCTTACTTAATAATACATTCAACAGCACAAGACGTCTACAAGTTGAGTCTTTTATTGATAAGTAAAACAGTTTAGTTATTTGAAGAAACACAATCTAGAAGAATGTTTAGTTTAATAAGTCCAGTAAGGTCGGGAAGGACTTTATTTTTTAATAATCTTAATTTTGCTCTCTAAAGGACTTTTAGAATAACATCTTAATTTTACTCTCTGAATGACACCAGGATGATGCATTTCACTTAAAAATACACCTGCCCCTGAGTGTTTCTCACTTGTCCTCAAAAGTATTGGATCACTTGGTATTTCACACATTATGATTGTTGATTCCATTTAAAATACACAAAAAACTAAAATCAGCTTCCTTAAACTCAAAATGAAAGCAAATCTCTACAACCTGACATAAATTAATTAAAAAATAAAATACAGTTTCCAGATTAAGTGGCGTAGATGAGGATTTTCTTAAAAAAAAACCCGACCCAAACGTTCAGCTACAAGTTTTGGTAAAAGAATATTTTGTATTTCTTCATAATTGATGTAAATAAAGTCCAAGACATATTCAGTGACTTGGAAATGTTCATGTTTCCATCCCCTGACTTGTCTGAAGAAAACTGTCAATAAAACTGATTATTAATTACAGGTATTATACCAAAGCACAGCATTACTGATGCAACCATCATCTTGACTTTTATATTTTTGTTTAATTTATATCAAGTTTTAAAGATTTGCTTTCAGTTTGAGTTTGAGGAAGATAATTTTAGAAATTTTTATTTTGATATATATATATATATATATATATATATATATATATATCTATATATATATATATTTCTTGTCATTGAAATGGCATAAACAATTTAAAATGTGTGAAATTCCAAGTGTTCCAATACTTTTGGAGGACACAGTATCCTAATCTTACGATGAGTACAAAATGAGTGTGGTATTATTACTGTTTTCAGAGTGTTTAATTTTCACTGTTGCTGCACTTTGTGTCAAATCAAAGCCATATTGTATATCATATTGATATGACAATATTTTGATACGGTAATTTTGCCATATTTTACAGCTCTACTGTCAACTAGCTGAATGTGAATATGAATTTACATCTACAGGGGTCCATTTGTCCTGACATTTTTAGGCTGGAAGTTGGAATTTAATAACATTGTGGTAATAGCATAGGTTTATTTTTTTCATGGGGTCAGTGGAGAATGAAAAAATATGGGGACAAGATATATGATATATTCTTTGGAAAGAGAAGCAAATCAGGCACAGATCAGACAAAGACAGAACTCATGGTGAGGTCTTTCCAGGCATGCCAGACTCAAAGGAAAATGTTTAAAATGAGGAGGGGGGTTAAGAGGGGAGGAGTCTGCAAGCTGAAGGTTTTTAGCCATGCTAATGCTCCCCAGAAGCATTTAATAATAATAATACATTTGATTTGTATAGCACTTTTAACAATGCTCAAAGATGCTTTACAGGTTTAAAAACAAAGCTAAAATAAAATAAAAAAATCACAAATTAAAAGCAGATCTAAAAATATGGATTTTAACTTGTGTCTTGAAGGTGGACAGACTGGTTCAGTCATAAATCTGTTTGGGGAGAGAGTTCCAGAGGAAGGGAGCAGCTGTGGAGATGGCTCTGCCCCCCCCCCCCCCCCCCCCACCCCCAGTCTGGTGCTTGGTCCTGAGTGGCACAGACAGGAGGTTGGCATCAGAGGAGTGAAGGCAACAGGAAGGAATGAAACATGCTAGTAAGATGGGAGGCAGGATTTTGAAGTGGGACAGGAAGCCAGTGGAGGTTCTTAAGAAGAGGGGTGATGTGTTCACGGGAATGTGTGTAGGTGAGCAAAGGAGCAGCTGAGTTTTGAATGTACTGGAGTTTACTGAGGACTTTTCAAGGTGTGCCATAAGAGTTATCTAACCTGGATGTAATAAAGGATCAGGGTTTCTGCAGCAGGAAGGAGAGTGATGGACGGAGACGGGCAATGTTCTTGAGATGAAAAAAAAAAAAAGCACTGCTAGTCATGGGATTGATGTGATGTTCAAAAGATAGGTTGGTATCAAAGATCACTCCAAGGGTGTGGATGTGAGCAGAGGGAGACGGGGTGGAGTTATCAGTGTTCAGGCAGAAATTGTGAGTGAGCGATTTGGGACCATTGGTGACTATTTCAGACTTGTCACAGTTGAGTTTGAGAAAGTTATTTTGCATCCATGACTTGATTTACTGTAAAAAAGTCTGAAGGATCTATAGTGCAGCAGATAACAGAATATTTATAGAGGAATCCTTCAAATCCAGTTACAAGCACCAACGTTTGACTGTGTGTACCTTTTGGTACATATTTTAGAAAAATGTTAGCCATTTGAGTTTTCAATAGGGGCCAAGTAGGGGTCAAAAAATTGCTCCAATCATATTGAAAGCTATAACACATTATGTGTCTGATCACAAAGATTCCAAAAAGGTATAGTTTGGACTATCTGTGACTGAATGTTCTGAGGTAAAAACAGCAAGAATGGTGACAAAGCTCACATTCAGTTTGTACAGGGGTCAAAAGTTAAAGTTGCTCCAATTATGGTAAAACATGATTTAAATTATTGGGTGAGTTTGTAGGATTTTAAAAAGGAATAGTTTGCACCATGTGCCATGCTTAGTTATGATGTTATGGGGTAACATATGTCACATCTGCAGAGGAATGGTCTATTTGAAGAGTTTCAGTCAGGTTTTAGAATTCATCATAGTACAGAAACAGCATTAGTGAAGGTTACAAATGATCTTCTTATGGCCTCAGACAGTGGACTCATCTCTGTCCTTGTTCTGTTAGACCTCAGTGCTGCTTTTGATACTGTTGACCATAAAATTTTATTACAGAGATTAGAGCATGCCATAGGTATTAAAGGCACTGCGTTGCGGTGGTTTGAATCATATTTATCTAATAGATTACAATTTGTTCATGTAAATGGGGAATCTTCTTCACAGACTAAGGTTAATTATGGAGTTCCACAAGGTTCTGTGCTAGGACCAATTTTATTCACTTTATACATGCTTCCCTTAGGCAGTGTTATTAGAAATCATTGCTTAAATTTTCATTGTTACGCAGATGATACCCAGCTTTATCTGTCCATGAAGCCAGAGGACACACACCAATTAGCTAAACTGCAGGAATGTCTTACAGACATAAGGACATGGATGACCTCTAATTTCCTGCTTTTAAACTCAGATAAACCTGAAGTTATTGTACTTGGCCCCACAAATCTTAGAAGCATGGTGTCTAACCAGATCCTTACTCTGGATGGCATTACCCTGACCTCTAGTAATACTGTGAGAAATCTTGGAGTCATTTTTGATCAGGATATGTCATTCAAAGCGCATATTAAACAAATATGTAGGACTGCTTTTTTGCATTTATGCAATATCTCTAAAATTAGAAAGGTCTTGTCTCAGAGTGATGCTGAAAAACTAATTCATGCATTTATTTCTTCTAGGCTGGACTATTGTAATTCATTATTATCAGGTTGTCCTAAAAGTTCCCTGAAAAGCCTTCAGTTAATTCAAAATGCTGCAGCTAGAGTACTGACAGGGACTAGAAGGAGAGAGCATATCTCACCCATACTGGCCTCTCTTCATTGGCTTCCTGTTAATTCTAGAATAGAATTTAAAATTCTTCTTCTTACTTATAAGGTTATGAATAATCAGGTCCCATCTTATCTTAGGGACCTCATAGTACCATATCACCCAATAGAGTGCTTCGCTCTCAGACTGCAGGCTTACTTGTAGTTCCTAGGGTTTGTAAGAGTAGAATGGGAGGCAGAGCCTTCAGCTTTCAGGCTCCTCTCCTGTGGAACCAGCTCCCAATTCAGATCAGGGAGACAGACACCCTCTCTACTTTTAAGATTAGGCTTAAAACTTTCTTTTTTGCTAAAGCTTATAGTTAGGGCTGGATCAGGTGACCCTGAACCATCCCTTAGTTATGCTGTTATAGACGTAGACTGCTGGGGGGTTCCCATGATGCACTGAGTGTTTCTTTCTCTTTTTGCTCTGTATGCACCACTCTGCATTTAATCATTAGTGATTGATCTCTGCTCCCCTCCACAGCATGTCTTTTTCCTGGTTCTCTCCTTCAGCCCCAACCAGTCCAGCAGAAGACTGCCCCTCCCTGAGCCTGGTTCTGCTGGAGGTTTCTTCCTGTTAAAAGGGAGTTTTTCCTTCCCACTGTCGCCAAGTTTATTACGGGGTGTTACTGCCGCTTTAAGGACGGCCCACAACTGCTGGGAGCGCGCCGCGCTTTCAGCACATTTTTCCGGCACATTCCACTGTTACAGGAGTTTTTTTCATGGAAAGAAAAGCGGAGGATTGAACCACCATGCCGCTCATGGCGCGGGACAAAACCACCTCCATGTTGATCTCACAGGAGAGCTTTCAGGTGGATTTCAGACGGATTCCGGTTGCTTTCCAGTCGTGTGAATATCCGATTGTGATTGTGCATGAGCTGGACATGCCAGAACATGTCCCGTGAGGCTTCATCACGGCGTTGCTTTGCGCTGAGCAGCTGCACCGCGACGCGTGGAACTCCTCCGCACGTCTGTCTTAATGTGCCGGAAAAGTGCTGATGTCCACGTCTTTTCACAATTCCTGTGCTAGTCAGAAGACATACCGGATCAAGACAGCGTCCAGTTTAGAAATGAACGGCACATTTCACTGTTACAGGAGTTTTTGTCATGGAAAGAGAAGCTGCTCCACCTTATCTTGTGATAACCAGAGAAAGTGCACACGACGGTCCCGGCTCCACGGAGCCATCCGTTTAGAAATGATCCGGTGGTTTGTGGCTCTCGATGGCGGCACGGAGCGCGGCGCGCCGAGCGTCCTTAAAGCTGTAGTAACACTCCTTATTCTCTGTGAAGCCCGTAAAATTTTCACCGAAAGCCAGATAAATTTTTCTAATGGTTTCCAGCTGCCAGTCTCTAACAGTTTCTGAAAAAATTCTGATGGAAAAAAGCCCAAATCATTCCGCCATTTCCTGACAATGAAAATCCGCCGAGGGGCCTGGACCACTCCTCACTCAAAGCCTGCTCACAGGCGAATGACGCAACCGACAGGCGTGGAAAAACTCACGCATGCGCACGAGGGTTCAAGCTTGTCTGACGCAATCACACGTGATTCAAATCCATATGGTTTTTGAAAAAAATAATAAGGTCGGATACTTTTCTAATAGACCTCGTATATGTTATATAGTGGTCCCTCACTATAACGCGGTTCACCTTTCGTGGCCTCGCAGTTTCCCAGATTTTTTTAGTCCAATTTTGCATGCTTTTTTTTTTTTTTTTTTTTTTTTTTAAACAGCGCATTGTGTTCTGCGTCCTCATCAAGCAGGCCGGTCGTGGCACCGTGAAGGGAGAGTACACGCATTGTGTTCTGTGTGTCTGTTTATAAGAATCTTCTCACCCAGAAGAAAAAAGAGCGCCAACAACTACCCATAACTGTGTTCTTCACTCGGAAAAAGACACCTGCAGCGAGGTGTGAGTGGAAAAAGGCGCAACAGTGGAGCGGCGCCAGGACAAAGAGGCACGATCAGAGGAACTGTGAAATACTGGTCAGTCACTATTAATAATTTCTTATGTGTCCAACCTCGCAGGTTGATCGTTAAAATTAAATTTGTTAGTTCTAAAAGCCATCATAATTATTTATAGGAAATCGTTCTATTTTTATTTCTCAAACAAATGTTTGGGCCTGAAAACAGGTTGGTCTTATTTTTCTACTAAGGTTTGAACTTTGAGAGTGTTTACACACGAGAGAAAAGTGAGAAAATGTTAATGCCTGTTTGATAAAAGTGTATAAAGTGTGTAGTGAGGGGTTTTACAGCCTTAAAACGTCTATAATAATTGTAAAAAATAACGCTGACTACTTCGCAGATTTCGCTTATTGCGGGCTGTTTTTAGAACGTAACTCCCGCGATAAACAAGGGACCACTGTATCTTAACTTTGCACAAATCACAGAATTGACATTAATGGAGTTATTCTATTAGTATTCATTATATTTATACACCAAACCATAAGTCAGCAGGGCTTTATTTTCCCAAGACCTCGGTCTGACGACAGCGGTGTGGGGTGAGTTGAGCTTTCTGGCTTGTCTTAGTTGTGTCTGTGCTGGAAGCCATGTAGTAAACTGGAGCTTCCAGCAGGGGACAGGACGCTGAAAGACAAAAGTGCTGACTCATTGTTTGGGTCTGTTGTCGCTTTTGATGCTTCCAAAAGCAATGGCGGTGTTAAAACTCAAAATCAGCTTGTTAATAGTTACAATTATACCAGAGATAATCCTGGAATTTATCGGTTATCTGTAACTTCCGATACATTTTTGGGTGGTTTATCATTTTATCTTTATCGAAAATAACTTTTCAGGTATCTGATTATCTGTTATCAAAGTAAATTTTTTGGTTATCTGTGCCCACCACTGTCTGGCTCACACAGACCTCTTTACTCTTTACCTGTATTAACTGCACCTGTTTGAACTTGTTACCTGTATATAAGACACCTGTTCACACACTCAATCAATCACACTCCAACCTGTCCACCATAGCCAAGACCAAAGAGCTGTCTAAGGACACCAGGGACAAAAATGTAGACCTGCACAAGGAAGGGATGGACTACAGGACAACAGGCAAGCAGCTTGGTAGAAGACAACAGCTGTTATGATTATTTATTAGAAAGTGGAAGAAACACAAGATGACTGTCAATCTCCCTCGGTCTGGGATTTCATGCAAGATCTCACTTTGTGGGGTAATGATGATTCTGAGAAAGCTCAGAACTACACAGGAGGACCTGGTCAATGACCTGAAGAGAGCTGGGACCACAGTCACAAAGATTACATTAGTAACACATGATGCTGTCATGGTTTAAAATCCTGCAGGGCAGCAAGGTCCCCCTGCTCAAGCCAGCACATGTCCAGGCCCGTTTGAAGTTCACCAGTGACCATCTGGATGATCCAGAGGAGGCATGGGAGAAGGTCATGTGGTCAGATGGGACCAGAATAGAGCTTTTTGGAATCAACTCCACTTACCATGTTTAGAGGATGAGAACAACCCCAAGAAAACCATCCCAACCGTGAAGCATGGGGGTGGAAACATCATACTCTGGGGGTGCTCTTCTGCAAAGGGACAGGACGACTGCACCGTATTGAAGGGAGGATGGATGGGGTCATGTATTGAGAGATTTTGACAAACAACCTCCTTCCCTCAGTAAGAGCATTGAAGATGGGTCATGGCTGGGTCTTCAGCATAACAATGACCCCAAACACACAGCCAGGGCAACAAAGGAGGGGCTCTGTAAGAAGCATTTCAAGGTTCTGGAGTGGCCTGGCCAGTCTCCAGACCTGAACGCAATAGAAAATCTTTGGAGGGAGCTGAAACTCCAAACCTGAAAGATCTAGAAAAGATCTGTATGGAGGAGTGGACCAAAATCCCTGCTGCAGTGTGTGAAAACGTGAAGAACTTCAGGAAACATTTGACCCCAAAAAAGGTTACTGTACCAAATATTAACATTGATTTTCACAGGTGTTAAAATACTTATTTGCAGCAGTAACATACAAATAAATTATTAAAAAATCATACATTGTGATTTCCAGATTTTTTTTGTTTTTGTTTTAGATTATGTCTCTCACAGGGGACATGCACCTAAGATGAAAATTTTAGACCCCTCCATGATTTCTAAGTGGGAGAACTTACAAAACCGCAGGGTGTTCAAATACTTATTTTCCTCACTGCAGATAGTCCAAACTATACCTTTTTGGAATCATTGTCATCAGATACATAATGTGGTATCACATTCAATATGATTGGAACATTTTTTTTAATTTTGACCTTGTGCAATTCTTCAGTTGACCCCTACTTGGTCCCCTATTGAAAATTCAAATGGCTAAAGTTATTTTTCTACAATATGTACCAAAAGGTATACACAGTCATGTTTTGGTGCTTGTAACTGGATCTGAACGATTCTTACAGTTATCTGCTGTACTACTAAATGAGATGGTGAGATGCTGAAGTTCATGTCTCCAACATATACATATTATTGTCAATGATATTTACAAAAAAGGTTTAGTAGTAAGCAATTCTTTCCATTGTGAATACTAACATTAAAAGCAAAATTTACAAAGAAAACTATTCAATTGTAATTATTCTATTCTAATTCATAATGACCAGTGAATTTTTCACAGATTGTCCAGGAATCTCCAAAAAGCACTTTATTCTAATCCAATTACATTTTTTCTGCAAATCTGATTGGTTAAACATGTGAGATTTCAGACCATAAAATATCAAGTAGACGGTGGTAAAATATTAAAACCGTTTCACATTTGATGTGTTACTCCGCGCCCCGACCGCATTGCTGCGCAGGCGTCACTAATGGCGCTGTCAGCTGAGAGCGACAGAAAGTAGTGCAGTGACAACTGCGTGGGTTTAGTAGATCTAACTGGATTGATTGATTGATGGATTTGCCGTGGATTTAACTCAATGCAGCTGATGAGATGGAGAAATCTGTGGATTCTGCTCACAGAATTTCCAGTTTGGAATGAAGACGCTGTTGTGACGGTAAGCTTTGATGAGCCGACCACACCCTTTCACAACAATTCACCGACCGAATTACTTACAGAAAAATAAACCGTGCAAACAATGGAATTGGATAAGAAAGTGAACAACCGTGTTGTGTCTGATGATTTGCAGACGTTCATGCTGGATTATGGTCACAAATAGCTGTTTTACTAATGCTATAATGTAATACTCCTTTTGCAACTGTAAAATCCAGCATGAACATCTGCAAATCATCAAGCACAACAGGGTTATTTCCTAAATCTATAATAGCATCATGCAGTTCATAGCGGTTTATCCTACTTCTGTATGATACAGTGAAAAAAATTAGCCTTATTTTTCATTTGGAGATAATGACTAAGAAATTGTAGCAAGTATTGGCTTGTCAAACTTAACACCCCCCCCCCCCCTTTTTTTTTTTCTCCTTCATATCTCTTTTTGCCCCCCCAATCCATCCCTGTTTGCCTTTGTTTTATTTGTAGTTATAGAGAAAAGATCTTGGACATGTTTTTTTTGCAAAAAGCCTAGCATAGATTTGAAATCTCTGTAAAATGTAAAACTTTAAATTTCCAACTTGTTGTGTTCTGATGTCTGTTTAGAAACAATCGCATTCTGAGTATCACTAGAGGGTTTGTTTTTCACCCAGTTTTAAGGGGAGGAGCTGAAATTTTTTGAATACACCTTTGTTTTTTGCATATTATACAACTTATAAAACAAACAGAATTTAATAAGGGACCAATTTTCCAAATTTCCTGACATTTGTTCCACTTGCTGTAGAATGATCCATGTGGAATATCTGTGGTTCTAACACCAAGTTTGTGCAAGAATCTTAAAGGAAATGCCCACATTTGTCAACAAAAACAGCAAATAGAATCATAAATTAGATTCAGTTTTGGGAACGAGCTGATTATTGTGTTCCCACAAATATTAGGAAGGAAAACGTGAGATGGAAAAACAGGATGAACAGGATGTGTTTTTGTAAATACCATCCAAGTAAAAACCTCATTAAAAATATTTCAGTGTTTTTCAATAGAGGCAGCGGAGCAAATGTGCTACTGATGACATCACACTTTATAAACTATCAAATGACACATTTTGGATTATAATTCGAGAGCTAATTGTAGGAGAGGAAATGTGTCAATAAAAATAAAATGAATCTACTCTTAAAAACTTCAGCTAAAGTGATTTTATTCTTATTTCATAATGAGAAAATACACAAACACGTGATTTTATAGGAACCAAATATTTCCTTTATTCTGCAACAGAATCTGACACAGCTCCACTGTAAAACGCACAAATTCAACTCATAAACAAATAAACGACCAACAAACTGTCGCAACCGATACAAGAACGTGTGCTGTGATTGGCCAAAGAGGTTTTTCTTTCTTTCTTTCTTTTTAAGAAACAATATCCAGACTCTGGAAACGACACAGAAACACTGAGAAAGACACCAAACGCACAGAAAACAAAAGCATTTTGGTGGGAAAAAGTTTTTGTGGAACATGTCCGACCCAGACTTAAAAACATGGCAGCAAAACTCACGAGCTTTAAAGAAATCTTTGACATCAACACGTGAATTTGATCCAAAACAGTGTCAGCAATTCACCAGCAAGTTTTAAGTTTATTTGTAGTTTATTCATCAATTAAAATCAAGAAATAATCAGATATTTTAGTGACAATGTCGCTGCATTTGTAAATCTGATCAAATCGTGAGCATTTTTTTAAAACTGTAATTTAAATTTTAGCCTGACAAAAATCAAAAGTCAGACTTGATGAAAAATCTATAAATATTGTACAAATGTTTATATTATTATTATTTTGGTGAATTAGTGTCGTCATGACAACATTGCTCCAACTCTCTAATTATGACAAAATTAAAAACCTGGTTTATCTTCTCAGTGTGACACTGGGTGGTGTCTTTACCACAATCTGCCAGCAGTGGCGCTCTTTCTCAGTGTTGTGTTCAAACTTTGTAAGGAACAAAGTTTTTAAGTTCAGATCTGAAAACACCAAAAACAAACAAGTAACATTTTTTAAAAGACGCTATTCTTTTTTCGAAAGAATTTCTCTTTTACACAAAAACAGTCAAAAGTACCAAATACGCATGCTGGATATGTACGCATGTTAAAAGGGGGAGGGGGTCATATACACTTTTTTTTTTGCCTTTTTTTAAAATAACTTTTTGTCTTTCTGAAACTGCGATAAGCAGAGGTAAGAAAACAACACAACTCGCTGAGAATCACGAACACGTTCAAACTCAACTGCAAATAAAACTTTGCAGATGTGTCGGCGGGTGAGTTGTCATCAAGCTAACGCTAACAGACACTCACTGTTTTAATAGTCGTGTTGTCGAAGTGAGTTAACAGTAAGTTCACTGAAGGTTTTGGAAAATGAGTCTTAAAATGTTACCGGAGTTAAATGAGTTTTCTGAGCGAAAACTAAAAAACAACAAAAAAAAAACAAACAAACAGTAAAATGTAAATGTGACAGACGTTTTTGTTCAGCCCACATTTTCAGAAAGACCTAAACATTGATGCTGTTGCACGTGGAGAGAGAAAAACCAGTCGCTGCTCCATCAAACCTGATGGCATAATATTGCATGTTATTGTGGCGTGACGGAAACTACAGAGCTCTGACGCCTTTAAAAACGTGTTTTGATCTCTTTAGCACTTTACTGCGTCAACAAGTTTCCCGCTGTTGAGCTTCATCACAGTACTATATTTTGACACGCCTCATTGCATTAAGCATCTTTAGTGTTTGTGCTGTTTTTCGTTGTTCCAGATTTCTGTCCCAGTCAACATTTCATATTTCTTAATCATTGAAATGCAAATGTTTGCCCGTAGTGTAAAATATGTGGGTTTAGTTACCAGAGAATAAATATTATTTCAAAGATTGAACTGAAACATTTACATATTTTAATAAAAGGTGTTGACTTAAACGCTGATTGTATAAAATATGACAAACACGTTTAACAAAGTCTGTTCAAGTCCTAAAAACTATTTTTATCTCTGATATTTCCAAACAATGTTAGAAAGTTGTAGAACTGCAAAGAACGCTAAACTCCAGCTACAGCCGCCAGGTGCAAATATGAGAGAGAGAGAAAGAGGAAAAAAAGAAAAACGCAACTTTACACCAGTGACTCGCTGATCAGCGTAAATCTGATTTGAACATGAACCACAAACTTAAAAAAAAAATATTTCTGTTGATCTAACGAGGTGCTTGTTGCTAGCTATATACTGAGCATTTGTTTTTTGTTGTTGTTGTTGCAAGATGTGAAGTTAAACAGATCTGAGAAAAAAAAAGAAGTCAAGTTTCCTGAATAACAAATTAAAAACCAAGAAGAACAAACATCTTTGGTCCAAATTTTGAGGGAAAATGTGACAAACTGATGGGAAACAATCCTTCAAAGTGTCTGCTGGCTGAGCTTTATGACATCACTGTGGAAATGTGAGTGCCAACGCACTTAACATCACACGTAAACGTGCAATTTTCAAACAAGCCCTCTGAAGAAAAACATCTCTGAGAAAACATGAGCTCGTAACAAAACACTGTACAGCTCTCAAGAAACGCTTAAAAAGTCCAACCAGCAAACAAACGTTTTATTATCAGCAAAACGACATTCAGCTGTGAGCAACGTTAGTTCAAGTAGTTAGTGAGTTCAATGTCTGTGGGTGGGGGGGGGAGTGATTATGGAGGGAAAGAAAATCGGTACAGGTGCTAACCTACGGTTACATGTAAAAAAAAAAAAAAAAAAAAGCTTCAAATGCTTCAACGGGGGACCCTGACATTTCTCTGTCAAATCTACGTTGCCTACGTTTGTGTTAGCACCTTAAAAGTTACCGATCTTCTTGCCTGTTTGGATTTGCGCAGATCCTTCGTGTACATTCGCGAGTTGACTGACGAACCCTGACGGTGGTCTTTGTGACACCGATGATACTCCACAATAAGACACACGCAGCTGCTCAGACCTGATCGGGTATCAATCGGATCATTCCAGTACTTTACGTCCAGTCAAACTGGACTTAAGTTCATCTTTACTTCTTGTTTTTATAAACTCAGTCACACCTGCCACCAAAGACCTCGATGGTGCAGAAAGTACGCATTCGTCAACATATTTTAACAAACTTCCACTGAAAAAGCATGGAGCGGAAAAGTCAAACACCAAACGAAATCCAAAGTATGAATGGAGAATCCTGAGAATATTCAAATCCTGAGAATATTCATCATTGCGAACAGGGGGGGGGGTGATTTTCTAGGTTTTTTTTTTATTATAATTCTCTCAGGGTGGAAACGTGAAGCGTAAGTAACATGTCATTTTACTGGATATTAATCAGCTGATTCCTGAACATTAAATTCAGTTGTCATAAATATTTGTAAGATGAAAAAGAAAGTCCTACACCTGTGAGCGTCGCTGAAACTGGAAGAAACATTTGCTAAAACGTGACGCTAACAGAGAGAGTGGTGCGTTTGTTCAAACGTACATTTTTAATACCATTTTAAATCTCGCTCACCGACTGCAGAGCGACACCTGGTGACTGACGGATGTACTACACAAATACAACTACACACTTTTTTTTCAGATCACCATCGTGATAATGAAGAAATAGGTCCCATAAGTCAAAGTTTCCATGTCCCATGCTTGTTCATGCTGCCACCCTCTTGCAGATCAAAAGGTTTGTTTGGCTGTAGGTCACATGACCAAACGTAAAATCTCTTCTCAGTGACTTGGAGTCCCCTCAGGTACATCTTTGGTGCGAGCTTCCTGCACTAATAACAAACCACCACAAAACGTGAACATTAAGTTCAGCAAGCAAGGCTAGCGTAGTTTACCTGACAACTAGCACTCAATTTCAGTTCATTACATTATTAATGATTGACCGACAACATGGCGGTCAGATGGCAACCGCGTCAAACCATTTCAAAGCAAACACAGAGGAGATTTGTTGGCAATGGCTTTCAGCCTTCACCTCGCCGCGCTAATCTGGGTGTGGTGGTCTGACGCTGTTGTGCATGATTGGGGAGAGCGGCTGGTAACGGTGATGTGGCGTAAAGCATGTGGCGTGCTGCCAACAGTCATGATTGTGAACACTGCGGCGTGCTCGCTGACGTTGCCAGGTGACGCTGTGAAAAGTGGGCGGTGCTTTGTGGATGTCTTGTGTTTTGTCCATTTGAGGACAGCTGTGTGCGATCGCACAAACCACCAGGTGCTTTTCCACTCCGGGGTCCTGAGTCCTGAGTCCCCCAACAGAGATCCAACCGAGACCTGCAGCGACGGACAAAACGAACCCTCAAAGGTCCGACTGTCGTTTCCTACTTAGGAACAAAAACCATCATCGACTGTTCGGTGTTGAAAGAAGTCGAGAAATTATTTTAATCTGCGGTTTGATCGTCGCTCTTTAAACACTAAAGCGGCACTTTTATAATCCTAAATTTGCAACCTATTTGTGGCTATTTTAACGATTTTGAGTGACTGTCAAGACAATAAGACCGAAGTTCTTGTGGAATTCAGAGGGTGGCATCAGTGTGTGACCCTCACGTTAGTCCGTGGACCCGCAGATGGTTTGGACTTGATTAGTTCCACCTGCAGTGACAAAATGGCAAAATCCAGCCTCGGTCTATCGTTGTCCACAGACAGCTAATTGTTAAGGTTCGTTGTAGCTTCTTCCTTTCCACATCACGGTCGCTGCAGCAGATCTGATATGGATTTTGCACCAGATCTCATTCATGACGCAACTCTTCATTACACAGAAAATGGGCAATTTTGAATTTTGGAAGTAGATGCACTGACCACCACGCTGACCGACCCTGACGTCCGCTGGTGCTTGTGTTTATCTCCAGATTTTGTAGCATGAAGAGGATCAGAGTCCACAAATCCCCCTGGACTGGACACCAGTCTGATGCAGGTTACTTCCCCATCTTAAGCTGGTACCTGTTTACAGCCATGTGGACTGAGACCATGTAACAACCACTGAGTGTGTCCTATCCAAGGACACGGCCTGACTGGGAACAAACCTGTGTTGGAATGGTGTCCCATTCAGGGGGAATCTCATCTGCTTCATGCTACGGAACCCGGAGATAAGCACCGGCCCAAGAGCTGATAGAGGACTGACTCACTACACAGTGGCTGGATTTTAATTAAATCTTGTCACCTCAGGTGCCACAAAAACCATCTTGGCTCATGGACGACGTAGTGCTTGTGCACCCTTCGACTCAAAGTGGTTTGAGAACACAAACATCTTACTTCCTTACGAAGTAGCTCCTAAACAATTACTGGTATTTATAACTTTAAGCCCCGCCCCGTAGCCCTCAGACAAGCTTCCAGCGTTCCCGGTAGTCTGGACTGTAGCCCAGGATCCTCTGGTGGAAAGGTGACCCCCCTATGACAGTCTCAAGCAGCCAGTCAGGATTGCACGTTTAAGATGTGTGGGGGTTTTTTTGTCTTTTTTTTTTTTTTTTTAAATTGTAACAAACGTTTATGCTGGTTATAGTCGAGCATCAAAAACTGAAGCTTTGCGCTCTGCATCGTGACTCGTTGTCGACTGCACGTTCATTCAAGTTTCCAGTAAATTCATCGAAAGCACATTTTTAGCTTTGCTGTTGCACCTAAATTATTGTCTTTAAAAATCGCATCGGTTTTGTAACACACACACAAACGGTCCACTTAAAAAAAAAAAAAAGAATAAAAGAAAATGTTTTTCTTTAAATGCTTTTTTTTTTTGTTGCCGCCTCTGACAGCAGGATGCGGGACCACTGCTGTAACGTACCATTTGGTTTTCCAACACGTTTATTTGGTGCACAAAAGTCATAGATGTGGTCTGAAAGACACCATCCGTTTGGGTTTTAGAATAAAACTGGACCAACTCTTTGTGTCACTTTGGTCTCCGGTTCTGCTCCTTCTTGTTACCAGGTGGAAGAAAATGTCCAGAAATGAAATCGAAAACACATCTAATAAACGTAGAAACGGTAAATTAAATGGTAAATGAACTGCATTTATATAGCACTTTTCCATCTGCATCAGACACTCAATGCGCTTTACAATAATGCCTCACATTCACTCCAATGTGAGGGTGCTGCCATACAAGGTACGTACTACACACCAGAAGCAACTAGGGGATTAAGGACCTTGCCCAAGGGCCCTCAGTGATTTTCCAGTTGGGCTGGGATTTGAACCAATGACCCTTTCGTCTCAAGCCCAACACTTGACCATCACCTCCCCTTCCCCTAATTGAACTAATTAGACTAAATTAGTGTTTAGTCCTCCTATGGGCTCAGTCACACTAGAATGTAAACTGAACAGGAAGCTTGTCGATGTTCTGGTAGGTCATGATGTCAGCGTTCAAATCACCATCACCACCTTTTTAAAAAAAAAAAATGTGAAAGGCTTCAAATCATTTGCAAAAGTTTCCATTTCCGGATCATGAACGCACCTGACAGATTAGATTTTATAGGTTTTTTAAATGTTCACTCAGAGTATAAAGTACAAAATAAAACAGATTAAATGTGTCATTTAATGACGGACGCAACACCTGATTGTTCTCATCAACTCAAGACACTGAGCAAAGATGGCTCAGTGTCCATTACCAAATAAGTGTTTTTTGTTTTGTGTTTTTTTTTTTTTTTTTTGCTGTGTAGAATTCCTGATCGGGAGAACTCTGTGCCAAGTGTAGTGAAGGAAGGGCTGCTTTCAGAAATCAGTAGAGTTGTAGCTCCGCCTCTTACCAGTTTGAAAAACTGACCTCATGTTGGGTCACATGATCATCAAATTACTTTGATCACAAATTCTTAAACCTGCTGTAACAGTATGCTGTGTTTAATGACTTAAAGGTGGAGGCACCGACAGTCGTGACGGCAAAACAAGGCTTTATGAAGCATTTGGTGTTTTTTTAGGCCACTAGATGGCAGTGTCTATTCAGAAAAGAACTCAAAGCACAATGACCTTCAGCTTCCTTAGACCCCTTTTTTTGAATAGACACTGCCATCTAGTGGCCTAAGGAAAAAAAACACCAAATGCTTCATAAGGCCTCAATTTGGCCATCACTTACAAACATGTATGAAACTGTGCTAAACGCCACGTGGTGTTTAGTGCAGTTTAAGAGTTTGTGGTAAAAGTTGAGCAATTAATGTTTTATTAAAACTTATTTGATGATCATGTGACCCAGCATGATGACATAGTTTGAGAAACTGCACGCTAGCTAGCTCACTACACTACGTGCAGACGTTATACTCTGATACAGAACTTTTGTCCTGGATCACATGATGGTATCTGACATTACCGCTAAGGTTAGCACAATTTCGAGGTCAAAGTTCACCAAAGCTCCCTGACAGCACAAATTTTAATTTATTACCATCAACAAATCTCTAAATGGCAGATAAACAGAAAGCTGCTTTTGGTTTTAAAATGCTAGCATGACCGAGCCTGCTAAAGAAGACTCCGCCCCTAAACCCTTCAGCAGCGTTTACATGGAGGAACATTTTCAAATAAGCATCCATTAGCTCGTTATGCTACATTGCGTTTGCTTTTCATACAGAAAGAAAATGACATCTTCACAAATATCTTAAACATGACGAGTCCAAAAACCAAAAATACTAAAAATACTAATAATAATAAAAGCATCTGATGTGGAAAAAGGGGGGAATGTTCGCCGTCGTCGTTCTCTGCGCTCGCATGTAAGTAGCAGCAGCATCAACCTGAAACGCTGAAGTCTCCTCCTCCACTTCCTGTTTTCACATTCACAAACATTTCAAACGTCCTTGTGCAAATCAAGCAGTCGTTAGAAAGAATGCCCTCCGAAGGGGTTCCGGTAAAAATATAGAAACTCCACGTGCCTGACGCGGCTCGCAGCATGTCGTCCATTTGGATCTGGTGTTGGTTAGCGGTGGCGTGTGTGGACGGAGGTTCATCTGCCTCCAGATGGCATGTGTGCGTAGACGGGGTAGGCGAGGCAGACGTTGAGTGCGTCGTTGTGCTGCACAAGGGAGGTCTGGTGATAGTGGAGCACCAGGTCCTTCAGGCTGCTGTACAGGTTGTACGGCTCGGCAAAGCCAAAGCCGCGCGCTGTGCTGTAGATGACGCAGTGCTTCACCTTGTCATTAGCACTGTAGAGAGACAGAGAGGTCAAAGGTCACATGGCAGCACAGCGAGTGGTGATGTCAATCATAGAGGATATGCACTGATGTCATCAAACCACGCCCTGAGACGGTATCCGCCATGTTGGATGGGAATTGTGGAAAGAATTTAAGCCTGGGTCCCACCGAATAAAAATCCATGAATAATGAGCCACGCATGGGCATGTCAGTGATTATTTGAAGAATGACCCACGTTTTCATCTATCACGTATCCGCTATGAAGGTGCCTCTATGTGCCTCTCTGTACCCCACATGTGCCATGTAGCAGCCTCTAGTGAGCCACGACCAACCTGTCATTAGAGCCTCGAATGACTTAGTGTGGCATCAGCCACACTAAGTCAGGTAGCACCATGATAGCGCCATGATAACGCCATGTTGGCGCACGTTTAGGCATGGGTTTGGTCCAAACCTCCAGCCCTCCCACACCTGGTCCCTTCAAAGTGTGGGTTTTCAATTCATAGATTCACAGCAGCATTTAAAGATGTCACATTTTTTAAAATGCAGTCCAAAAATAGACGCTCCAGTACAGTCCCGCGGTTGTGCACTGTGTGCCAGGCTGCTGTCCACCTGTAATGCACCAGACCAGCGAGAACTGAACCAAGGGTTCCTGGACAGCCGCCTCTGTGCTCCTCGCTGGCTTCGCGGCTCGCTGGCTTTATTTCTTCTCTGGCTTTAAACACACACATCGTGATCCCACTTTTAATTTTATGTTTGTCTGTGTATTTCTGCAAAATCGCTCTTTTGCGCACACACGCTGCTGTTCTCCATTCATGGACAGCCTCATCTGTGCTCCTTCTCACTGGCTTCCTTTCCATCCGTGGCTTGCTGGCTTTATTTTTTCCCTGGCTTTAAACAGTCATTTTCATACCGTGATCCCACTTTTAACTTTGTGTTTGTCCATTTATTTCTGCACAATCGCTCTTTTGCGCGCAGTGCCTTCTGCCTAAATGCTCAGTGGAAGCGTGATAAGTCACTGCGTCGATACGCAGTGCGCACACACAGTGGGGCTCATGTGATCATTAACAAGATATTAAATCAACTATAGACATACTTTTACAGGTAGGAACTGTTTTATCAAGCTATAAAAACATTAAAAATAGTTATCTTAAGCTGTTCAAAATACATTCCACATGGAGCAGGAAAGAGGAAAAAAAGCTTCCAGATGAAACAGTCCTCAATGATTCCAGAAGTAATTAGGTATTTTCAGCATCCAAGGTTTCGCAGAAAATGATTAATCCGCTACAAAATAATTATTTTATATACAGCATCCACCGCAGAGCAGGTGGAATTGTGCGCACAAGAGGACAGCCGCTCAGGTCCTGCGTAGCTGCCAGGTGCACAGATAACGGGCTTTTAGCAGACCCGTAAGCACCGCGCACATGCCACTAAGCCGTCGCAGTAACTTGTACACAAACTGCGCCACACTGTTGTTGCTAAATTTTGAACTTCTTGAAATTAGCGCCATGCTCAGAGAGGGGCCTCATTAACTGAAGATAACGCCTCTAAGAGCCACAAAGCTCCCACAATAGTTGAAGAAACCCTCTCATAGCAAAAAAACATGCTGCTCATTATTCATCCTTCATTATTCAGTGGGACCCAAGCTTTAATTGTTTACAGCAATGTTCCAAAATTCTGCAACCTGACAGAATCCTTTTTAGTGGTGAAGTCAGCAAACTGTGTGGACTGAGGCCTTCAGGTCCCGTATTTGTGGGAGGAGGTTATGTTTTCACTCCTATTTGTTTGTGAACAGCCTGGAACCCACAATTTTTCATATATGTTATGACATTTTTACAGAGGATTCATATCCTGATATCAAGGTCACATATCTCACAGCACAATGATTTAGCCAGCGTATGCCCACTGTATTAGAAATGCTGGCGTACGTCTAATAAGTTACGCGCAAGTTAGCACATTGAATCATGCCCATATATGTCATAATACTTAGACTTGTTTTATTGTCATTTAGTAAAAAAATATAGATGCTGTCACAGAACGAAATCCTGATGCACTGCTCGCATAGCTCAAAACAAACTACAGCTCAGAATACCAGTCCAAGGTGTGGGATAGTATAAATAGGGTTAATAAAAAATAAACTATCATTGTATCTGTATATACACAACATACAACAAATAAATAAAGGATACGGGATATTGCACATATGAAGATGCTACAAGGATGAAGTCTATGTCCCACATTCTATATTTCACAGTTCTTTCTATCTGTTAATTGTTATATTGCAGTTGGGTAAAAGCTGCCCCTGAATCTGTGTGTTTTGTAACTCAGACGAGCACCTCAAATAATTTTGGACATCCACAACATTTGCGACGTATGCCAGCGTATGGCTCCTATGTTACACATATATGAGGGACATAAGTTGTAGGTAAGTTATGCAATTGTTGACACACATTTCTTTTAATTTACTCATAAGTTGAAATACGTCCATTGATACTGTCCACTGATTGGCTGGAAGCTGCAGTCCTCATGTGAACAGTTCAGCCCGTTACAAATATTAAATCCATTCAAACACAGAGTAAATATAAAGTCTTAAGCTGACCTGTTCACTTTAGATGGATTCATCATCACAGTCTGATGAAAACTAACCCACATAAAGCCTCCTGATTTTGGAAAACGACATCTGAAAATACTTTAGTTCCTTGTCATGGATGAAGAAACATAGCGTTTTTAAAGACTCTGTGTTTTGTGCGTTTCTCAGCCTGAACCAGAGAACGCTGGCTCTTTGCACTACAAGACGATTAACTTATTTTAAAAGTTGAATCACAGCGCCTCATTCATTCACGTCAGCGTTTATCACAGACATCAGTCGACTCTTCAGCATTCTGCACGCCATGAAAATAAATCCCATGATCCAAAACTTGTGAAATTGGAAACTAGTGTTGGTGGAGGTTTGCGCTCTACTTTGCAGATGTTTTCGGAGCTGCTGGCATGCGTCCCTGATATTCAGTACACAGACATCAACATCTATTTTATCGGAGATACAAATACTTGGCTGTGGAAACCGTGAACAAGACCGTCATAAGCCGCGTCTCAGATCGTCATAAGACGAGTCTCAGACTGTTAATATTCTGAGTACTTACACCACCGAGCAGGCGTAGCAGCCCTTTTTGCTGCTTTCTCGGATGAGAAACGCTCCGTTTGGCTTCCCGGTCAGCAGCTCCTCCGCCTGTGTCCTGTTCAGGTCACCCACAAACCAGCTCTTCTCATCATAGTGTGGCAACTTCTCATCCTCCTCGTTCACAAAGTAACCCCTGCCAAGTGCACGTGCGCAGTTACACACAGGAACTACATGGTGGTGTGGTTCGATCTTTGTGTACATGCAAATAAAGCAGGAACGGTTCCACAAACCGAGGACAGTCTGGAATCATGACTGTGGCCCCGTGATCATGAAGACTTTTTATTTCCTGGCAGAAAAACCATTGAGAAACACTTCATCTCAGCACTTTCTTATAAAGAAAATGTATAATGTACAGAGAATAAAAAGAACTCATCTTCAGCAGGAACACAGTATCTGTCCAATCTGCTATCACAGGTGAGGTGTTTTTTGTCTCTGTTGATAGATGACTATTCTTCTCTGAGTTTGAGTTCTTTTTATCACCATACATTGGACTTTTGAAGAAAGCCTGACATGAAGCATTTCTCAGCATGTTCCACAGGCTGCAGCTTCTTTAGTCTGAAGAAGTTGTAAAATCAGTGAATTGTTTTTGCAAAAACCTACATCCAGTTTGTCCTTCATACCACCTGATCACTCGTCTTTGAAGAGATGAAATGAAACTGTTCCCACATAAACCGGCTCTCGTTTTCGCTGACAGACTAAATACAAACGTTCACACTCACCCGTCGGCGTTGTCGTTCTTGCTTTCCAGCCAGTCGTTGATTCGTTTCTGACGTACGCCTTTGTGATTGAGCCAGCTGGAAGGAGACAAAAATGTCAGAATGATCCAACACAAATCACTTTAGAAACCATCAAAGAATCTTCAGATTGTTGTGGATGAGCTCAGCCCTCCTCCTGTTCCTCAAAAGCCAAAACATTTCAGCTGAAAGAAAACCTCAAGTTTCCACTTCAGCACAAACAAACTTCCCTTTCCAGAGACTTTCAGGAACATTGGTTCAGTAGCTTTAGTGCAGCTTGTTAACAAGCCAACATACAAAAACCCTCCAGAACCAGGTGATGCTCACATCTTGTGGTAAAACTATCTGCCATACTTACACGAGGTGCTGGTCCCTGATCTTGCGGAGCTGGATGAGGTCTGGCTTCAGACTGTTCATCTTTTTGTCCGTCTCACGGTTGTCCATGGCTTGTGTCTTGAGGTCCTGCTCCAGCCGGACCTTGCTGTCATGGATCTCGCACAGCCGAGACTTGAGCTTCTTGTAGTTGATGGTGATCCTCTCTAGCTCTTTGTCGTTGCCCTCACGGCGGAAGCGCTCGATGTAGTCCTTGCTGTAGTGTTCTTGCGTATGGCACTGCTCCTCAAAGATTTTGATGGTCTCATTGAAGGCTTCAATGGCTGTTCGTTTCATTTGGATCTCCTGAAGGTGGAGACATTTGTCTTCTGTTACGGCCACAATCCAAGAAAGAATCTGATGGAGTAATTATTTTGGTGTGTTTCATGAGGTCACCACTCCTGTTCCTGAAGGTCACCTGCCCTACTTTTATGCCTGAACTCTGTCTTTTCCTGGCTCCTGATTGGCTGAGCACACCTGACTTAATTAGCAGTGGGTTAGAAAACATGCAGGATAGGTGACCTCCAGGAGCAGGTGGTGGTGACCCCAGTCAATAGGAAAAGGCCAGGTCCCACTGGCGTTTAGGAAGATTTGCACATGAATTGGGCACAAACTTGGTTTATATTCGCTAAACATCCGCAATATCCGTGAAACATGCTTGTACGAGTCGGCCGACATCCGCACGTGTCCACAATTATCCGCGGAGGCACATTTTTGTGTTGCCAGTTTTTCTGAGCTGCACAAAATCTTGGTGGCGGATGACAGCCGCCTTACATACTCAATACATACTCAATCTATGCGCTGTATATCAGCCATTATCTGCTGATATCCGCAACTGATGGTGAAATGTGGCTTGGCAGTGCACTGGGCCAGTGTGTAAAATGGATATATAGCGTGCCTATCACGCCCACATCACAAACTAAAATAAGTTGTGGCGAATGCATACAGAGTGGTCACGAATAAAGCGTTTACGTCTGCTTTGCGGACAATTTGCGAATGCATAACAAACAGAAATCGACATACCTCCCAGTCATTGCCAGTCCAGCTGTGGAGACGTACAGATGTAGTTATGGATCCCCAAAGACGTAGTGTGATAGTTGCTGCCATCCAACAACATACCAATCAACTTGACCAAGTCCAGCAATTGCTCCAGAGGCTGTGGTGTTGGTGTGAATAGTGATGCTGACAGGCCCGAGTGTGCTTCTTTTATGACTGCAATGCAGATACCGCGCATGCGCAATACGATCACTGTTTCCGCAACACATGCGCAATGCATTCTCAATACATCCATAATACTTCCATGATAATTGCAATGCATCCGATCAGGTTCCTCAATACATGCTTCATACATCTGTGATTGTTCGTCATATATTCACTATACATTAATATATACGTAATCCATGCAGAGAAATTTGTCATTCCTGGCCAATTTTGTTGCGGACGACAACGAACACCTGAAATTTGTATACTCAATTCATGCGCAATTAATCCTCTCCCCAGTGGGACTGGACCTAAAGTTATGAATGGAGGTTTTGGGTCCAGAAGCACACAGCATTCATAGAAACTCTGACTTGAAACATCTGTGTTCTGAGAAGAATCAGTAACACTGTGCGATGTGGGCTTTAGCTACCTGCGATGTCTTAGTGTATTCTTCGTACAGTCTGTCATACTCTTTGTTCTTGTCCTGGTACTGATTGTGGTATTCCTGCAGCTTCTTCCCCACAGCATCAATACTGTCTTCTTGCACCAGCTGGTCCTGAGAGAGAAGAAAAGTCAAGATTATCAAGTGCAGAAACTGAAGAACTTTGGTCCAAAGGACTAAAAACCCTTTTAAAAACCCTTTAAAAACACTTTTTACAAGACTTAGACCTGAACATGTTCCCAATACTGCAAAATCAATGAATTCACGATTCAGAAATAGAAAAAACACACAATTTTAAAAGAGGTTTTGTTATTTTGCACCCATCTGTAGGACTCAAATCCAGGCCCCTGGTATGTTAATTCACACAGTAAGCATTCACTGTCTAAAAAGTACAATTTCTGATCAATAAAATGTAACATTTTTGATATGGCATAAATCCACCTTGATAGAAATGAGGCGCATGGTTAAAAAAAATGGCCTTTCCAATGGTATACGACATGTCGTACCCATGAAGCCAGTGTGTCCTGACAGCTGTCCTGGATGAAACATGGATGCAACTATACCAAGATTTACTCAGTACTCAGAGTACTTTGCCTCTGTAATACCTGGTCAACCTGCTGCAAGGAGCCTCAACATCTACTGGTTGATCTGAGAGGGTGAAAAAAGTAACGGTATCTCATTAGAACGTTAGATTTTCTCGCTGCAGCCCTTTAATTAAAGGTGCACGCTGCTCCTCAACGGAGGGACGATTAAAAAAAATAAACAAATAAAAGTACTGGTAGGACACAGACCCACTAATAAGACACTTGAAGACAGAAAACTGCAGATATTACATAACAAGGGGAGGTGTGTGATTAAAGACGACTCCCCCACCCACATCATCATCACACCCGACAAAGGAGCAACACACAAACACGCATAAGTGGCAAAAAATTAATGATGATCACTAGCTGGGGGGGCACCCAACAGGCCTGGTCACCTTTACCTACCGTATTTTCCGGACTATAAGTCGCACCGGAGTATAGGTCACACCCCAGGCCAAAACATGTAAAAAAGTGCGACTTATAGTCCGGAAAATACGGTACTTAAAATTTTCAACCCACAAAAATATCTGTCTGTTAAATTGTTCTTTGCCTCACTGTTATAACAGGCAACAACTGCTAGTGAAGAAACATTGTATGATGTTTGTCTCGTTCATAGATACTTGGAAATATTTTGATTATCTGTGAATAAAGACAGCTTTGAGGAACAATGATGCTTATTTATCATGAAATGACAATTTTTGGGCCTTTTTCATGTTAAAAGGCAACCAGGACATTCAGAGGAAAAAACTATTAAAACCATTTTCCAAACAAGCTCTGTGTGCACACTTCTTAAAAACATGTTCCACTTAATTTAAAAATCATTTATTTTCCATGGTTGATGTTACTGTTCTGATGCCCAGCAGTGTGAACGTGGTGTACTTGACTCCCTCCATCAGCCTCCAGTTCATTTAAAATGGATTTTAATGTTTGTTTTTAAAGCCATTCATGGTCTCACCCCATATTACCTGTCTGAGATTTTAACTCTCCGCAACTACAACCCCAATTCCAATGAAGTTGGGACGTTGTGTAAAATGTAAATAAAAACAGAATACAATGATCAGCAAATCCTCATCAACCTATATTCAATTGAATACACCACAAAGACAAGATATTTAATGTTCAAACTGATAAACTTTATTGTTTTTGTGCAAATATTTGCTCATTTTGAAATGGATGCCTGCAACATGTTTCAAAACAGCTGGGACAGTGGCAACAAAAGATTGGGAAAGTTGATGAATGCTCAAAGAACACCTAATTGGAAACAGGTGAGTGTCATGATTGGGTATAAAAGGAGCATCCCCAAAAGGCTGAGCCGTTCACAAGCAAAGATGGAGTGAGGATCACCACTTTGTGAACAACTGCATGAAATAAATAGTCCAACAGTTTGAGGACAATGTTTCTCAACGTTCAATTGCAAGGAATTTAGGGATTCCATCATCTACAGTCCATAATATAATCAGAAGATTCAGAGAATCTGGAGAACTTTTTACACGTAAGCAGCAAGGCTGAAAACCAACACTGAACCACTCTACTGGTGGTTGGCTCTCACTGCGGTATTGTATCACTTCCTGTTCCGGAGCACAGCGGTGTTTTTCTGTATCTGTTAGCTGTTTAATCTGCACAGTTAGATTGATCTAGTTATCTAGATTACGATTTGTTTCCCAGTGTAATCTTTACGTGCCTTAACTAAAGCACTCCCTCTGCTGAATCACCTCTAAATTATTTACACATTATTTACTTTGCGTGTTTTTAGGAATCCGCTAGCTTAGCGTAGCTACTAGCTCTTAGCCGATTTAGCATGGCGGCTTCTCCTGTCTCTCCCGCACGTTTCTGCTCTGGGTGTGAAATGTTTAGTTATTCCTCGGCCTCCTTTAGCAGTAATGGTACTTGTAATAAGTGTAGCTTATTCGTAGCTTTGGAGGCCAGGCTGGGCGAATTGGAGACTCGGCTCCGCACCGTGGAAAATTCTACAGCTAGCCAGGCCCCTGTAGTCGGTGCGGACCAAGGTAGCTTAGCCGCCGTTAGTTACCCCCTGGCAGATCCCGAGCAGCCGGGAAAGCAGGCCGACTGGGTGACTGTGAGGAGGAAGCGTAGCCCTAAACAGAAGCCCCGTGTACACCGCCAACCCGTTCACATCTCTAACCGTTTTTCCCCACTCGGCGACACACCCGCCGAGGATCAAACTCTGGTTATTGGCGACTCTGTTTTGCGAAATGTGAAGTTAGCGACACCAGCAACCATAGTCAATTGTCTTCCGGGGGCCAGAGCAGGCGACATTGAAGGAAATTTGAAACTGCTGGCTAAGGCTAAGCGTAAATTTGGTAAGATTGTAATTCACGTCGGCAGTAATGACACCCGGTTACGCCAATCGGAGGTCACTAAAATTAACATTAAATCGGTGTGTAACTTTGCAAAAACAATGTCGGACTCTGTAGTTTTCTCTGGGCCCCTCCCCAATCAGACCGGGAGTGACATGTTTAGCCGCATGTTCTCCTTGAATTGCTGGCTGTCTGAGTGGTGTCCAAAAAATGAGGTGGACTTCATAGATAATTGGCAAAGCTTCTGGGGAAAACCTGGTCTTGTTAGGAGAGACGGCATCCATCCCACTTTGGATGGAGCAGCTCTCATTTCTAGAAATCTGGCCAATTTTCTTAAATCCTCCAAACCGTGACTATCCAGGGTTGGGACCAGGAAGCAGAGTTGTAGTCTTACACACCTCTCTGCAGCTTCTCTCCCCCTGCCATCCCCTCATTACCCCATCCCCGTAGAGACGGTGCCTGCTCCCAGACTACCAATAACCAGCAAAAATCTATTTAAGCATAAAAATTCAAAAAGAAAAAATAATATAGCACCTTCAACTGCACCACAGTCTAAAACAGTTAAATGTGGTCTATTAAACATTAGGTCTCTCTCTTCTAAGTCCCTGTTGGTAAATGATATAATAATTGATCAACATATTGATTTATTCTGCCTTACAGAAACCTGGTTACAGCAGGATGAATATGTTAGTTTAAATGAGTCAACACCCCCGAGTCACACTAACTGTCAGAATGCTCGTAGCACGGGCCGGGGCGGAGGATTAGCAGCAATCTTCCATTCCAGCTTATTAATTAATCAAAAACCCAGACAGAGCTTTAATTCATTTGAAAGCTTGACTCTTAGTCTTGTCCATCCAAATTGGAAGTCCCAAAAACCAGTTTTATTTGTTATTATCTATCGTCCACCTGGTCGTTACTGTGAGTTTCTCTGTGAATTTTCAGACCTTTTGTCTGACTTAGTGCTTAGCTCAGATAAGATAATTATAGTGGGCGATTTTAACATCCACACAGATGCTGAGAATGACAGCCTCAACACTGCATTTAATCTATTATTAGACTCTATTGGCTTTGCTCAAAAAGTAAATGAGTCCACCCACCACTTTAATCATATCTTAGATCTTGTTCTGACTTATGGTATGGAAATAGAAGACTTAACAGTATTCCCTGAAAACTCCCTTCTGTCTGATCATTTCTTAATAACATTTACATTTACCCTGATGGACTACCCAGCAGTGGGGAATAAGTTTCATTACACTAGAAGTCTTTCAGAAAGCGCTGTAACTAGGTTTAAGGATATGATTCCTTCTTTATGTTCTCTAATGCCATATACCAACACAGTGCAGAGTAGCTACCTAAACTCTGTAAGTGAGATAGAGTATCTCGTCAATAGTTTTACATCCTCATTGAAGACAACTTTGGATGCTGTAGCTCCTCTGAAAAAGAGAGCTTTAAATCAGAAGTGCCTGACTCCGTGGTATAACTCACAAACTCGTAGCTTAAAGCAGATAACCCGTAAGTTGGAGAGGAAATGGCGTCTCACTAATTTAGAAGATCTTCACTTAGCCTGGAAAAAGAGTCTGTTGCTCTATAAAAAAGCCCTCCGTAAAGCTAGGACATCTTTCTACTCATCACTAATTGAAGAAAATAAGAACAACCCCAGGTTTCTTTTCAGCACTGGCTGACAAAGAGTCAGAGCTCTATTGAGCTGAGTATTCCATTAACTTTAACTAGTAATGACTTCATGACTTTCTTTGCTAACAAAATTTTAACTATTAGAGAAAAAATTACTCATAACCATCCCAAAGACGTATCGTTATCTTTGGCTGCTTTCAGTGATGCCGGTATTTGGTTAGACTCTTTCTCTCCGATTGTTCTGTCTGAGTTATTTTCATTAGTTACTTCATCCAAACCATCAACATGTTTATTAGACCACATTCCTACCAAGCTGCTCAAGGAAGCCCTACCATTATTTAATGCTTCGATCTTAAATATGATCAATCTATCTTTGTTAGTTGGCTATGTACCACAGGCTTTTAAGGTGGCAGTAATTAAACCATTACTTAAAAAGCCATCACTTGACCCAGCTATCTTAGCTAATTATAGGCCAATCTCCAACCTTCTTTTTCTCTCAAAAATTCTTGAAAGGGTAGTTGTAAAACAGGTAACTGATCATCTGCAGAGGAATGGTCTATTTGAAGAGTTTCAGTCAGGTTTTAGAATTCATCATAGTACAGAAACAGCATTAGTGAAGGTTACAAATGATCTTCTTATGGCCTCGGACAGTGGACTCATCTCTGTGCTTGTTCTGTTAGACCTCAGTGCTGCTTTTGATACTGTTGACCATAAAATTTTATTACAGAGATTAGAGCATGCCATAGGTATTAAAGGCACTGCGCTGCGGTGGTTTGAATCATATTTGTCTAATAGATTACAATTTGTTCATGTAAATGGGGAATCTTCTTCACAGACTAAAGTTAATTATGGAGTTCCACAAGGTTCTGTGCTAGGACCAATTTTATTCACTTTATACATGCTCCCCTTAGGCAGTATTATTAGACGGTATTGCTTAAATTTTCATTGTTACGCAGATGATACCCAGCTTTATCTATCCATGAAGCCAGAGGACACACACCAATTAGCTAAACTGCAGGATTGTCTTACAGACAAAGACATGGATGACCTCTAATTTCCTGCTTTTAAACTCATAAAACTGAAGTTATTGTACTTGGCCCCACAAATCTTAGAAACATGGTGTCTAACCAGATCCTTACTCTGGATGGCATTACCCTGACCTCTAGTAATACTGTGAGAAATCTTGGAGTCATTTTTGATCAGGATATGTCATTCAAAGCGCATATTAAACAAATATGTAGGACTGCTTTTTTGCATTTACGCAATATCTCTAAAATCAGAAAGGTCTTGTCTCAGAGTGATGCTGAAAAACTAATTCATGCATTTATTTCCTCTAGGCTGAACTATTGTAATTCATTATTATCAGGTTGTCCTAAAAGTTCCCTAAAAAGCCTTCAGTTAATTCAAAATGCTGCAGCTAGAGTACTGACGGGGACTAGAAGGAGAGAGCATATCTCACCCATATTGGCCTCTCTTCATTGGCTTCCTGTTAATTCTAGAATAGAATTTAAAATTCTTCTTCTTACTTATAAGGTTTTGAATAATCAGGTCCCATCTTATCTTAGGGACCTCGTAGTACCATATCACCCCAATAGAGCGCTTCGCTCTCAGACTGCAGGCTTACTTGTAGTTCCTAGGGTTTGTAAGAGTAGAATGGGAGGCAGAGCCTTCAGCTTTCAGGCTCCTCTCCTGTGGAACCAGCTCCCAATTCAGATCAGGGAGACAGACACCCTCTCTACTTTTAAGATTAGGCTTAAAACTTTCCTTTTTGCTAAAGCTTATAGTTAGGGCTGGATCAGGTGACCCTGAACCATCCCTTAGTTATGCTGCTATAGACGTAGACTGCTGGGGGGTTCCCATGATGCACTGTTTCTTTCTCTTTTTGCTCTGTATGCACCAATCTGCATTTAATCAATCAATCAATCAATCAACTTTTTTCTTGTATAGCGCCAAATCACAACAAACAGTTGCCCCAAGGCGCTCCTAGTGATCGATCTCTGCTCCCCTCCACAGCATGTCTTTTTCCTGGTTCTCTCCCTCAGCCCCAACCAGTCCCAGCAGAAGACTGCCCCTCCCTGAGCCTGGTTCTGCTGGAGGTTTCTTCCTGTTAAAAGGGAGTTTTTCCTTCCCACTGTAGCCAAGTGCTTGCTCACAGGGGGTCGTTTTGACCGTTGGGGTTTTACATAATTATTGTATGGCCTTGCCTTACAATATAAAGCGCCTTGGGGCAACTGTTTGTTGTGATTTGGCGCTATATAAAAAAAAAATTGATTGATTGATTGAATGCCCGTGACCTTCGATCCCTCAGGTGGCCCCGCTTTAAAAATCGACATCATTGTGTAAAGGATCATACCACGTGGGCTCAGGAACACTTCAGAAAACCACTGTCAGTTAACACACTTTGTCGCTACATCTACAAGTGCAAGTTAAAACTCTACCATGCAAAGTGAAAGTCATACATCAACAACATCCAGAAATGCCGCCGCCTTCTCTGGGCCCGAGCTCATTTGCAATGGACAGACACAAAGTGGAAAAGTGTGCTGTGGTCTGATGAGTCCACATTTCAAATTGTTTTTGGAAATCATGGACGTCGTGTCCCCTGGACAAAAGAGGAAAAACACCATCCAGATTGTTACCAGCGCAAAGTTCAAAAGTCAGCATCTGTGATGGTATGGCGGTGTGTTAGTGCCCATGACATGGACAACTTACACATCTGTGATGGCACCATCAATGCTGAAAGGTACATCCAGGTTTTGGAGCAACACATGCTGCCATCCAAGCAACGTCTTTTTCAGGGACGTCCCTGCTTATTTCAGCAAGACAATGCCAAGCCACATTCTGCACGTGTTACAAACAGCGTGACCTCGTAGTCGTACATCTGAACAACTGTACAACTGAAGTCATACATCAAGCAAGAATGGGAAAGAATTCCACCTACAAAGCTTCAACAATTAGTGTCCTCAGTTCCCAAAGGCTTATTGAGTGTTGTTAGAAGGAAAGGTGATGTAACACAGTGGGAAACATACCACTGTCCCAGCTTTTTGGAAATGTGTTGCAGGCATCCATTTCAAAATGAGCAAATATTTGCACAAAAACAATGAAGTTTATCAGTTTGAACATTAAATATCTTGTCTTTGTGGTGTATTCAACTGAATATAGGTTGAAGAGGATTTGAAAATCATTGGATTCTGTTTTTATTTACATTTTACACAACGTCTCAACTTCATTGGAACTGGGACGTTGTACAAGAGGGGCATCGTGGTCATCGTGCCACCTGTACTTCAAGTCCAGAGGTCAGAACACAAGCTTTGAGCTGATCGTTGCCCCAAACTCCAGAACACATTAGCCTGATACACACACAATTACCTGACTGAGCACTTTTTGAACTCAGAGCTGGACTTATTCATTCAAAATGTCTTAACACCTGTGGAATTTTTGCCTTTATGTGCCTCTTACACTTGATTGTGTGTCACACTCTTATTCTCATTCATTTTATTTTTATTCATTTATTTTTTTACTGTAAAGCACTTCATTCACTGAGCGGGAAACATGTTAGAAACAAAAAGAGTTCCTACACAGACATGAGGACATTATTAATCACAGGAACAGTTAAAATACTCAGTACGTTCCAAAAACTATTCTAGGACCCAGTTGTGGATCCAGCTCACCCCAGAGGACAGTTCTTCAAGCAGACAGCAGTTATGGAAGCTTGAAATCTGGCCTGCCTTTTCTCCTAAGTGTATCTTTAGAGACGGAGTCCTGGAAACTTTACGCAGCTCAAAGTTGCCAGACAGGTTTTAAAGAAGCTGACTGCAATATGAAACATTTCCTTCAAAGACAATCCAGAAGTGATCAGACCTGATCTGAACAACAGAAGCCTCCTTTGTGTCGCACACTTGGTAAGTAGGCCAAAAAAAAAAAAAAAAATGAAAGCAGCTCCACGTTTGATGAATACGTTCACTTCCTTTGGTAAAGTAAGTCCCTTCGGCTGCTCCCTTGTTTGCACTCGGGGTCGCCACAGCAAATCCAAGGTGGATCTGCATGTTCAACTGGCACAGGTTTTACGCCGGATGCCCTTCCTGACGCAACTCCACATTACATGGAGAAATGTGGCAGGGGTGGGATTTGAACCCGGAACCTTCTACACTGAAACCAAGCGCATGAATACAAAACTGCACACCGGCCTGAAAGCAACGTCGCCCGACAACATTTCTGTCCTCAAGAATGAAAACAATGTGCGACAGTTTGTTTTGTTTTGCTTGGCATGAGGGAAGCCACCAAGAAAGCCAACAACGCTGAAGTTACCCCAAACTTCAGTGGCTGTGATTAGAGAAGCGTTCATGTACTGTTTGAGCACCGCTTCACCAGCCGCAGGCGCTGTTCCAAACTCCAGCCACAGACAGGGTTAGGGAGGAGACCTTGAAATCTAGGCTTAAAATTCTCTAATTCTTTCTGACAAGATGTGTATAAAATCGTTTCCTGTTTCTTTCAGATCCTGACTAGAGTGGTGGGCGTCGACCTCAGAGGTCTGCAAAGGTCACACACACAGTGTTCCAGACTACCAGGAATGCATGTGGCAGAGGTCAGACAAGGTCAACGGCACATCTCTCACATCTGCACTGCAAACCCCAAGAGGTCAAAGGTCAAACCCTAGTGTGTGTGTGTGTGTGTGTGTGTGTGTGCAGACCTGCTGGAAGCGGGAGACGGGGTACATAAGTTTGACGTCCAGCTTGGTGTTGTACTGAGCCAGAGACTTGTGTCTGTAGTGGCTGATGAGCTCCACCACCGAGCTGAAGGTCAGCGGGTCTGAGAAGCCGTACTTCCCGTCCCGGTGGTAGATCTTTATCAGCTTGTTGTTGCCCCCTTTTCTGAAAAAACACACACACACACACACACACACACACACACACACACACACACACACACACACACACACACACACACACACACACACACACACACACACACACACACACACACACACACACACACACAGAGATGAATAGATTTTTCACAGCTCCATTAAACACCTGCTCCTTAAATTCACGCTGCACCTTCAAACTCCCACAATCCTCCTGTGGCTTTAAACCAGTTTCTGTTTAAAAACAAGACTCTTGATCTCTCGGACTCGTACCTCAGCGTGAGCGTGTAGTCGCCCTGCATCTTGGTGGAGGCGTCGCGGACCAGGAAGGTCCCATCAGGCATGTCTCTGAGTTTATCATTCACTTCCTCCCTGAGGACCAACAGACAGCAGAAACAGGATCAACCAATCTGGATCCAGCATTAGTCAGGAGCATAATCAGGACATAGCCAGTGGTACCAGAGGGTCCAACAGAGGAACCTGGTACCAAACACATCCAGTCACTGTCTAAGATCACAGATTAGATTCCAGGTCTCACAGTAAGTCTCCATAAACTAAGACAGGAAGCTCTGGGACCCTAAAGACGTGGACATTTGTTCTAAGCTGTCAGCGTCACTAAACTCTCCCCTCATGACTCATATCCTGAATACTTCATATAAACAGACTTTAGAAAAGCGTCACTGAAGTGTTGAGGGTTTGACACTTTAACGAGTCTCCCAGTCAACTGCTTCAACAAACGCTTGATGACTTAAAGTTTCATTTAGCACCTCATAACAGACTACTGACATCTACTGGACAAATAATGTACAGCACATTGACAAGTAACAGACGTTATGAACTGCAGGACAGGATTTTTTTTGTATTAACTGAGAATCAGTTGTGGCCATCGAGCTGCTGCTGCTGGTTCATTTAGCCGCTGCTGTGGGAAAACTAAAAATGTCCGTCAGAAGGCCAAAATGTCAAATAAATATAGATTTCTTTATGCAACATTTTTAGAACTGAATGATGACTGAGTGAACTGATTTTAACTGAGCCCAGAGTTTGCTATCTTATTATACCTTTTGTTTGGATGTGCAAACTGTGGAACTGCAGTACTAAGAACTAAACATGGACATTTAAAGTGGATATGACATATTTGGAACTTCAAATTTGTGTAAAGGTGTAGCCTATTGGGTTTACCTGGATATGTCTCCCCAGTACCACTCAGCCTCCTGCAGCGACCCTCCATCTTTGGCACTGTTGCCCCCACCCACTGTGGAGGGCTGCTGGGACTTGGCGGGTTTTGGAGGAAGGGCTGGAGAAGACATGACAGAGCCAGACAGCAAGAGAAAAGGACAAAATGTCCCTCCGATCAGATTTTTGATTTCTTATTAACATTTTATTTTGAAAAGAACTGAACGCATGGTTCTCTGTGATCTGCATATGGACTAGCAACAAAAATAGTTTATTATATAACGACTCAGTGGATCCTTGTCATATGATTGGTGCTTTGTATGTCACATGACATGGATTAATTTATCCCATGTGTGTTGCATTGCATTTAAAGTGCGGCTTGGTTCCATTTAGAGTGCAAATTTGGTTCCATATGTTTGGTACCATTGCACTCTGTGTGTGCACGCGTATGTGCACGCACACACATGCTCGTGCATGACACAAAACAAATCCACTGTGCTGTCTGGAGGCTGTGAGCAGGAAGAGAGAAAGAAAAACTGGACTCATTTCTGATGTGATTTTTTTTTCGCTGCACTGAGGACGTACACAGTCTTTCTTTGGGAGCACATGCATGCACAAGCGCTGACCAGGTTGCTCATGCGTGTGCGCAGGGGGGACAACAACTCCCCCGAGACATAATCTGATTGAGCTAAGTGACGCTGCTAATTCTTGTAAGACACACACACACACACACACACACACACACACACACACACACACACACACACACACACACACACACACACACACACACACAAACAAATCCACTGTGCTGGCTGGAGGCTGTGAGCAGGAAGAGAGAAAGAAAAGCTGAACAGATTTCTGACGTGATTTTTTTTTCCGCTGCACTGAGGACATACACAGTCGACCGAGCTGGTTGTGTGTGTGCGCACGCACTGGGGACAATGACACAATGATTTGACTGAACTAATTGATGCTGCTACACACACACACACACACACACAAAAATCCACTCTGCTGTAAGCCATCTGGATGCACAAAGAGCTATTCAGATGAAACGCTGATGTGATTTTTGGCTGGACTGAAGAACTACACAAAGTCTTTTTTTAATGGAAGTCTGAAGTCAGTGCACAGCATCACTGGACGACAAAATGTAAGTCCCTTTTCTGTTGTTTAGAAATTAATAAAATAAATAAATGACAAGGATCCATTTTAGCCGTTATACAAAACAAATAATGAATGTTTTTACATTCTTTCAATGGAACAAATATTTAATTTGGTGAAAGCTGGAACAAATCATTCAATTCGGCTTCTCATTGAATGATTTGTTCCAGCTTTCACCTCATGAAATATTCCCGCACACTCACATCACCTCAATTCAGAAAATGGACTGTTTCAAGTTTAGTGCACATAAACGATGTCAAATGTATATGTGTCGTCTTAATTCTGATGTGTGCCATTATTACAGTAAACAAGTAATAATTGTGGATTAATTGCTGTATCTTGTCTGTGGTAACTTGGGTGTGGTCGTAATCTCGTTGTTGTTGCACTTGTGTAATGACAATAAATCTATCCTAATGTCCTAATAGAACTCAAACATTCATTATTTGTATCCTATCTCACAGTTTTTGCATTAGCAGCTAGCGTTAGCATTCCAAACCAGGCACTGACTGTTCAGGTCTGTCCATGATAAAATCACCAATGACTGATGGACGAACACTGCAGCTATTGATCAACTTCAGAAACACTTAAAAATGATTGTTTATTGAGGCTCGTTGCTGATGAGAGGAAGGGGGCGCTCTTCCCCAAGAAATGAGCCAAACCGTTTCACTCTGACCCAATGACCATCTGGCCCTCTCCAAAATCTAGGCAAATCCCCTCAACTACTTTTTCAGGTTTTTCTACAGAGTGATCACATGACCTCCATCTTCTGTTACAAGCAAAAATAAAATAATAAAATAAAAGCTTCATGTCAGCATCCACTTTGTGTTTGGACTTCATAAATAATGTAACGTGGCTGATGGTTCATGATTACCTCATCACTTCAGCACCACCGAAACACAAAGACAAGAGAGAACAATCAATGACACACCGATCAATACTTCACTGATCAGGCTGATCAGCTTCAGCTGTCAGTCACACGGAGGTCTGACAAAAACCCACTGAAGACAGGGAACTGCAGATATTACATAACAAGGGAGGGAGGTGTGTGAGCACAGACGACTCCCCGTCCGCATCATCACACCCAACAAAGGAGCAACACACACACACACAAAAAGAAAACAAAAAACCAAACAGTTTTTTCCAGTAATTTCATCACGTCTGCAGCTGTGACCGAGAACTGTTAATGATTAAAATGGTTCTGTGTTAAACAGTTCAGATGTGCCGTAACATCACCTGTGAAGACTTTTTTTTTTTTTTTACAGCAGTGACAGTTTCAACCCGACAGGTTTGATCTATTAGTGGAAACTAATCAATCTGATCAGTGGGACATCTGGTCTGTTTCATACAGTGTTTCACTGCACTGACATCGCAAAAACTAACGTCTGCATCAAACCTGAAACTACAGCTGCACTGTGTGTAGCAACGCAGACAGTCATATGAAATAAATATTAAAAACGTCTAGTGTCCGTCACACTCACTCAGCACCAAAACACGCCGTGCACGACCACGGGAACACTGGAGGACGTCAAAGAATCCTGAAAAGATCAGGGACAAACACAGCCAACATACATCCCCAATGAATACACACAAATAAAAGAAAATAAAGAGAAGCAAAGAAAAAAATTAAATAGAACTAAAAGAAAATAAAGAGAAGCAATTTAAAAATTAAACAGAAATAAAAGAAAATAAATGGAAGCAATGAAAAAATTAAATAGAAATAAAGAGAAGCAATGAAAAAAGTGGTCAAATAAGGACTGAAATTACAGTGAATCAAAAGAATTATAAAAGGAAGTGTGAGAAAATAAATCGTCTATGACATAAAGGCAAAAAGGAGAGAAAAATGTTTTTAAAAGAACCAGTATGACATGTAAATGAAATGATCCATACTTTATGGAATTCGGGGACAAAACCTGAAAATCATAAAAACAAGCAGCCGTCCATCACTTTGTCCACAGCAAACCATTTCCAGAGGAGCGATAACGGGGAACAATCTGTCACCCGTCTCTTACCGTCCTCCGCCCTGTCAGTCAGCTGCATGCTGCCGCTCAGCTCCTCCCCCTCTAACGCTCAGCCGCTCCGACTCGCTCCCATCCTCCTCCTCCGACCCTCTGAGTGTCAGACAGAAGGACAGAAGGAGAACGAACGACACTCAAAGACCGGACAACCAATGGCGAGTCAGCACAAAGAGAGGCCCGTTCCCTCAGCCAATCACAGACCGGCAGTAGGGGGGAGGGGTGCTTCTTCAGCGAGACAGAAAAGAGGTGTGGAGAGGGAGGAGTTATCCCGTGGAATAAATCCACTGGGATTCACACACACACACCAACAGGTCGTCTCCTTTGTAAGTCTGAGAACAGAAACCGATCTCGAACACTCACTTCCTCCAAACTGCACCTGCAAGTCCACGTGGAGATCAACAACGCTGCTGTATGTTTGTAGTAATACTGCAGCTTCATGAGCATCACGTGCACGAGCACACGTCTCACTGACAATCTGCACAAAATTTTTCTCGCCCATTGTCCGTATTCTCCTTTTCTGTCTCTATTCAAAAGAATTCAATGAATCAGAATTCAAATCTGGATCCTAATCAAGACCAGAAGTAGTCTTGAAAATATTCTTCTTCTTTCGGCTGCGCCCATTAGGAGGCGACACAGCAGATCATTCGTCTCCATCTCACCCTGTCCTCTGCATCTTCCTCCTGCATGTCCTCCCTCAGCACATCCATAAACCTCCTCTTTGTCCTCCCTCTTCTCCTCCTGCCCGGTGGCTCCATCCTCAGCATCCTTCTCTCTATATACCCTGGGTCTCCCCTCTGCACATGTCCAAACCATCTCAGTCTCAGCTCTCTAACTTTGTCTCCAAACTGTTCTACCTATGCTGTCCCTCGGATATGTCCATCCTTGTCAGTCCCAATGAAAATTGCAGCATCTTCAGCACCGCCTCCTGTCTTTTTATAGTGCCACTGTCTCTAAACAGTACAACACAGCCAGTCTCACTACTGTTACAGTCTCCAGGATCCATCAAACGCATCATTACTGAGATGCAGGCTAGAGAAACCAGGTGGTTTGGAGCCATGAAAATTCAGTAAGGTATATCTTCTATTATACATTCCAATTCTAAGGTAGAACTCTACTAGTATTTACTAAAATATGTCTAAATATCTAAAAAAAGAAGAGTAGAGCCACTTAGGTGCCTGGTCTTGAGAACCAGGGATGACTCTAGGACAACAACCGGTTCCCCGTTGGTTCACACCAGTGTTGGGGATGTAATTACCTCCACCAGCGAAGTTGTTTGTTGTCTGTCTGAACAGCCTGTAACCCACAATTTTTCATATATCATCATGATACTGTTACAGAGGATTCATATCCTGATAGGCAAGAACTGACTCAATTTTCAAGGTCATAGGTCAGAGTCAGGAAAAATCCTGGAAAATCCCTAGCCTTTAACATTAAATTCATCTTCACAAATTCATAATTCTGTTAAAAAATGTGTCATTTCTTTCATGTTTGACAGCATTATGTAGGATGGTATCCTTTATTGCCTGACAAAGTTTTATCCAGATCTGATCCAGATTACAGATTTTGTGCCCATTTAAATTTAACATTGAAAACCCCATTTATAATGTATATTTTACATTATATCTCAATCAAGAGGAGGTGATGGTCTAGTAGTTCAGCGTTGGGCTTGAGACCAGATGATCCTCAGTTCAAATCCCAGCCTGAACAGAAAATCATTAAAGGCCCTTGGGCAAGGTTCTTAATCCCCTAGTTGCTCCCGGTGTGTAGTTGGCGCCTTGTAGGGCAGCAGCCTGACATCAGGGTGAATGTGAGGCATTGATATGTAAAGCGCTTTGAGCATCTGATGCAGATGGAAAAGTGCGATATAAATGCAGTCCATTTAATCAAAAGTGCCCCAGTCACTCTCATTTCTCTGATATGGATTTATCTACACCACCAACATTGGATGGAGATTCCAATTTTCAGCCTGCCAAAATGATAACAACTCAGCAATCTGTGAACAATCATAAATCCTGTGTATCCTACTTTATATGAAACAGAAAACAGCCTTGTTCCTCTTCATTCCACCTACACTGGGTAAGATGGTGTTACATCATCTGTGGACAATCACACGCTGTGATTTCACCAGAAGTAGTGCTAACAGCAGGACAACAATCAATAAAAATGTCCAACGTTTCAACCTCCTCACCCGTGATGGGTACATATGACTGACACAACCGACTTCAACAGTTTGCAGAGAGACATTTGTCCTGCAACAATTACAACGAGGGATCCGGGGACCAGTATAACATTCTTTGGTACTGGATGTGACAGGAAAACCACGACATCTGGGAATTCTGGGAGGGGGGGTGTCTGATTTGTGATGCAGCCGTGGACGATTCTGAATCAATTCAATTCAAATCAAATCAACTTTATTTATATAGCACCAAATAACAACAAACAGTTGCCCCAAGGCGCTTTATATTGTAAGGCAAGGCCATACAATAATTACGGAAAAACCCCAACGGTCAGAACGACCCCCTGTGAGCAAGCACTTGGCGACAGTGGGAAGGAAAAACTCCCTTTTAACAGGAAGAAACCTCCAGCAGAACCAGGCTCAAGGAGGGGCAGTCCTCTGCTGGGACTGGTTGGGGCTGAGGGAGAGAACCAGGAAAAAGACATGCTGTGGAGGGGAGCAGAGATCAAGCACTAATGATTAAAAGCAGAGTGGTGCATACAGAGCAAAAAGAGAAAGAAACAGTGCATCATGAGAACCCCCCAGCAGTCTAAGTCTATAGCAGCATAACTAAGGGATGGTTCAGGGTCATCTGATCCAGCCCTAACTATAAGCTTTAGCAAAAAGGAAAGTTTTAAGCCTAATCTTAAAAGTAGAGATGGTGTCTGTCTCCCTGATCTGAATTGGGAGCTGGTTCCAGAGGAGAGGAGCCTGAAAGCTGAAGGCTCTGCCTCCCATTCTACTCTTACAAACCCTAGGAACTACAAGTAAGCCTGCAGTCTGAGAGAGAAGCGCTCTATAGGGGTGATATGGTACTATGAGGTCCCTAAGATAAGATGGGACCTGATTATTCAAAACCTTATAAGTAAGAAGAAGAATTGGTCCTAGCACAGAACCTTGTGGAACTCCATAATTAACCTTAGTCTGTGAAGAAAATTCCCCATTTACATGAACAAATTGTAATCTATTAGATAAATATGATTCAAACCACCGCAGTGCCTTTAATACCTATGGCATGCTCTAATCTCTAAGGTTGTGATTGTGTGGAGCTCTTGCTTGCATCTATTGGTGGTTGGCTCTCACTGCGGTATTGTATCACTTCCTGTTCCGGAGCACAGCGGTGTTTTGCTGTATCTGTTAGCTGTTTAATCTGCGCAGTTAGATTGATCTAGTTAACTAGATAACGATTTGTTTCACAGTGCAATCTTCACGTGCCTTATCTAAAGCACTCCCTCTGCTGAATCACCTCTAAATTATTTACACATTATTCACTTTGTGTGTTTTTAGGAATCTGCTAGCATAGTGCAGCTACTAGCTCTTAGCCGGTTTAGCATGGCGGCTTCTCCTGTCCCTCCCGCACTTTTCTGCTCTGGGTGTGAAATGTTTAGTTATTCCTCGGCCTCCTTTAGCAGTAATGGTACTTGTAATAAGTGTAGCTTATTCGTAGCTTTGGAGGCCAGGCTGGGCGAACTGGAGACTCGGCTCCGCACCGTGGAAAATTCTACAGCTAGCCAGGCCCCTGTAGTCGGTGCGGACCAAGGTAGCTTAGCCGCCGTTAGTTTCCCTCTGGCAGATCCCGAGCAGCCGGGAAAGCAGGCCGACTGGGTGACTGTGAGGCGGAAGCGTAGTCCTAAACAGAAGCCCCGTGTACACCGCCAACCCGTTCACATTTCTAACCGTTTTTCCCCACTCGACGACACACCCGCCGAGGGTCAAACTCTGGTTATTGGCGACTGTTTTGAGAAATGTGAAATTAGCGACACCAGCAACCATAGTCAGTTGTCTTCCTGGGGCCAGCGCAGGCGACACTGAAGGAAATTTGAAACTGCTGGCTAAGGCTAAGCGTAAATTTGGTAAGATTGTAATTTACGTCAGCAGTAATGACACCCGGTTACGCCAATCGGAGGTCACTAAAATTAACATTGAATCGGTGTGTAACTTTGCAAAAACAATGTCGGACTCTGTAGTTTTCTCTGGGCCCCTCCCCAATCGGACCGGGAGTGACATGTTTAGCGGCATGTTCTCCTTGAATTGCTGGCTGTCTGAGTGGTGTCCAAAAAATGAGGTGGGCTTCATAGATAATTGGCAAAGCTTCTGGGGAAAACCTGGTCTTGTTAGGAGAGATGGCATCCATCCCACTTTGGATGGAGCAGCTCTCATTTCTAGAAATCTGGCCAATTTTCTTAAATCCTCCAAACCGTGACTATCCAGGGTTGGGACCAGGAAGCAGAGTTGTAGTCTTACACACCTCTCTGCAGCTTCTCTCCCCCTGCCATCCCCTCATTACCCCATCCCCGTAGAGACGGTGCCTGCTCCCAGACCACCAATAACCAGCAAAAATCTATTTAAGCATAAAAATTCAAAAAGAAAAAATAATATAGCACGTTCAACTGCACCATAGACTAAAACAGTTAAATGTGGTCTATTAAACATTAGATCTCTCTCTTCTAAGTCCCTGTTAGTAAATGATATAATAATTGATCAACATATTGATTTATTCTGCCTTACAGAAACCTGGTTACAGCAGGATGAATATGTTAGTTTAAATGAGTCAACACCCCCGAGTCACACTAACTGCCAGAATGCTCGTAGCACGGGCCGAGGAGGAGGATTAGCAGCAATCTTCCACTCCAGCTTATTAATTAATCAAAAACCCAGACAGAGCTTTAATTCATTTGAAAGCTTGACTCTTAGTCTTGTCCATCCAAATTGGAAGTCCCAAAAAACAGTTTTATTTGTTATTATCTATCGTCCACCTGGTCGTTACATTTACTCTGATGGACTACCCAGTATTGAGCCGAGTATTCCTTTAACGTTAACTAGTAATGACTTCATGACTTTCTTTGCTAATAAAATTTTAACTATTAGAGAAAAAATTACTCATAACCATCCCAAAGACGTATCGTTATCTTTGGCTGCTTTCGGTGATGCCGGTATTTGGTTAGACTCTTTCTCTCTGATTGTTAAACCATTACTTAAAAAGCCATCACTTGACCCAGCTATCTTAGCTAATTATAGGCCAATCTCCAACCTTCCTTTTCTCTCAAAAATTCTTGAAAGGGTAGTTGTAAAACAGCTAACTGATCATCTGCAGAGGAATGGTCTATTTGAAGAGTTTCAGTCAGGTTTTAGAATTCATCATAGTACAGAAACAGCATTAGTGAAGGTTACAAATGATCTTCTTATGGCCTCAGACAGTGGACTCATCTCTGTGCTTGTTCTGTTAGACCTCAATGCTGCTTTTGATACTGTTGACCATAAAATTTTATTACAGAGATTAGAGCATACCATAGGTATTAAAGGCACTGCGCTGCGGTGGTTTGAATCATATTTATCTAATAGATTACAATTTGTTCATGTAAATGGGGAATCTTCTTCACAGACTAAGGTTAATTATGGAGTTCCACAAGGTTCTGTGCTAGGACCAATTTTATTCACTTTATACATGCTTCCCTTAGGCAGTATTATTAGACGGCATTGCTTAAATTTTCATTGTTACGCAGATGATACCCAGCTTTATCTATCCATGAAGCCAGAGGACACACACGAATTAGCTAAACTGCAGGATTGTCTTACAGACATAAAGACATGGATGACCTCTAATTTCCTGCTTTTAAACTCAGATAAAACTGAAGTTATTGTACTTGGCCCCACAAATCTTAGAAACATGGTGTCTAACCAGATCCTTACTCTGGATGGCATTACCCTGACCTCTAGTAATACTGTGAGAAATCTTGGAGTCATTTTTGATCAGGATATGTCATTCAATGCGCATATTAAACAAATATGTAGGACTGCTTTTTTGCATTTGCGCAATATCTCTAAAATTAGAAAGGTCTTGTCTCAGAGTGATGCTGAAAAACTAATTCATGCATTTATTTCCTCTAGGCTGGACTATTGTAATTCATTATTATCAGGTTGTCCTAAAAGTTCCCTGAAGAGCCTTCAGTTAATTCAAAATGCTGCAGCTAGAGTACTGACAGGGACTAGAAGGAGAGCGCATATCTCACCCATATTGGCTTCATTGGCTCCCTGTTAATTCCAGAATAGAATTTAAAATTCTTCTTCTTACTTATAAGGTTTTGAATAATCAGGTCCCATCTTATCTTAGGGACCTCATAGTACCATATCACCCCAATAGAGCGCTTCGCTCTCAGACTGCAGGCTTACTTGTAGTTCCTAGGGTTTGTAAGAGTAGAATGGGAGGCAGAGCCTTCAGCTTTCAGGCTCCTCTCCTGTGGAACCAGTTCCCAATTCAGATCAGGGAGACAGACACCTCCTCTACTTTTAAGATGAGGCTTAAAACTTTCCTTTTTGCTAAAGCTCATAGTTAGGGCTGGATCAGGTGACCCTGAACCATCCCTTAGTTATGCTGCTATAGACTTAGACTGCTGGGGGGTTCCCATGATGCACTGAGTGTTTCTTTCTCTTTTTGCTCTGTATGCACCACTCTGCATTTAATCATTAGTGATTGATCTCTGCTCCCCTCCACAGCATGTCTTTTTCCTGATTCTCTCCCTCAGCTCCAAGCAGTCCCAGCAGAGGACTGCCCCTCCCTGGGCCTGGTTCTGCTGGAGGTTTCTTCCTGTTAAAAGGGAGTTTTTCCTTCCCACTGTTGCCAAGTGCTTGCTCACAGGGGGTCGTTTTGACCGTTGGGGTTTTTCCCGTAATTATTGTATGGCCTTGCCTTACAATATAAAGCGCCTTGGGGCAACTGTTTGTTGTGATTTGGCGCTATATAAATAAAACTGATTTGATATATGTGTGTGTGTATGTTTTTTTTTTAATCTGATGGATCAAAGTCACCCAGTATTTACCCACTGTATCCTCATTATGTAACACTTATTTTCCCTTTCATATGGCTAGCATACTGGTACAGTTTTGTTTTACGCTTTTTACTCTTAATTCATTTATTAGTAATTGGAGCGTGCCGCGGCCTCAACTTTACCTAAATTGTGAGTCTTTTAGTGAAGTTTAGGGCTCGTGGCCGGTGATCACCTTAGTATTTTTTCTGTTTTTCTTGTTGTTTAATGCTGACAAATTATACTGTATTTGTTGTCTTTCTGATGCCTGATTCTGTTTTTTCTCTGTTTAAGGTGCAGCTCCATCCAGAGATGGGTGTGGTAGTTGTGCTGGAGACCCTCCTGTTCTGTGCACCAACAGCATTTCCTGTATATTTTTTTTGTGAATTGTTCTGTATTTTATGTCTGTATCATGGCCCGAGCAGAGTCACCCCTTTGAGTCTGGTCTGCTTGAGGTTTCTTCCTCAGACGGAGTTTTTCCTTACCACTGTTGCTCTGGGGGTTAGTAAGCCGCGGTCCCATCGAATAATGAAGGATTAAGAAGGAGCCACGCACCCTGTTTTTTTTTTTTTTGTTTCGTGAGCTATTGTGGCAGTATAGAGGCTCTGAGTGGCTCTTAGAGGCATTATCTTCAGTTAACGAGGCTCCTCTCTGAGCGTGGCGCTAATTTCAAGATGTTCAAAATTTAGCAACAACAGCGTGGCGCAGTTTGTGTTCAAGTTACTGCGACGGCTTAGAGGCATTTGCGTGGTGCTTATGAGTCTGCAAAAAGTCCATTATCCGTGCGCCTGGCACCTTCGCAGGACCTGAGAAGCTATTTTTGGAACAGCTCTCCTCTTGCGCACACAATTCCACCTGCTCTGTGCGCTGGACTCTATATAAAATAATTATTTTGTAGCGGATTAATCATTTTCTGCCAACTGTTTCATCTGGACGCTTTTTTTTCCCCTCTCTTTCCTGCTCCATGTGGAATGTATTCTGAACAGCTTAAAGTAGACCTGCATTGAAATAAATGCAGTCAGATCTTTGGACCAAAAAATGACATATTTACACATAAGATCCTTCTGAATGTAGTAAAGTAAATCTGCAAGCCCAGATCTGTCATTCAACGGAGAAATCATTTAAAAATGACAAATTTACAGCTAAAATTTAGCCCGCCGCAAAACTGTCAGCACATCCGGGACGCTGCCGAGACGTCAGGTAGAAGACCCTATCCCAGCATGCATTGCGCGCGCCAACTGTAATTTGTGGATTTACGTCAATTTGCATCTGCACCTTTTTCTTGTCTTATACAGAAGGATCTACTTTTTTAAAACTTCATATTATCTTGCCGCACGTTTGGTGAGTACACATTTCTTTTATTTGTGCTTGAAAATTATTTTGGGGGACTTTTTCATACGCCCGTTTGATTGAGTGGTGTCGCATTGAAAATCTACTGTCTTTTGCCTCCGGTGTTACCGTCGCGGGGTACGGAGGTGGGACCCGCAAAGAATCCAAGTCATTAGAAAGATATAAACCTCTCTCAGCGGCCATGGAGCTCTGCGACTCCGATTACCGAGACGTGCGGCGCTGCGAAAAATCTGTCCTTGCAGCAACAGGTGTCACCGGCCGCTCCACATCAAAACAGCGAGCGTAGTCTCTGGACTTTTGCCAAGTTGGCTGCACCTCCATTCAGTAGACAGGAATGTCAATCAATCAATCAACTTTTTTCTTGTATAGCGCCAAATCACAACAAACAGTTGCCCCAAGGCGCTCCACATTGCAAGGCAAGGCCATACAATAATTATGAAACACAGTCTACGTCTAAAGCAACATAACCAAGGGATGGTCCAGGGTCACCCGATCCAGCCCTAACTGTAAGCCTTAGCGAAAAGGAAAGTTTTAAGCCTAATCTTAAAAGTAGAGAGGGTATCTGTCTCCCTGATCTGAATTGGGAGCTGGTTCCACAGGAGAGGAGCCTGAAAGCTGAAGGCTCTGCCTCCCATTCTACTCTTACAAACCCTAGGAACTACAAGTAAGCCTGCAGTCTGAGAGCGAAGCGCTCTAATGGGGTAATATGGTACTACGAGGTCCCTAAGATAAGATGGGACCTGATTATTCAAAACCTTATAAGTAAGAAGAAGAATTTTAAATTCTATTCTAGCATTAACAGGAAGCCAATGAAGGGAGGCCAACACGGGTGAGATATGCTCTCTCCTGCTAGTCCCCGTCAGTACTCTAGCTGCAGCATTCTGAACCAACTGAAGGCTTTTTAGGGAACTTTTAGGACAACCTGATAATAATGAATTACAATAATCCAGCCTAGAGGAAACAAATGCATGAATTAGTTTTTCAGCATCACTCTGAGACAAGACCTTTCTGATTTTAGAGATATTGCGTAAATGCAAAAAGGCAGTCCTACATATTTGTTTAATATGCGCTTTGAATGACATATCCTGATCAAAAATAACTCCAAGATTTCTCACAGTATTACTAGAGATCAGGGAAATGCCATCCAGAGTAACGATCTGGTTAGACACCATGCTTCTAAGATTTGTGGGGCCAAGTACAATAACTTCAGTTTTATCTGAGTTTAAAAGCAGGAAATTAGAGGTCATCCATGTCTTTATGTCTGTAAGACAATCCTGCAGTTTAGCTAATTGGTGCGTATCCTCTGGCTTCATGGATAGATA